>NW_023994086.1:297500-705000 GCF_015586225.1 Lucilia sericata | reverse complement strand
GCGGCGATGGTCAAAAAATTATTAATTTTTGGGGTAGTTTTCGTGGCATTCATGTTTTTAACGTGGGCATCCAGTGAGGCGTGTCTTTTTATGTGTGCAACACCACCAATTATGGGAACTCTACAGAGAGTACATTTTTTGCCTTTTCCGTCTTTTTCTTTTTCTAGCCATGGAAATAATTTTGCCCATTCCTCACGAAATGGTACAACGTACGGTTTTGCCTGCTTGCTTTACAAAAAAATAAAATTAATTTTCAAATACCTTGATAATATATAATATCTTACCCAGCTTCATCGAAATCCATTTCTAAATATAATAATAAACTAGTTTTTTTAGTTTTAATTAAAAAATAAAAAGTAAAAAAAATACAAAAATATTTTCACTTCAGAATTTGAATAAGCTCAGCAAAACAAACAAGTGTCAATATCAAGGTGTATTCATTACAAGTGGTGTCTATAGCACAGTTGAATATTTTTTTCTTCACAAAGGCGAAAACTGTCAAATTTACTAGTGTTTGTTGTTGCGAATACTACTACAAACGTAAATGCAAACAAAAAACAAAAGACAGACTTTTACAACTCTGGCCAACATAAACAAATTGCATGTGGTTTTTGTACATCATAAATGCAATGAAATAGACACAATAAAAAGAGGGGAAAACATTTTTAAGTTGTATCAAATGAGTCGCGGTAGTACCACGGTACTTTAGAAGGTCAAAATGTACCAAAAAAAGTACAATTGTACCAACTTTAACATCCCTGATCTATATACATATAAAAGTATATTCGTCTGAACATTTTGGATGAAAAAGATCGGACTTCCATCTGGGGGGGGGCTTGGAGCCCCCATATGAATTAAATAGCAAAAATCGTATATCTGAGAAACTATTAGAGCTAGAATCTTCAAATTTTACTTGAAGAACTTTGACATTCATCTGAATTCATCATTCATCTTGGGGGCTTGAAACCCCCACATGAATTTAATAGAAAAATTCTTATATCTGAGAAACTATTAGATGTATAATCTTTAAATATTACATGAAGTACTTTGACATTAATGTGAACATTTAGGGAATAATTGGCGGACTTTAAATGGGGGACTTGGCACTTCCCATATTAATTAAATACAAAAATTAATTTATCTGGGAAACTAATAGAACTAGATTCTTCAAATTTTGCATAAATTACTTTAATATTCAACTGAACATTTTGGGGGAAAACGAGCGGACTTTCATATGGGGGGCGTGGAGCCCCCGTATGAATTAATTAGAAACAAGTAAGAGTGCTTATTCGGCTGTGCCGAATCTTATTTACCCTTCACCATAGTGTATTTAAAAAATATATATTTTATAAAATTTAAATTTATGTACCTATTTAATTTTCCCGATTAATCATTATTATAGCAATATCTAAACAAAATGAACAACAACAACGCTAAACGAAATAAACACTCAAAAAACAAAATACACAAGGCAGTAAAACCAACAGACATCCAAACATACGAAACGAAATACACACAAAATCAAAATACACAACGCAATGAAACCAACAGACATCAAACATACGAAACTGTACACCAACAAACAAAAACAATATACAAGTTAAGAACAAAAAAAATTACAATGAAATTTAAATACTTCAGGTCATTGCACGGTAATGCTTACCTAAGCAAACTAACAACAAAGGTAATAAACTTATGTTGCAATACTTTTAAACATAATTGCTGACTTTGCGTCTGGGAGAAATTTATTGAACATTGCATTATTTATTATTTTTAAGTTAAAATATAATTTAGTTCAGTTCAATTTGTAACTCGCAACTTATAACATTAATAAAAATAAAATCGCTTCAGATTTACTAAATTCTGAAGTTATTTTTTAAAACTAAAAAATTAAAAATTTAGTTTAATTGGCGCCCGAGCAGGGACCGCGGTTGCCAAAAGGATAACCCAGTACGGTAATAAAATAAATCGTCCTGCACGTCAGCACGTCCCCACGGTGTCTCAAATAATAGGACCGTGGTTACCAAAAGGATAATCCAGTACGGCATAAAATTAAATCGTCCTGCAAGACAGCACGTTCCCGCGGTATCCCGTAGGTTTAATTAACAAAAAGTGTAATATAAAAACATAATAACAAGAATCAAGAGTGAAATCAATAAAAGTGTAATAAATCTGAAATATAAAATAATTCAAGAGTTAAAATTATATCCTAGCTAAATCCTAGAAACAAATTCCTTTGTTATAAAAAAAAAACATTTTTTAAGTAAATTTTAAATTGATAAAAAAAAAAAATTTATAAATTCAAATATTGTGTAGAAAAATTTAAAAAGTAAATAAAAAATAAAATATAAGAGAAAGTATAAATTATTATTGCGTGAAAGAAAATTTAAAGTAAAATAAAATCAAAATAAAGTAAAGAAAAAATATAAAAGATAAATCAATACTTTGTGAAAATTTTTAAAGAAGATAAAATAAAAAATAAGGATACAGTTTATACTACTAACACTAGATTTAAGAAATATTAAAAAATAATCTAATAAAAATCCCACGGGATTCAATAAACAAATAAAATTCGAGGCTGCGATTCCTACGGGACCCTCCAGTTTCATAATAAAAAAAAAATATAATAAATAATAATAATAACCATAACACTACATAATAAAAAAAGTTAGCCATCTCATATTCCTTGTTAAAATGTCAAACCCAAATAATTTAATTAGGCCACCTGTGGTGAACGTACAGGAGAACCAGGCACCATTTAATATGAGGGACTTAGAAATGGAAATTAGGAGAATGATCACTGAGGCAATACAAGAACAAGTTAGGAATCCTGACAATGCTAGGAATCAGGTGATTGACCAAGATCAAGTAATTGATCCACAACATAGGGGACAACTAAATGACTTGGATAGAGTACCTGACGTGGTTGGAAGTTTAAGGGAATTCACTGGACAACCAGGAGAATATAGCTCCTGGAGAAAGTCTGTTGAGAGGATTTTGAACATTTACAAGCATTTAAGGGGAACACCAAAATATTTTTGTATCCTTAGCGTAATTAGGAACAAAATTGTTGGCAGTGCAGATGCCATTTTAGAGTCGTATAACACTCCCTTAAACTGGGAAAGTATTTCCCGCTGCCTAACTCTACATTATGCAGACAAAAGAGATGTTAGTACTCTCGAATACCAATTATACATCATTGGTTCAGGGAACAGAAACCATTCAGGAATTTTACCAGAAGGTTTATAATCATTTGTCTCTCATACTTAATAAGATAAGCGCAATGGATATAGGAATCTTTGCACCTATTAAGCCAAACTTATAGGGATAAGGTTTGGACACCTTCATAAGAGGATTGAAAGGAGATCTTCCCAGACTTTTAGCTATAAAAGAACCAACGGACTTACCAAAAGCTTTACACTTGTGTTTAAAGCTAGAGAACCAGAACTTTAGGACTAGCTATGCTCATAACAGGAAATTTACGACTATTCCAACCCGGAATCAACCAACATTCTATCCGGAATTGGCACACATTCCACCACCACCTCGACCAAGACAAACAATCAAACAATTCCAAAGACAACAACCTCCTCACGTATTGAACTATTATCAGAATCAGGGAGCCATTCCCAAATACAATCAATACAACCAAAACCACCATACAAATTACACTCCACCAAGACCTTTTATACCAAAACCACAACCAAGACCAGAACCAATGGACGTTGATCATAGTATGAGAACTAGGAACATAAACTATATGAACAGACCAGCGAACAACGGACTTTATGGCAAACGACCACCTCCACCACACCCAGAAGCTCGTAAACAAAGTAGGAATTTCCATTTAACAGGAGACAGGTGAAATTGACAATTATATTGATAAAATAGACTTAGAGGACGACATTGACGGACAAAAATTAAATGAATACATCGATGACCAAGCGGACTATACAAGAGACCACGATCAGAAATATGACTCTATCAATGAAATTCATTTTTTAGATTAAATTCATCCACCTTGCCATATTTTGAATGCAGGATGGATGATGGAATGATTATAAAAATCTTAATCGACACTGGATCAAACAAAAAATATATTACACCGAATATAGTAAGAAACCCTATTCCAAATAAGGAAAATTTCTATGCAAATTCCGTAGGTGGACAGACTCAAATTAAATTTCACACAAATACCTTTTTATTCGGACAGACGGACGTTCCGGTTAAATTCTATTTATTACCACAACTGAAAACATTCCAAGGAATCATTGGAAATGACACATTAAAAGACCTTGATGCTATCATTTATACGAAAGACAATTACATGGTACTTGGAAATGGGAAAAGAATTGCACTTAAACAGCTCCCAGCAGACGATATTCACATGACTGCTCTCAGAACTAGCCACATGACTAATGAACAACAGGACAAATTAAGGCAAATTGTGTCGAAATACCACAACCTTTTTTCAGCTCCTGATGAAAAACTGACTTATACACGTATAACAGGCGAAATACGTACAAGGACAAATGACCCAGTTTACTCAAAGACATATCCGTACCCCATGAGCCTTAAGAAGGAAATTGAAGACCAAGTTAGAACATTACTTAAAAACCGCATAATCAAACCATCAAAATCCCCATACAATTCACCCGTATGGATTGTTCCAAAAAAACTTGACGCAAGCGGGGAACGAAAGTTCAGGATGGTTATAGACTACAGAAAGTTAAATTCTATCACTATTTCAGATAAATATCCATTGCCTGAAATTAATGAAGTACTTGCACAATTAGGAAAAAGTCGTTATTTTACTGTATTAGACTTGAAAAGCGGGTTTCATCAAATACCTTTAAAACCCACAGATATTGAGAAAACAGCATTCTCTATTAATAATGGTAAATTTGAATTTACACGATTGCCATTTGGGCTAAAGAACGCGCCAGCTATTTTTCAACGCGCGCTGGATGACATTTTGCGTCCTCACATTGGAGTGAGATGTTATGTCTACATAGATGACATAATAATCTTTAGTCCAAACGAATATCAACATTTAAAAGATATTGCGGAAGTATTTAGCACTTTACACCATGCAAATATGAAAGTTCAACTCGATAAATGTGAGTTTTTTAAGGACGAAGTAGAATTTCTAGGTTTCCTAGTGACTCACAAGGGTATTCAAACTAACCCTAAGAAAGTCGAAGCAATTGTGAATTTCCCTTATCCCAACACATTAAAAGATCTTCGATCTTTTTTGGGACTATCCGGATATTATCGTCGGTTTGTAAAGGATTACGCTAAAATAGCAAAACCCTTGACAAACCTCTTAAGAGGGGAAGAGGGACGAATATCCCGAAATCAATCAAGTAGGAAAAAAATAGAATTAAATGAATCCGCAAAAACAGCATTTGACAAATTAAAAAAGATCTTATCCTCAAGAGATGTAATATTAACTTACCCAGACTTTACTAAATGTTTTGAATTAACAACAGATGCTTCAAACCACGCTATAGGCGCTGTCCTAAGTCAGGAAAACAGACCAATTACGTTTATCTCTCGATCTCTGAATAAAACAGAAGAGAACTATGCAGCCAATGAGAGAGAAATGCTAGCCATAATTTGGGCACTTGATTCCTTGCGAAATTATCTGTATGGCCACGCCAAGGTCATAATATTTACTGACCACCAACCTCTTACATACGCTTTAAGTAACAAAAATAATAATGCAAAAATGAAGCGTTGGAAAGCAATATTGGAGGAATATAACTATGAACTCCATTATAAGCCCGGCAAAAGTAATGTAGTTGCAGATGCTCTTTCTAGACCACCACAAAGCGATACTCATGTTAACTCTTTAACGGCTACAGTACACAGCGATGACAGTTCTGGAGAGAATCTGATTCCTTCAGTTGAATGTCCTATTAATGTCTTTAAAAATCAAATTTTTATCCTTATAGGAGAAACGACTGAATACCAATTTAAGTTACCTTTCCCAACTTTTCATAGGCATATTATTACAGCCCCAAGCTTTTCAGAAGATTCACTTTTGGATATTCTGAAGAGGTATCTTAATCCAAGTGTAGTGAATGGTTTGTTTACTTGCGAAAGCATAATGGGTAAGATACAATCAATATACCCCCTTCACTTTTCGAAATATAAAATCAGATACACACAAACACAAGTAGAAGGTTTGGTTGACTCCTCTAGACAGGAAGAAGAATCCCTGAAAGTGCATAAAAGAGCCCACAGAAATGCTAAAGAGAATAAGTTGCAACTATTAGAAAAATATTACTTTCCAAAGATGAGTGACAAACTTAATAAAATAATAAAACAATGTAAAGAAGGAAAATACGATAGACACCCTAATAAGTCAAATATATCTCCTACTCCAATCCCACAATATGCAGGAGAAATAATACATGTAGACATTTGGTCCACTAAAAAACATTTAACACTAACTGCAATAGACAAGCTTACAAAATACGCACAAGCAACAGTTATAAATTCTAGGTCAATAGCAGATATTAGAGAACCATTAAGGAAAATATTATTTGGTTTTGGTGTCCCCAGAATGGTAGTTACGAAAAATCTTTAAATTCAGATTCAATTTTATTTATGCTTGAAGATCAGCTGAACATAAAAGTTTTCAAGACTCCTTCCTACAAAAGTACCGTCAATGGCCAAGTGGAACGATTTCATTCCACATTGTCAGAAATTATGCGTTGTCTTAAAACAGAAAAGACACATAGGACCTTTGAAGAATTACTAGACAGAGCGGTTTATGAATATAATTGCACCATACACTCAACAACAGGCAAAAAACCCATAGAATTATTCTTTGGAAGAAGAGTTAGTACTAGTCCAGAACAATATGAAAACGCAAGAAAGGAGAATATAGAAGCCATAGTCAAGAAATAAGCCAAAGACATTGAAAATCATAACAAAAAACGAAAACCTTTTAAAGACTATATCCCAGGTCAGAAAATTTATGTAAAAATTAATAAAAGATTAGGATCTAAATTGTCACCAAGATATAAAGAGGAAATAGTGAAAGAAAATAACAAGAGTACGGTATTAACAGAATCTAACAGAACGGTTCATAAAGATCACATAATAAATTAATATTTCAAATACGTTTACATTCTATTTTGTCTATAAATTATTTTTTTTGGTTACAGATTGTTCCTACCACTACTTAAAGCAGAAGTTCAAATACTTAATTACACGGACTCGCATGTTGCGATGATAGGTGACGGATACGGAAAAATTCAGGAAGGAACATTTAAAAAAATATATTGAAACTTACATAACTGAGACGAATCCTCTACAACCAACGCTAAAATACGAATTATTTCAAACTATAGATTTATTAGAGACACTTAAGAACTACGCACCAAAAAGAAAATCTAGATCAATTAATACATTAGGAAAAATTTTGAAAATTATTGCCGGATCCCCCGACCATGATGACGCAGAATATATTTACAAAACACTAGATGAGCTAACAGATAATAATAATAAACAAGTAATAATTAACACTGACTTCAGTAATCAATTAAATAATATCACCAAACTTATTAACACATTTTCTAATTCCATAAGAAAAGATAATTTTATTTTAAATGAAAATATTGAAATATTATCAAATAAAATTAGATTAGCTAAAGAAGGAATCATAAACGTTAAACATGCCATACAATGGGCAATATATGATATAATAAACTCGTATTTGTTAAACAAAAAAGAAATGAATTTTGTAATTAATCAATTAAAAAAAGAAAACATGCCTTTTAACAATATTGATGAAGCTTTAGAATTATCGAACATAAATGTTCTAAGTAATAACACAAATATTTTATATATCATAAAAATCCCTATTACAAGTGAAATATTATATAAAAAACTTATTGTAAAACCAATTATAAAGAATAATACTATAATAAATTTGAATTTTACAGAAATATTTTTGAATGAAAATGAAACTTATGCAATAAAAGAAAATTGTAAAATTTATAACAAAATTAAAATTTGTAAGAAAATACATTTATTAGATCTAAGTAATGATAATTGTATAACAAATATTATATTTAATAAGCAATCCTCATGCACAAAAAGCAATGTTCACCATATTCCTCGTGTTGAAGAAATCGCAGACGGGATAATACTACTGAATGATGTTAATACAACTATTTCAACAGAAACAATAACCCATAAATTAAATGGAACATTTATTATTAAATTTGACAATACAACTATAAAAATAGATGACAAAATATATCAGAACTTAGAAGCAAACCAGATGAAACCGATTCCAGCCCTGATGCAAGAAACTCCAATAGAAGAAAAGAACCTGAGCATATTGTCATTAGAATCACTCCAAGAGCTACATTTAAACAACATAAAAGCGATACATAATATTAAAAGAGAAGCATGGGTTAGAAATATTGTGATATCCCTTACCCTCTTAGGCACCGTCAGCCTTACAATTTGGACACTGAAGAGATCACAGAAGAAACCTATAACAACATTCATTTTGCAACCCACACAAAGTTTACACGTTAAAAAAAAAAATCAAGTTGAAACACCTGTTACGAGAATAAATGAAATACCTTACTTTTGAGTCAATCGAGGACGATCGAATTTAAGGGCGGAGGAGTTAAGAACAAAAAAACTTACAATGAAATTTAAATACTTCAGGTCATTGCACGTTAATGCTTACCTAAGCAAACTAACAACAAAGGTAATAAACTTATGTTGCAATACTTTTAAACATAATTGCTGACTTTGCGTCTGGGAGAAATTTATTGAACATTGCATTATTTATTATTTTTAAGTTAAAATATAATTTAGTTCAGTTCAATTTGTAACTCGCAACTTATAACATTAACAAAATAAAATCGCTTCAGACTTACTAAAGTCTGAAGTTATTTTTAAAAACTAAAAAATTTAAAATTTAGTTTAATTTACACAAGGCAATGAAACACACAGCCATCCAAACATACAAAACTGAATACACCAAGAAACAAAAACAATATACACAAGGCAATGAAACACACAGCCATCCAAACATGCGAAACGAAACACTCGAAAAAAAAAAAACAAAATACACAACGCAATCAAACCAACAGACATCCAAACATACGAAACTGAATACACCAAGAAACAAAAACAATATACACATGCCAATGAAACACGCCGCCATCCATTCTCGGATTTTTGCTTATATCTCCGTCATTTATGGACCGATTTTGCTGATTTTAAATAGCGATCTTCTCGAAAGCATGTCTAACAGAATTATTGAAGATTCGGATCTCGCCGATATCTGGGGTCCTCTAAAAACTGATTTCAACAGACAGACAGGCGGACATGGCTTAATCGACTCCGCTATCTATAAGGATCCAGAATATATATACTTTATAGGGTCGGAAAATTATATTATAGAAATTACAAACGGAATGACAAACTTATATATACCCTTCTCACGAAGGTGAAGGGTATAAAAATCGTATATCTTAGAAACTATTAGAGTATAACGGGCGGACTTTCAATGGGGAACTTGACAACTCCCATATGACTTAAATATAAAATTTCGTTTATCTGGGAAACTAATAGAACTAGATTCTTCGAATTTTGCAGAAATTACTTCAATAATCATCTGAATATTTTGGAGGAAAAAGATCGGACTTTCATCTGGGGAGCTTGAAGCCCCCACATGAATGAAATAGAATAATTGTATATCTGGAAACTACTAGAGCTAGAATCTTAAAATTTTACATAAAAAACTCTAACATTCATGTGAACATTTAGAGAATAACGGGCGAGCTTTCAATTGGGGGCTTGGCACTACATAAATGAATTAAATACAAAATTTCGTATATCTTGGAAGCTATTATATTATTCAAATTTGTCATAGATTGATAGAAATCAGCGAACTTTCAGTAATTTGCTTGGCATCTCTAATATGTAACATATTGTAAATCTAGAGAACTATTGCAGTTAGAATCTTCAAAATCGTTAAGTGGGTTTTTTATTTATACTGCTTTTAGGGTAGCAAAGCACACTGGGTAAAGCTAGTAAATAAAAATGAATGTGTGTTTGTTTGTATGTTTATATGTTTGAACGTTATAGACTACTAAACGGCTGAACCGATTTTCTTCAAATTTTCACAGCAAATTCGTGCATGTCTGGAATAGGTAATAGGCTACTTTTTATTTTGAAGTTCCAAATGAGCGGGGAGCCAGGCCTATATTAAGAAAATATTAAATCCGTATATTTGAGATAATATAACGGTTAGAGCCCTCAAATTTTGTCGGAGCCACTTTAGTGTCAATATGATTATTTAGGACAAAAAGTAGGCGGACTAGCTTTAGGGTCGTGGCACCTCCCATAATTCGTTTATCTTGGAAACTATTACAGTTGGAATCTTAAAATTTTGCACGAATAACTTTAACATCCATTTAAACATAATAATATTAATTAAATACAAAAATTCGTTTATCTAGGAAACTAATGGAACTAAATTCTTCAACTTTTGCACGAAGAACTTAAATGTTCATCTGAACATTTTGGAGGAAAAAAGCGGATTTTCATCTGGGGCGGCTTGAAGCCCCCATATGAATTAAATAGAAAAATTCGTATATCTGAGAAAATCTTAGAGCTAGAATCTTCAAATTCATATCTGAAATCTAAACATTTAGAGTATAACGGGCGGACTTTCAATGGAGAACTTGGCACCTGTCATATGAATTAAATATAAAATTTCGTTTATCTGGGAAACTAATAGAACTTGATTCTTAAAATTTTGCACAAATTACTTTAATATTCATCTGAACATATTGGAGGAAAAAGTGAAGGCTTTCATCTGGGAAGCTTGAAGCCCCCACTGAAAAACTATTAGAGATAGAATCTTCAAATTTGACATGAAGAACTTTGACATTCATTGAACATTTAGAGAATAACCGGAGGACTTTAAATTTTTGGCTTTGCACCACATACATATATGAATTAATTACAAAATTTCGTGTATCTTGGAAACTCGTATATTATTCAGTTTTTTCATAGAAATTTGCGATAGATAGAAACTGGCGAACTTGCAAGAATTTGCTTGGCACCACATACATACATAAATTAATTACAAAATTTCGTGTATCTTGGAAACTCTTATATTATTCAGATTTTTCATAGAAATTGGCGATAGATAGAAACTGGCGAACTTGCAATAATTTGTTGACATGTAACATATTGTAAATCTGGAAAACTGTTATACATACAGTAGTTTTCGCTAATAGTCCACAGCTACAGTGGCACAATTTTTGTGGACTATAAGCGAATTAGGACTATAACCGAATTTCTTTTTAAGCCACTTTATGGACTATAACTGAATCCTGATATAATACACATTTTGGACTATATACAATGTATGTATTTTCTTCAATAAATCCACTTTTTTAAACAAAATAAAAGCTTATTGTAATAAAAAACAAAAAAACTTAAATTATGAGATCCATTTTAAGTCCCGTATTCAGAAAGAAGAATGTAAAACAACATTTAAAATTTTATATAAAATACAATAACAAAAACTGAGTAGTTTTCATACAAAATTTTAAAAATAGTTTTCTGGTTTTTTATACTCACCATCAAAAAAGATGGGGGTATATTGATTTTGTCATTCCGTTTGTAACACATCGAAATATTGGTCATAGACCCATAAAAGTATATATATTCTAGGTCCTTATTAAATTCTAAAACGATCTAGCCATGTCCGTCCGTCTGTCTGTCTGTTGAAAGCACGATAGAGTCCGAACGAAATGAGCTATAGGGTTGAAATTTTCCACAAATTCCCTATAGATAAGTTTTGTTTGGTATTGAAAATGGGCAATATCGGTCCACGTTTTCTGATAACCCCCATACAAGTGGACCCCCGAAAAACAGCTTTAACGGGCATATCTGTTTTAACACTACGAAATTTTAATCTCCCTACCAAATTTTATGAGGATCGGTCCACAATTGACCCTACCCCCCATATAAGGTCCCCTTCCGAAAATCACTATAACGCTCATTACTGGCTTAAAAATAAGAATATAGCGAAGAAATTCGACATGCGAGTCAAAATCTCTTTACTAAATTTTATAATGATCGGTCCATAATTGACCCTATCCCCCCTATGAGGTCTCCTTCTAAAAATGACTTTAACGCTCATTACTGTCTTAAAAATACGAGTATGGCAATGAAATTCGACACACATAAGTTCCATGCAAGCCAAAATCTCTATCGAATTTTATGTGGATCGGTCCATAATTGACTCTACCCCCCATATAAGGTTCCCTTCAAAAAACAACCTTAACGCTCATTACTTTCTTAAAAATACGAGTAAAGCAATGAAATTTGACATAATCGATCTAAAAAATTATGAAAAATTTTATAAAAACGGTCAATAATTCATTCAAACTTATAGGAACGTAAATCTTCATACCGGAAAGTGTCGGGAACTGATATTCGATGTAAACATGTTTTATATGAACCAAAATCGGTCTAAAAAATTATGAAAAATTTTATAAAAACGGTCAATAATTCAGTAATTAATACCTCTCATAAAAGGTCCTATCAGTAAATTTGATGAGTAATATCAGCCTGATATTTATAGGAGAGTATTCCTTTTACTGCATATGGTTTGATGGTGGGTATATTAGATTCGGCATAGCCGAATATAGCACTCTTACTTGTTCTTTCTGAATTCGGGCATAAATCTTTGGATGACTAAATCAAACACAAGATAGATAACAATTTCTATATGAAATATAAATTGCGAATTGTTGAACATTTTAAAAGAATTCTGTAATCCTAGATTGTTTCTTTTTTAAAGAATTTACAATAAATGATTCTATTTTTTCAAAAAATAAATTTGCCAGTTTGTTTAAAAAAGTATTAAAAAACAGGGTGGACTAATTGAAATATTTTTATACCCTTCACCACCATCAGTGGTGATAGAGGGTATATATAAGTTTGTCATTCCGTGTGCAACATGAAGAAATATTTATCTGATATCCAACAAAGTATATATATTCTTGATCCTTATGAAATTCTGATTTAGCTATGTCCGTCTGTCTGTCTGGTTAAAACACGCTCACGCTAAATCGAAGCAATAGAAATTCACGAAATTCACCCAAAACATTCTTTATTATCCGGTGCAGTTTGGTATTGAAAATCAGTAAAATCGGTTCAGACGTAAAAAGTTATGAGTAAAAATTTCAGACTACCTTGAAAAAAATAAAGTTTTTTTTTCCCAATTCTTAAGTAGTTTTCTCAGAAACTACCAAAGATATTTCGATGAATTTTGTTCAAACTCATAATAATTGATCCAATATTTCCCATAGCCCCCAAACAAAGGTGTATATTCCCGGAAATTAGTTTACCGTTAATAACTCCCTCAAATATATCGGTATCAACACAAAATTTTGTACATACAAATATAATATATATAGAAATCATACTACCAACGTAGATCTCAGTCGGTCCATAATTGGTCATAGCTTCTATATAAGGTCCTCCTCCAAAAATCACCTAAATGGACATAATTCATTGATAAATAAAGCTTGTGTGATAAAATTTCAGCTGAATATGTGTTGTACATACAAATCATTCTACCAGATTTCTTTTCGGATCGGTCCATTATTAGTCGTAGCTCCCATATAAGGCCCACTTCCGAAAATCACTTAAAAGCACATATTTCATTGTCAAATAAAGGTATCTTGATAAAATTCGAGCTAAATATGTGTTGTGTACATACTAGGGTATTCAAACGATTAATCGTCGATCGGTTAATCGATCAATTTTTGACGATTAATCGTTCGAATAAATGAAAATTGCCAAATTTCAAATAACGAATAAACCGAATAACTTATATCAATTAACCGATTAAGAAAAACTTATTATTTAACAGTAAAATTACTGTATTTCTTATACAAAATTCAATACTTTTATAATAAATTTTCTTTCTGTATAAATTTCTTAAAAAGGGTTACGTTAGAAATGGGTTATAATGAAAAATATATATTGGATGATTTTTATAACAATACTTCAGAAACATTGTAATAAGTTGTTCTGATTTACCTTCTTCAAGAATGGGTTCATACAGAAACATTTCAGATTTCTGAGAAGAAATCTTTTCTAAAGTATTTCTAATAAGTTCTTATACACATAATTATACACTAGTTCATTAGAACGTGTAAATTCTGGAACTCGTTAAAAAATCTCAAAAACATGAAATTAACTAAATTTGTTTATATAGAAGAGGATTTCATATGAAAATAAATAACACAGTGATACAGCAAAAAAAATGCAGGGGTTCTCATATACCAATTCCATTTCGTTATAGTCCGTAGAGTAGGAATATATTTTTAATTTTTCCCGATCACTTCGTTTAGTTCCTTTTTAAGAGCAAAAGATGTGAAAAAGAGCTATTTTTGAAGTTTTAACTTTAAAAAAATATATGTTTGGTAGTTTGCAACCGATTTTCAAATTGGATATTTTGTTTTAAAGATACAAGTGTTGTCTTTCAACCCAAAAAAATAAATCCAAAATTTATGATTAATGTCTTGGTTACGGCCATTTAAGTAAAAAAACTCACACTTTTTTCACAATTTTTAATTTTCATACTGCTCTACGTTGGCCATGAAGCAGTAACTTTAGCTTTTATTACATTTGAAAAAAGGCACATTAAGTTGGGTTTCCAATGATGGTCAATTTATAATAATCGATGAAAAAGGTTATGAGTTGTGCTAAGTTTTATAAAAATATTGCATATTTCTTCCATACAAAAACGTTCATGTTTCTGGTTTTCTTTGTAACAAGTTTAAAAAATGTTTATCAACATTTTTATACAAAAATTAATTTGTATGGAGAAAACCAAAAATTCGAGGAACATCCTATTGGAAAAATTGGCATAAATCATCTAGTTTTTCATAGATTTTTAGGAAATAACAAGTTTTAGAAACCTTCCTTTATGTGATTCTTCCGGAAAGTAATAAAAGATGAACTCACTGCCTCATGGCCAAAGTAGAGCATGATGAAAATGAAATTTTTTTTAAAAAGTGTGAGTTTTTTTACTTAAACGACCCACAGTGGGGCAGAATGGAAATTTTTTGGAAATAAATCTGGCATTTCTAAACGGCTGATCCGATCGGGATAAAATTTGGCGTGAGCGTAGACAAGGAGTATTCGAGTTTAAGTTTTGAAGATGAACCCTGCAGATGCCCCAGGGACGGCGCTGTGGCGGCTCAAAGTAGGGTACCTACGACATGTAAAATTTTTAAACTCGTGCCATTTTTTTGTTTTTCACCCAAATACAAAGATTTTTATATTTTGTGAAAGCGCTCGACGAGATCTTGAAAAAACATGCTTGGACATACTACTTATCTCTTATAATATCCGAGTTATAGGCATTTAAAAATTTAGTGATACAAAATTTACCATACCTTGGTCCGCCTTTTTTTGAATACCGGGCGTAATTTTGGACCAAATGAAAATAATATACAAAAAATTTCAGATCAATATCATTTACAGATCCAAAAATATACGTTTTTTAATTTAAAAATTCAAAAAATTTTAGATTTTTGGGTTTTTTTGCCAAAAATGTGTCTTAACTCTTTTATTAATAAAATAAAATTTTCTTTAAGAATATTTAACAATTTTATAGTTTTCTAAAAGGTATCTTTACTCAAAACGGTTTGGCGTAAAAAACTTGTCCTATTTTTTGAAAATGTTGCCACTGCGTCCTTCCGAATATGACCTATTTTTTATCAAAACTTCAACTTTGGGCGACATGTTCTAAAATCCCAAAGCTGGGATCAGAAAACTGAAAGCAGTTTTGGAAACCTCAATATGTTTTCTATTTACTCCAAAAGTATTTTCCCAGCCCTGAAAGAAATGTGGACCCTATGGGCAAAAAGTAATCATTTTTGGGATTTTCATTCCTATTTTTGGGAATTGCGGGATGCCCTTTGACCTTTTCAATTTTTTTTTTGCATATTCTTATTTGAAATGACAAATTTAACAAGCGTTGAAAATTTCATTGAGTTTTGTTCATAAATAAAGATTTTGTCATATATTACATATTTGTTTAATTTCTAAAACTATGATTTATATCAAAATTTTAATAGGGTCGCAGATAGCTACAACAATTTAGTCCATATTTATCCCTTAATATCATTTTTTAGTTAGATATGGAAATTCTCGACCCTCTACAAAAAATTTCAAGCCAATATCTCAATTACATTCAAAATTTCATCTTTATCATATTTTAGTATTAAGTATGACAGAACATATTTAAATCTTATATTTACCTATTTTCTATTTGTTTGCTTATCCTTATAATTGAAAGGTCCTATTATGTTTAAATTTTAAAAAATTTATAACTATTTTTTACCTAAATTTTTTCGACAGATCATTTCGTTCTGTTTCGTTTATGATCATGTAGGTAAAAATATACAGGTAATGATAATTTCGATTCATTCACTAATAAGAAATATCAATGACTGAATTACAGGTTATAGTAATATAGTCCTAAATGTTAATAGGTAGACAATTCGTAATTTTTTACTTTGGAATACCTGTATCGGAAATGACAAGAATTGGTATATAAGTAAACTTCTTAGATTTTAAGTACCATATTTAATAAATCTACAATGAAGATTACATTAAAGTACGAAGAGTTGTGTTCCGTTTTATGGAGTGTATCTTCAAAAGGGCCAGAAAGAATTGAAGACATTTCAAATTATATAAAAACTATATATAGTAGAAAAGTAGACAAAACAGGCATATCAAAAATTGAAAACTTTTTAAAATTTTTGATGTAAAAAGTAAGTCTGTGGATGGAAATTAAAAGAAATTTCGATTAAAGTTTTGTAGTTGGATGGAAACTACTACGGAAATCTCAACTTACAACACATCAACAGGAGCGCCTTGCAAGTCATACGAAGACTTATGTTCAAGGTAAAAAAAAGAGGGTCACACAAAAACTTTTTTCAATCTCAAATGAGGAAATTGCTGATACATTTAACGAAATGCTGAAGGAAAACCAACCTATGGATGTCGTACATATTGCAACTATTCTTCCTAATGCATCACCAAAACGACTTAAGCGAATTGTGGAAAGTATACCAACTCCAACATCATAATCAAATTTTACTGAAGAGGAAGCAATAGCGCTTATGTTGGAACTGGGTCTCAGTCGAAATAAGTACTAAATATTAAGGAAAGCTCTGCATGAAAAAGGACACAATATATTACCATCATACAAGGCGATCCAGGAAAAAAAACAAACTATCCTACCATCACCTATTGCTGTTAATGATGTGGAAGCTTGTATTGATATATCATCTTTGCTCGAAAACACAGAATCAAGAATTGTGTCAGACTTTTCAGAAGACCAACTAAGGAAAATTCATAACTGTGATGTTGTCTTAATATGTAAGTGGGGATGTGACGGTTTATCAGCACTTCCAGAATACAAACAAGCTTGTAGAAGTCGGACATTAGCAGACTACAAAAGTGTCATTACGAATTCGTTCATATTCCCTTAATCCATCATCGTCAAGCATCGGAAATTCATTTGAAGATATATGGATCAATACAACTCCGGGTTCAAAAATTTTTTGTAGACCCATTGGATTTGAATATATAAAGGAGTCAAAGAAAACAACAAAAGATTTAGTGGAATATTTAAAAGATGAAATAAATGCACTGGAGCCCATTTGCATAAAAATAAAGGAATTCTCTATTAACGTATCATATCAGCTAAGCTTAACAATGATTGATGGAAAGGTCAGCAATGCCATAACAGAAACTTCTTCCTTCTGGAGATGCTCAATATGTAATGAGAAAAAGTCGCAATTCTCAAATATAAACAAAAGCAGAAGTATTAATGAAGAAGTCCTGTCTTTCGGAATTTCACCACTTCATGCCAGAATACGATTTTTGGATTACTTTTTACACATAGCATACGACCTCAAATATAGAAATGTGCCACAAAATCTTACTAAATCAACAAAAAATAATGAAGAATTGAAAGAACTGAGAGCTGCGGAAAAAAGCAGAATCCAAGAAGAACTTAAAGTTCAGATGGGATTAAACATCGACAAACCACTTTCAAGTTGCGGTAGTACAAATGACGGTAATACGGCGAGAAGGTTTTTTCGTGATTTTGAAATTACTTCAAAAATAACTGGAATCGACAAGGAGTTGCTTCGAAGAGTTAACACTATTTTAATGGCACTGAATAGTAAACATAAAATGGATGGAAATCGATTTGGGGAATACACATCTGAAATTTCTAAATTACTTGTATCTCTGTATCCATGGAGGGAACTAACACGAACAGTACACAAAGTATTGTGTCATGGTGAAATAATAATTGAATCGAATATTCTTCCACTTGGAGAGTTAACAGAAGAAGACCAGGAAGCGAGGAATCGAGATTTTAAGCATGTTCAACTATTCAGCTCAAGAAAATGCTCCAGGCAATCACAGAATGAAGATATTTTTAATAGTTTACTTCTATCTTCTGATCCTGTTCTTTCAACTATGCGAAAAAGATGGATTTGTTATGAAACTCTATCATCTCAAAACAAGGAAGATTTAAAGGACTTATATTACCTTCTGGATATGTATACCGTCATATATTTATAGAAAATAAGTAGTGTTAGGAATTAACTATATAAGTAGGTTGTAAGAATTAATTGTATTATGTTTATAGTATATACAATTTTATAGTCTTTAATAAAATAATTAACTAAATAATTTTTAAAAATTGTCCAAATATTTTATTCAACACCAAATGTATGTTCTGTCATACTTAATACTAAAATATGAAAAAGATGAAATTAAAGGACACATGTTTAAATGAACATATTTTTGAATGTAATTGAGATATTGGCTTGAAATTTTTTGTAAAGGGTCGAGAATTTCCATATCTAACTAAAAAATGATATTAAGGGATAAATATGGACTAAATCGTTGTAGCTATCTGCGACCCTATTAAAATTTTGATATAAATCATAGTTTTAGAAATTAAACAAATATGTAATATATGACAAAATCTTTATTTATGAACAAAACTCAATGAAATTTTCAACGCTTGTTAAATTTGTCATTTCAAATAAGAATATGCAAAAAAAAAATTGAAAAGATCAAAGGGCATCCCGCAATTCCCAAAAATAGGAATGAAAATTCCAAAAATGAGATTTTTTACTTTTTTGCCCATAGGGTCCACATTTCTTTCAGGGCTGGGAAAATACTTTTGGAGTAAATAGAAAACATATTGAGGTTTCCAAAACTGCTTTCAGTTTTCTGATCCCAGCTTTGGGATTTTAGAACATGTCGCTAAAAGTTGAAGTTTTGATAAAAAATAGGTCATATTCGGAAGGACGCAGTGGCAACATTTTCAAAAAATAGGACAAGTTTTTTACGCCAAACCGTTTTGCGTAAAGATACCTTTTAGAAAACTATAAAATTGCTAAATGTTCTTAAAGAAAATTTTATTTTATTAATAAAAGAGTTAAGACACATTTTTGGCAAAAAAACGCCAAAAATCTAAAATTTTTTGAATTTTTAAATTAAAAAACGTATATTTTTGGATCTGTAAATGATATTGATCTGAATTTTTTTTTATATTATTGTTGTCTAACTAACAAGAAAAAATTGAGTTCATTTGGTCCAAAATTACGCCCGGTATTCAAAAAAAGGCGGACCAAGGTATGGTAAATTTTGTATCACTAAATTTTTAAATGCCTATAACTCGGATATTATAAGAGATAAGTAGTAGAGATAAAATGGCACGAGTTTAAAAATTTTACATGTCGTAGGTACCCTACTTTGAGCCGCCACAGCGCCGTCCCTGGGGCATCTGCAGGGTTCATCTTCAAAACTTAAACTCGAATACTCCTTGGCTACGCTCACGCCAAATTTTATCCCGATCGGATCAGCCGTTTAGAAATGCCAGATTTATTTCCAAAAAATTTCCATTCTGCCCCACTGTGCGACCGTAACTCAGACATTTGACCATAAATTTTGGATTTCTTTTTTTGGATTAAAAGGCAACACTGGTATCATTAAAAAAATATCGAATTTGAAAATCGGATGAAAACTACTAAACTTATGATTTTTAAAATTTAAAACTTCATAAATGGCTCTTTTTCGCATCTTTTGCTCTTAAAAAGTAAGTTAACGAAGTGATAGGGGAAAACTAAAAATATATTCGTACTCTATGGACTATAACGAAATAGAATTGGTATATGAGAACGCCTGCATTTTATTTTTCTTCACTTTTGTATCACAGTGTAATTTATAATATTTGAGAAAAAACTTAATTAACAAATTTTAATAGAATTGAATTTAAAGAAGTAAAAATTATAATTTTGTTTGTTATAGGATGAAAAATATTGTAAAAAAAGAAATAATATTATTAAAAAAACATCCACTTTCCTTTTATTCGATTAACGGAATAATTTTGAATTATCCGATTATTAACCGGCCAACTTAAAACCCCAAATAATTATTTGTCGAATAAACCGAATAAGACAAAAACCCGAATAATTGAATACTCTAGTACATACAAATCATTCTACCAAATTTCTTTTCGGATCGGTCCATTATTAGTCATAGATCCCATATAATGTCCACTTCCGAAAATCACGTATATGTTTGATTGATAAATAAAGCTTTCGGTATAATGTTTTGTGTACGTATAAATCATAATACCAATTTTTCCCCGGATCGGTCCATTATTTGTCATAGCCTCCATATAAGGACCTCTTCCGAAAATCATTTAAACTCACATATTTTATTGTCAAATAAAGGTATCTTGATAAAATTCGACACAAATATGTTTTGTGTACATACATATGAATCACTCTACGAAATTTTCTGGAGAGGCCCGTAATTGGTCGTAGCTTCTATATAAAGTCCACTTCCGAAAATCACTTAAACGCACATATTTTATTAATTAATAAATCTATTGGAGTAATATTCGACATGATTTTTTTTTTTTTTTTTTTTTGCATATAAATCATTATACGAAATTTTTTCTTGATCGGTCCATTATTATCGGGATAAAATTCGTCATAAATGTGTATTTTGTATATATAAATCGTTATACGGAATTTTACTTCTGAAAATCATTTAATACCACTTAATTCAATATTAAATGATTATATCCAGATAAAATTCGACATAAGTATGTTTGTGTATAGGTAAATCGTTATATTAAAATGTTTACAACTGGCCTATTAATATAAAATTTTATGAACCTAATCAAAATTAGTTCCACATATGCATAAATGGTAGTACCCTCACTACGGAAACAAAAATGTTGTCAAGTTATCTAAATATTAGATAGTTAAATGGGTTTTAATAAAAAGTAGCTTGTAGTATTTCAGATTCGGCACAACCGAATATAGCACTGTACCTTGTTTCTATACAATAATAGTAATGCATTCAAAGAAAATGGACTATAGGCGAAGTGGACTTAAGAACAAATAATTTGTATGAAATTCGGAAAAAATCAGCAAGTGAAGTTGTTTTGGCTTACATCCGTTTTTGGCCCTTAAGCGGAATGGACTATAAGCAAAAAGTATTGTATTGCTTTTAGGATAGCAAAGTACACTGGGTATAGCTAGTATATATATAAAACAGACTGTTTGTGTGTTTGTTTGTTACGCTTTCACGGCAAAACTACTGAACTGATTTACATGAAATTTGGACCGCTAATAGATCTAACCCCAAAAGGATCAATAGGCTAAATACGATCATGATCGGATGCCACGCCCTTTTTTCTGCCCACTTTTTGTAAAACTATTATTGCACCAATTTTGCAATCACAATACGTAAAAACTACTAAACCGATTTACATGAAATTTTGCATACCGATAGGTATAAGCTCGAAAAGGACTATAGGATATATATAAGATCTTGATCTGATGCAGCGCCCTTTCTACGCCCACTTTTTGTAAAACTATCCTTACCTATATCCTATCACATAATTATATGAAAGAGACTGTCTGTTTGTTACGCTTTCTCGGCCAAACTACTGAACCGATTTACATGAAATTTAGAACACTAATAGTTCTATTCTAAGTGGAACAATAGGCTATATAAAATCATGATTGGACGTCACGATTCCTCTTATGCTCACATGATTTTCAAATACCGACCGATTATTCTATAACCTATTATGTGCCGATCTTGCCGATAACTTATATGGGAACTTAGACCAATAATGGACAAATTCGAAAAAAAAAAAATAATAATCAAACTGATTTATCTATACACAGAACATACTCATGTCGAGTTTAATAATAAATTATGTGGTATTAAGTGGTTTTCAGAAGTGAACCTTATATGGGAGCTAGTTATGGACCGATACTGAAAAAATTCCTTATATGGAAGCTGTAACCAATTATGGACCGATGTGGAAAATTTTCTCGAATGATTTATATATACATATATTCAAAACAAATTCACATCGAGTTTTACCCTGATAGCTTTATTTATCAATGAATTATGAGCATTTAAGTAATTATCGGATCTGGACCTTATATGGGAGATATGACCAATTATGGACCGATCCGAAAAAAAATTCGTACACAAAACATATTAATGTCGAATTTTATCCCGATAGCTTTATTTATCAATGAATTAAGTTTGTTTAAATGATTTTTGGATGTGGACCTTATATGGGAGCTAGTACCAATTGTGGACTGATCCGGAAAAAATTTCACTGATTGATTTATATCTATATACAGAACATTTTCACCTCGAGTTCTACCCTGATAGATTTATTTATCAATGAATTATGCGCATTTAAGTGATTTTCGGATGTGGACCTTATATGGGAGCTATATCCGATTATGGACCGATCCGGAACAAATTTCGTAGAGTAATTCACAAAACACATTCATGTCGAATTTTATCCAGATAGCTTTATTTATCTATGAATTAAGCTCGTTTAAGTGATTTTCGGATGTGGACCTTATATGGGAGCTATGACCAATTTTGTACCATCCCGGAAAAAATTCCGTAGAGTATATAGCTTTATTTATCAATGAAATATGTTCATTTAAGTGATTTTCGAAAGTGGACCTTATATGGGAGCTATGACCAATTGTGGGCCGATTCAGATCTAAGTCGGTAGTATGATTCCTGTTCAAATTCCCAGCAGTTCTACGGGACACTCCCGAACTAAACACATGACATACCACTTATGGTGGCCCCTAGCCACCCGACTACCCAGGTGACCAACCATTTTAACATGGGCTTGTCCTACGAGGAAGTCTATCGTCACTCTACAGTAGGGTATTCGATAAATTTTTGTCGATTAATCGTTCGAATAAATTAAAAATGCCAAATTGCGAATAACGAATAAACCGAATAATTTCATTTTTGTTCTGATTTACCTACTTTTAGCATGGGTTCATACAGAAACCGTTCAGATTCTTGAACAGCAATCTTAAAAATAATAATAACGCCTTTACTTCTACAATCAGTTTTGAGGAATATTGCTGTGTTTCTTAAGTATTTCTAATAAGTTCTTCGTAGTGCAGTAACATTCTACTACTTTTGATTACTCAATACTACTCAATACATACTTAATACTACTCGATACTTTAAACGGCTTTAATTTAAAAACGAGGAATTTATCTGCTATTTCAGTAAAGTAAGACCAGACAATTCATTTTTGAGTTAAATTCTTAACTATGTAAATTACCAAATTTTTTATACCCTACACCACTATAAAGGGAAGGGTATTATGCGTTTGTGCTGATGTTTGTAACGCATTAAAATATTAGAATCACTTTCTGAGTCGATTTAACGAATTTACGTTTGTTTTGAGCCAATGACGAAGGCTATTGAAAATGGTTAAAATTGGTACATTAAATAACTTAGCCCTCATACAACTGAACCATCCGAAAATGGCTTTTGAGCTCATAATTATGCATAATATAGATGTATCTCGATGAAAGTTCGCACAACTAAGTTTTATACAAGCCTTAATTAATTACCTTGCCGAATTTCGAAATTTCGACTTCATTTGACCCTAGCCCCCATACAAAGCTCCCTTCAGAAAGGTAATATCCAGAGGATTATTTGAAAAATAATAATTAAAAAAATACATAGAATTGAACTGGATTATAAGAAAAAAATATTGTAAAAACAATAAAATTAATAAAAAACATCCGTTTTACTTTTATTCGATTAACCGAATAATTTTGAATTATCCGATTATTAACCGGCTAACATAAAACCTCAAATAATTATTTGTCGAATAAACCAAATAATCCAAAAACCCGAATAATTAAATACCCTAGTAAACATTGAACGCGCCATTCTATGGGCAAGAATAAATATTGTAAATCCACTTTTATTAAGTAAAAAAGAAATTAAAATTGCAATGAAAACATTAATAGAAGAAAATATTTTTCAAGCCCAGTACCGCAATTCAGTAACATTTTAACTACCAAATTTTTTCGTTAAATAGTATAAATTCGTAAGTTAACAATAATTGTCATTATGTGGTATTCTGAATTTTATTTCACCGATTTTTTTTCGTTAAACAAAATCATTAGTTAACGAAAAGTATCGGCAATGTAACGACAAATAAAAAGTTCACGTTAATAATTTTATATTTTAAAAATATTTCAATACAAAACTTTTGACATTCTCATATTTTTCGGACGTTTGTCGTTAAAATATTCTAGTTCGTTAAAAAGTTACAGAATTGAAAATTCGTTAATGCAACCGATATTTGTCGTTACTTTACGATATCGGTAGTTAAAATTAAAAAATTACAGAATTGCGGTACAGAAGAGGCATTAGAATTTTCAAAGGCATCAATAAAAAAGAAATATTTTATTTAGTCAAAATGAAAATTATAAAAACTTAATTTTAAGACCAATAAAAAAGAAAAATAAAATAATACATTTAGAGTCTAAGGAAATATTATTTAATAAAAATGAAATGTTTGGTATAAAAGAGAAATGTTAAAACTATAATAATTTAACTATTTGTGAAGAAAAAGAGATATTTAATGTAACGGAAACTGATTGTATTCCTAAACTTATTAATAATTTGAATTCATCTTGTATCTTAAGTAATAGTCATCAAATTCCTTTAATCGAGGAAATAGGAATAGGGAATAATTATTTTAAATGATTATAATGGGTCAATTTTTGAAAGCGGAAAAGAATATAATATTTCGGGAACATTTTTAATTAAATTTCATAACACATAGCAACTGACATGCTTCACCCTTGCAAACCGTGCCAACTATGATGCAACCTACTCCTTTTGAAAAAAGTATAATTAATCTTTTATCTCTCGAGACACTTAGCAAACTCCAAATCAATAACACAGACAATATCACAACTGTGAGAAAACGTCTTATAATTGGAGAATGGACAATCTGTGGAATATTTATACCCTACACCACTTTAGTGGGGAGGATATATTGGGTTTGTGCTGATGTTTGTAACATACAAATATTTTGTAAATATAAATATATTCACAAAATTTTATCAGGCTTGGTCCATATTTGACCCTAGCCCCCATATAAAGCCTCTTTCAGAAAATTAGTTTTTCATCCATAAATTGCTTAAATGTATCGGAACATGGTAATAGAAGATAAATGCTTTATTATGAAAAATAAATCACATTAAATATTCATAACTGGTGTAGGGTATCATATGGTCGGTCACGCCCGGCTATACTTTCTTACTTGTTTTAATTAATTTCCTAAAGATATGTACCAAAACGGTAGAAAAAACTATTGTATGGGAACCTCAAGTACCTACAGTAGATAAACCATTTAAAATGGATAACCTACCACAACCAACGCATATTACTTTTATTGCTCCAGAGAAACCTCCAAGGTTACATAAAATTCCACTCTTTTTGAAAAAATAAAGAAACGATTGAGGACAATGGATTTAAAGGGGGAAGAGTTAACGACACAAAAGTTGTTAACCTTTTTGTATTTGCAACGTCCGGTTATTTTGTTCCAAATATTAAAACTCAATTTATGCTGACACTATGTCTGCAATAAATTGAATTTTAAACAATAAAACAAAATTATTGATGATTAAGCAATTTTGATGTTTTAGTTTAAGTTTAGTTGTATTTTAATAGTAAAAAATGACAGTTGTAATTTAAAAAAATAAAATCTAAATAAATAAAAATCTAACTTATACCAAACTAATATTTGTGCCAAATTTTGTATCAATAGCTTTATTTGGTAATGAGTAATGCGCGTTTAAGAGATTTTCGTAAAAGGACCTTGTATGGGAGCTATGACCAATAATGTATATAAAGACAAAATTTCAAAATTCTGTACCTATATCATTATTTAGTAATGAATATTGTGCATTTAAGTGATTTTCTGGAGGGGACCTAGTATGAGAGCTATGACCAAATATGGACCGATCCTAAAACAATTTTATAGTGTAATTTATGTATATAAGAGCAATATTTGTGCTAAATGTATGGTTATCAATATTTTGTAATGAGTTATGTGCGTTTAAGTGATTTTCGGGAGGGAACCTTGCATGGGAGCTATGATCAAATATGGGCCGATCGTGAAAAAATCTTTTAGTAATGAGTTGAGTGATTCGGGAAGGGTCCTTGTATGGGAGCTATGACCAATTATGGACCGATCGGAAAAAAATTTCACAGTAATATTTATGTGCATATGAGCAATACTTATTCCACATTTTATATGGATATCTTAATTTAGTAATGAGTTATGCGCGTTTAAGTGATTTTCAGGAAGGGTCCTTGTATGGGAGCTATGACCAATTATGGACCGATCGGAAAAACATTTCATAGTAATATTTCTGAATGTGAGAGCAATACTTGTACCAAATTGTATATGGATATCTTAATTTAGTAATGAGTTATGTGCGTTTAAGTGATTTTCGTGATTTCCCTTGTATGGGAGCTATGACCAATTATTGGCCGATCGGAAAAAACTTTCACAGTAATATTTCTGTGTATATGAGCAATACTTATTCCAAATTTTATATGGATATCTTTATTTACTAATGAGTTATGCGCGTTTAAGTGATTTTCGGGAGGGGACCTTGTATGAGAGCTATGTCCAATTATGGACCCATCTAGAAAATTTTTTCTTTGTTGTAAAATTTTGTGAAGATATCAGTATTCTGACGGAAGTTATTAACAAAAAACTCATTTTCCGGGAATATGTACTTTTGTATGGGAGGTATATGAAATTATGGACCGATTCTAGCAATTTTCATAGTTTTCGAGAAAATTGCATCAGAATTTATAAAAAATGCTTATTTTTTTCGGAGTTGTTTTAAATTTTGATTCATAACTTTTCCCGATGTGAACCGATTTTGCTCATTTTCAATACCAAACTGTACCGGATATTAATGAATATTTTTGCTGAATTTCGTTTATTTCCATTACTTCGTTTTAACGTGAGCGTGTTTTAGACAGACAGACGGACGGAGGGACGGACGGACAGACGGACATAGCTAAATCGACACAAAATTTCATAGGTACCCAGAATATATGTACTTTGTTGGGTATCAGATGAATATTTCTTGGTGTTACACACGGAATTACAAACTTATATATACCCTCTATCATCACTGATGGTGGTGGAGGGTATAAAAATAATATTTTCAATAGAAAATTTAAAACCACAAATTTAAAAATAAACTATACAAATTGGAAATCCAAAATTAAAACTGAAAACTAAATATTTATTTGAATTTATAAAATAAATCTAAAACCCTAAACCTAAAAGCAAATTAAAATATTAAAACTTATATACTAATAAAAATAGAAATCACAGAAAAGCGTATCACAGTTTTGTTAATTAAATTATTTACCCTATAATAAATAAATATTAAAATCTAAATAAATAAATATTAAAACTTAACCCTATATATATAATAAATACTTACCACTACATTGCACATAAAATCTAACTTAAAATTTTGTGAATTATATACTTATCCTATATATATTATAATTATATATTATATATATATTATATATATTATATATATATATATATATATATATATATATATATATATATATATATATATATATATATATATATATATATATATATATATATATATATATATATATATATATATATATGGTTTATAACGTTTAAGAAAATATCCCAAGCCTTTCTTATTTACCCTTCGTCTAATTCCCGCGTAAGTACTCATCTACCCATCTCCCTCTAACCCCTAAATAAACACTCTGCAAAATGTATTTTGGATCGGTCCATAATTGGGCATAGATCCCATATAAGGCCCATTTCCGATAACCACGTAAACGCACATATTTCATAACTGAATGAAAATATCGGTATAATATTAGTCATGAATGTGTTTATAGTAGATATTGTACGATGAAGAGCTTTTTCTTCACCGGCAACGTTATAGAGCAATTCGGTTTACTTTGAATTGTTGTCTATAGGTTGCTGAAATTGTTCTATGGGCAGTGATTATCTATAAAACAAAAAAAATTACGTCGGTGGTACCGACAAATAAAAAGAGCGATGTTTTTCGATTGACTTCAACTATGACAATGATTTATTTATTTAAAAATTCTTTTCTTAAGCCTAACAATTGATCATGTAAATAAGGGCTACACTGTTGTTATTGTAATATTATTTGTTTCTCACTTCCAATGTACCAACTCAACTTGTTTATTTATATTCAAAATATGCAAAAACAAAATACATGCATTAAGTCTCCAAAATAAGAAATTGCATTTTTAAGAGCAACAACAATATGCTTATATTAAGAATTGGAGTGAGAAACAAATAATAAAAACTAACGGGTCATTACCAAAAATATGTACAGTGGTTAGTATGAACAACAAATAATGACAAATTACAGTGGCAACAGTGAGCCAAAAATATGAATAAATTTAAATACAATAAAAAATGGAAAATTTAAACAAAACAAAATAATAATGTTAGTAATTATTATACGGTGACCTAACAGATATGAAACACCCTGCGAAATGTTTTCCGGATCTGTCCATAATTAGTCACAGCTCCCAAATAAGGACCACTTCCGAAAATCGCTTAAATGCATATATACAATTAAGAAATAAAGATATTTTAAAACAAGTAAGAAATTATAGTCGGTCGAGGCCGACCATATAATACCCTACACCTGTTACCTATAATTATAAAATTTATGAGAGTCATCGAGGCTGGTATAGAACTTGGTTTTGCAGCTTTTTGTCGAGATACAAGTATATTGAACATAATTATGAACTTAAAAGCTCTATTCGTCGGGTTCAATTGTAAGGGGGCTAGGTAAAATAATGAACCAATGTTAATCAATTTCAATAGGCTTCGTCTCCGGTACCATAGAAGATGATGTGCCAAATTTCATCGAATTATCTTCAAAATTGAGACCTGAAGTTTGATTACAAGCTTTACAAGCCCTACTTAGGGGTACAGTTGTATGGGGGCTAGGTGAAACAATGGACCGATCTTAACCATTTTCAATAGGCTTCGTCTCCTGTACCATAGAAGATCATGTGCCAAATTTCATTGAATTATCTTCAAAATTGAGACCTGAAGTTTGATTACAAGCTTTACAAGCCCTATTCAGGGGTTCAGTTGTATGGGGGCTAGGTGAAATAATGGACCGATCTTAACCATTTTCAATAGGCTTCGTCCAACAATAGAAGATCATGTACCAAATTTCATTGAATTATCTTCAAAATTGCGACCTATAGTGTGGTTACAAGGTTTACATGGACAGACGGACATAGCCAAATCGACTCAGAAAATGATTTTAAGCCGATTGGTATACTTTAAAGTGGTGTAGTGTATAAATAGGCTATAAAAATAAGTTTTTTACGGATCGGTCCATAATTGTTCATATCTGTCATATAAGATCCACTTCAGAAAATCGCACATTTCATTGATAAATAAAGATATCGGCATAAGGATATTTTGTGTATATAAGAAATCTTTTTTATACCTTCCCCCACCATCAGCGGTGATAGAGGGTATATATAAGTTTGTCATTCCGTGTGTAACACTAAGAAATATTCATCATCATCCTTATGAAATTCTGAGTCGATTTAGCTGTGTTGGTCTGTCTGTCCGTCTGTATGCCTCAAACACTCTCACGTTAAAACTAAGCAAAATAAATCAGCCAAATTCACTGAAAATATTCACAATTGTTCTATGCAGTTTGGTATTGAAAATCAGTCCATAAATCGGTCCACAACGTAAAAAGTTATGAGTAAAAATGTCAGACTACCTCGAAAAAAATTAAGTTTTTTTTCTAATTCTTGAGTAGTTTTCTCAGAAACTACTAAAGATAATGGAATGAATTTTGTCACACCTTATTTTCTTTACCCAGGGATAAAAAATGTTCAAACTCAAAACATATTCTCGGAAATAGATTTATCGTTAATAACTTCGGCAAAAATATCGGTATCACCACGAAATTCTGCACATATGTATATAGTAAGAACAGAAATCATATTACCAACGTAGATCTGTATAGGTCGATTATTGGTCACAGCTCCCATATATGGTCCACTTTCGAAAAATACTTAAATACAAATAATTAATTAAGAAATAAAGATATTGCAATAATATTCAACATAAATATGTTTTGTGTATACATATATCACTTTGTAAAATATTTTTCGGATAGATCCCATATAAGGCCCATTTCCGATAATCGCACATATTACATAACTGAATGAATTATCGGTATAAAATTCATCATGAATGTGTTTAAAATAGATATAAAACACCCTGCGAAATTTTTTCCGGCTCGGCCCATAACTGGTCACAGCTCATAAATAAATGCACATAACTAATTTAGAAATAAAGATATTGAAATAATATTCAACATAAATATGTATTGTGTATACATATATCACTCTTCAAAATGTATTTTGGATCGGTCCATAATTGGGCATAGATCCCATATAAGGCCCATTTCCGATAACCACGTAAACGCACATATTTCATAACTTTTTTTTCATTTTATTTATTCTTTATTGAATCTTTCTTATGTAGAAATTTTCAATAAGTATTAAAATCTTAACCTAAATTATAACTAACGTTGTTATTGCAGATACAATTTCAACCAAAGTTCTCGATAATTTGATTATCTGGCAAAATCCAATGTTTCCGTTCTTCTCAGTTGTCTATGACCCTCAAATGACAGCAACTCCCTGTCAAGGGGATTTGGGTGATCCATTTGTTTCGACAAGTAGGTTAAACAAGAGAATTTGATCTCCTCGCGAATTGTGGGGACGTTGAGATCCCTATGAATATTACTATTGCGAATGTACCACGGGGCACGTGTTATTGACCTTAACAGTGCTGACTGCTTTCTTTGTAATTTTTCAACATTAGATGAGGAGGCTGTTCCCAACAGTTGAATGCCGTATAGCCATATCGGTTTTATAACTGTTTTGTACAAAAGCACTTTGTATTCCAAGTCTAGAGATGACCGTGGTCCAATTAGCCAGTACATCTGAGCTGACTTTAATTTTATTTGTGTAACCTTGGCTTCAATGTGGTGAGTCCATGTTAAGCGGCGATCAAGGTGGATACCAATATATCTCACATGGCTTTGTTCAGGAATTTTTATATTGTTTATCTGTACGGGAGGACAATTTTCTCGTCTTAAAGTAAATGAAACGTGAGTACATTTTGTTGCATTGACCTTTATTTTCCATTTGTCCAGCCACTTTTCCAATTCGCCGATGTGAATCTAGAGTTGTTCAGAAGCTATTGAAGGGTTATCATGTATGCTTACAAAAGCGGTATCATCCGCAAATATTGATGTGTGAGTCAGTGCGCTCGTTGGTATATCTGCAGTATATAAAAGATATAGGAACGGACCTAGAATACTCTCCTGGGGTACTCCAGCAGAAATTTTTCGACGTGAAGAGATCACATCTTTAGATCTGATTTGAAAAGATCTTTCATATATATAATTTTTAAGCAGTTTGTGAATATTCGCAGGTAGTAATGTGATAATTTTGTGTATAAGTCCATCGTGCCAGACTTAATCGAAAGCTTGAGAAATATCTCGAAGGCCTTTCGAATAAGAGTAGTTATTCGATGTACCTGTTCGATAGTGCTGTGCATTCTTCTGAAACCAAACTGATGGTCAGGAATAATGCAATTACCATTACGGTGTACTATAGGGTCTAAGTTTTTGAAATAATTTCACAGATTAGATTCCTTATTATTTTTTAAGGCGATGTGAAGTCTTCTTTGGCACTGATTAAATTTAACCTTTATGTTTGGAGATCGCGATTGCTGCCATTGACGTCTGAGTGTTCTCTTTTGACTGGGGGTGTAGACACTTTGACAGCATCTTGTAAGATATCCGTAAATATGTCGACAGCGGATTGTATTGCATGGTCATTTTTCAATGAAATGTTTTGAGTGTGTGAGCTGACATACATTTTATACTTTAACCAGTTCGTTTTCTAGTTAGGGAAACAAGAACAATAGTTTTCTAATTTATTTGGGGTTTCTAATAACGTTAAAACTGTAGGCGAGTGGTCTGACGAGAGGTCCAGTGAAGGGATCACTGAAATAAATTCTCGTTTTATGTTTTTGATACAGCAAAGTCAATTAGATCGGGAATCTTATTGAGGTCTGTAGGACAATAGGTAGGTTGGGCACTAGATATGGCATCTAGTCTGTTATGCGATATTGCTTCTAGCAATTGTCTGCCTTTGGGGTAATGAGTAATGAGGCGAGAGCCCCAAAATGTATGTTTTGCATTTTAATCACCAGCTGCTATGAATCTTGGGCCAAGAGTTTTAAAGTAATCGAGAAACTGCTCTCGATTAACATTATACCTAGGAGGACAATATAATGAAGATATTGTAACTCTGCTATCAGGTATATTTATAGAGGTGGCCTGGATATGGTCCTTTTTTTATTCTGGCATAGGGAAATGTCTAATATTTTTCTCACTAATATGGCTGTTCCACCACAGGCTCTGCCACTTGGATGTTTTGTATCGTAAGTGTAGTATCCGTTAATTCTGAAACAATTCTTTAGGGTAAAGTGTGTTTTAGAGACGAGTAGTACATCAATTTCCTGAAGTAGCAGGAATTGTTCTACTTCATTCTTGTGTTGGCTAAGGCCGTTAGCATTCCAAAAACAAATTCTTATGGAATTCATTTTTTATTTAGTAGGATCTGCATGAGCATGCTTTGATTCTGCATTAATTGTTGAAACATATTTTGCATATTTGCCACGAAACTGTTCATGGTTTGAATTAGATTCTCAATAGAGCTTTGAGAATTTGTTTCGGGTACATATGAGCAATACTTATTCCAAATTTTATATGGATATCTTAATTTAGTCATGAGTTATGTGCGTTTAAGTGATTTTCGGGAGGGGACCTTGTATGGGAGCTATGACCAATTATGGACCGATCGGAAAAAAATTTCACAGTAATATTTATGTACATATGACAATACTTGTACCAAATTTTATATGGATATCTTAATTTAGTAATGAGTTGAGTGATTTTCGGGAAGGGTCCTTGTATGGGAGCTATGACCAATTATGGACCGATCGGAAAAAATTTAACAGTAAAATTTCTGTGCATATGAGCAATACTTATTCCAAATTTTATATGGATATCTTAATTTAGTAATGAGTTATGCGCGTTTAAGTGATTTTCGGGAAGGGTCCTTGTATGGGAGCTATGACCAATTATGGACCGATCGGAAAAACATTTCATAGTAATATTTCTGTATGTGAGAATACTTGTACCAAATTGTATATGGATATCTTAATTTAGTAATGAGTTATGTGCGTTTAAGTGATTTTCGTGATTTCCCTTGTATGTGAGCTATGACCAATTATGGACCGATCGGAAAAAACTTTCACAGTGATATTTCTGTGTATATGAGCAATTCTTATTCCAAATTTTATATGGATATCTTAATTTAGTAATGAGTTATGCGCGTTTAAGTGATTTTAGGGAGGGGACCTTGTAAGAGAGCTATGTCCAATTATGGACCCATTAAGAAAATTTTTTCTTACAATGAATTCTATTGACATAAAATTTTATGTTGTAAAATTTTGTGAAGATATCAACATTCTGACGGAAGTTATTAACAAAAAACAAATTTTCCGGGAATATGTACTTTTGTACGGGAGGTATATGAAATTATGGACCGGTTCTAGCAATTTTCAGCAGGAATCAAGATCTTGTGTAGAAACGAATGTATGATAACTTTCATTAAATTATCGTGTATAGTTTTCGAGAAAATTACATCAGAATGTATAAAAAATGCTTATTTTTTTCGGAGTTGTTTTAAATTTTGATTCATAACTTTTCCAGATGTGAACCGAATCTTATATATTACCTCTATCACCACTGATGGTTGTGGAGGGTATAAAAATAATATTTTCAATAGAAAATTTAAAACCACAAATTTAAAGTAAAGTGTGTCATTAAAAATAAACTATAAAAAATTGGAAATCCAAAATTAAAACTGAAAACTAAATATTTATTTGAATTTATAAAATAAATTTAAAACCCTAAACCCTAATAGTAAATTAAAATATTAAAACTTATATACTAATAAAAATAGGAATCACAGAAAAGTGTATCACAGTTTTGTTAATTAAATTATTTACCCTATAATAAATAAATATTAAAATCTAAATCCTAATATATAAGTTAAGCACGACGATATTCGTGCTTTAAAAAAATATGGGTTGGGCCACCCATGGGGCCCAACTCACCTTTTAAAATAATACACAATTAAAATTTTATATTTATTAATTTATTTCCGTTCAACTATCCCGATGTCAGCCTAGAATTGAACTGATTTTAATTGTCAGTTCAATTAAAAATGAAACTTAATTCTAGTTTACAAAAGTGCTAAATATAATTAATAAAAATGCTTACACTAACTTAAATTAATGGGAACGGATGGACAACCTTTTATTCCCATAAAAATGCACGCATAAGCGGAGTTTCAAATTACTACACACTTGCCCAAAAGAATTGCTTAGTTGCAATTTATATAGAGCGCTTGCACAAGTGTGGTTAATGCCTTTAGTCATACCAAATGTGTAGTGTGTTAACTCCCCCCTCCTTAAAAATCAGCGTCCCGCTGATCAATTGACAACCGGTTTTAAGTTATCTGTAGTATTCAGCACTGGCATGGTAATACGACCGAATATTTTCTTCCAGATTACGACCAGAATTATCACCATTGTTACAATACACAAGAAAATTGCAGCATTCGACCCAAGAGAGAGATTCACATGACGCGCTAGACTTCGAATATGTTCAATATTCCTTTCATGGAGTTCATGCAAAAGATTAGTGTCAAGTTTGCGTGTTTTTTCGTACACATTCGATAGTAGTGGAGGAAGCGCCTGTAAACTCGTGATTCTTTCATTTGTAAAATTTCTCTCACCGACTACAATTGTTTCGTTAAAAATTCGTATAAGATATGTCCCATTAATGCTCACAGTATTTTGTTCAGAAGAAACGTTTCCTCTGAAATTGCTGACGTATATGAGATCATCCTCTATAAGTTCTATTATAGTTTTCTCATTCGAACGGAATGTAAAATTTGCGTTGGTTCCCCTTAAAATTCTCGATAAGCAGTCCTCGTCTTGTAGCTTTTGTGACGTTGTTAAGTGATGAACAGTGATCCTTAATGCCATAAATTTTCTCGTGATTTAAAAGAACCGTGTTAAATTTTAAATCAAGCTGGCGATTTACGGATATTGCCGCTCTAAGAATAATTTTATTGTATCTACTAGAATCAACCTTTGGTATTGATATTACGTATAATAATGACGTTCCGTTCGATAATATACTTTGCTTTCCATATTCTATTGCTTCGATCTCGTTATTGTATGGAAGCGATTCGACCTCAGAAACAATCTGATGAATTTCTTCCATATTCAACAAATTTGTATTCACAATGCCTCCTTTTGCAAGTTGGCAAGCCCGTACAATTTCCGCAATATCCTCCTTGATCGCTATTACTTGATTAAATGCTTCACGGATGATATCGTCCGATTCCGACGCTACCACTTTATTGTTAAATCGGTCGATAAGGACGTTCATTTTCCGTACTAGCTCATCAATTGTACTAAATAAATCCTTATTTACAACGTACTGCTGCTCATTATTTTCAATTAATTTCTGCTGGCTGTCCAAAATCGTATTCCAATCGGTTGCGTCAGGGTTTCCAGCTATCCATTTTCATGCAGAACCAACCCAATCTATGGATCTCTTATGTCTTGTGATTCCTTTCATTGTTGTTATTCGGTCGTACGCCTTTTTGAGTTGATATTCGAACATCTCCTTGCCCTTCGCATCTTTTGCAGTTGCAGTAAATACATCTGCAGTTGTTCGAAGCATCTCCTCAAATTTGTCCAGATGTATCACATGTACGATGTTTAGATATCCGTTTATAAGCCATCCTTCTCCGTCCTTGATTGTTACAAGCGTTGACCGGTACTCGAATACGTGAAAACTTCCAACATTTGTTGAAAGTAAAAAAATACTTAAAAATTCAAAATGTTAAATATATATTAGTACTTATAACTTGCGTAGAATTGGACGAGTTTAATAGTGCTTATATCAAATAAAATATATACTAAAGGTACAAATTAAATATAATTTGTTATACAGATTATACGGAAAACTCGATAAGATTAGTTGGTTATTAATCAGTGTTCTCTTGATTTTAGTAAAATGATTTAATATAATTGTAAAATTTCAATTTCTTAAATACTACATTATTAAAAATATTTTTTTTTTGTTTCATAATAGCTTTTAAATTTCCAATAAAATAATTTTTTTATATAAAAATTTTTCCTCTTTTTTATAGATTACAATTAATAATGAGGAATTCTATATATATCCTAATCCAGTTTTGGATTTGGTTACATTCATGATTAGTATGTTATGATTTCTGGGGTAAATGCAAGGGTACACACTTTTACATTTTAACATTTTCAATTTGTGCTTTGTGGTATTTTCTCCCAGTTGTAGTTCGGATAGTTACTCTATTGTTGGTGGATACCTTGTTATGTTTGTATAGAGGTTTGTGTTTCGGTTTAATTTGTCTATCTTTAATTAAAACATCCTGATTTTCACTAAATTCGGCTGGATCCGATCTATTTCTATTCAGACGATCGTTCACCGTATTCTGATTATACTCGATGAGGCCGCGAATATCCTCATTGACTTGGTCGCGATAATTTGTTAACTGTTGATAATTAAACCGTTGAGACCTATTGAAAAAAATATCTGACGGTTTTCTCTTAATAACCGAGTGTATCGTATTATTATAACGATCCACAGAAAGATTAATCAATTCTTTGAGACTAAGATTCCCTACATCTCTAGCCAAACACCTGTATATTTCAATAAGAGTCGAGTGAAATCTTTCCACTTGCTCGTTTACCTCATTTCTTTGTACAGGTGTAAAATATATTTCTATATTAAGAGATCGTATAAAATTAAGAAGAATTGGACTCAGGAATCCTCTTTCGTTATCCGAAAGGATCATGCGAGGTGCTGTGAAGTAATGCAAAACTTTTGAAAGTTTGTTTCTCAAATGGATAGCAGATCGGTTTTTAATGTGGAAAAGTTTAGCAAATTTAGAAAATTTGTCAATGCAACTGGTGAATTTAAGACCCTGAATTTCGAAAATGTCAATATATAAAATTTCACATGGATAAGTTGGAACAGGAGTTGGTTGAAATTTAGGTTTACTTGCGTGTCTGTCATATTTGTTCAACTTACAAACGTCACAGTTTTTTGCGTATTGTTTGACAAGACTTCCCAGCCGGGGAAATAAAATGTCTCCAAGATCTGTTGCCCATTTTCCCTTGGGTTTCGGTGGGCTCGCCTATGCTCATTCTCAATTATGCTACAGATCCTCTCGGGATTACTTATATCCTCAATTAATCGTTGAGTAATTCTTATTTTGTACGAAACGAAGTGAGCCAAATAGACCTCATTCAATAGTGGAAAACATTCTGGTATCTTAATCCCATTAATGCAGGTTGGCTTTAAATACCTTTTAAGTATTTCCGAAAGTGTTTCGGAAGTCACTTGTAGTGCATCCGCCACTACATTCGACTTACCAGGTTTATATACAAGTTCATAATTATACTCTTCAATCCTGGCCCTCCATCTTTTCAGTTTGGCGTTATGGTTTTGGTTCCCAAGAGCGTAGGTTAGCGGTTGATGATCGGTAAAAATTTTAATTTTTTTCTCACCGTACAGATAATATCGCAAGTTATCCAGAGGCTAGCATCTCCTTTTCATTAGTAGCATAGTTTTCTTCCGTTTTACTCAGAGAACGAGAGATATATGCTATTGGTCTATCTATATTTGAATGATCTTGAGATAATACTGCTCCGATTGCGTAGTTTGAAGCATCAGTAGTCAGTATAAAAGGCTGATCAATGTCAGGGAAGGCTAAAACTTCAGATGACATTAATAAAGTTTTTAAATCATTGAAAGCTTGTAATGCCTCTTCCGTGAGAGTAATGGGAACCTTCCTGGACATATTCGCCTTAATTTGTGCGTTCTCCCCTCTTGTAAGATTTGTCAATGGCTTAGCAACCTTCGCGTAATCTCTCACAAATTTTCTATAGTAGGATGGCATACCAAGAAAACTTTTCAAATCCTTAAGTGTTGCAGGAGGTGTTAACTTCTGTATGGCCTCCACCTTACTTGGGTCTGCTCGTATCCCATCTCCGGAGACTATATATCCCAGGAATGACACTTCCGTTTTAAGGAACTGGGTTTTTTCCAGATTAACCCTAAGGTTTGAAGCTAATAATTTCCCAAATACAATTTCCAAGTTTTTCAAGTGATCTTCGAAATCTTGTCCAAAAACAATAATGTCATCGATGTAAACGTAACAAATTTTACCGATATATTCTTTGAGGATGTCGTCAATCATCCTTTGGAAGATAGACGGATCATTCTTTAGGCCGATTGGCAGGCGCAGAAATTCATATTTGCCATTCAGTGTGGAAAAAGCTGTCTTTGAGATATCAGAATCTTTCATTGGGATTTGATGGAATCCAGACGTTAAATCAAGAGTAGTGAAATATTTCGCTTTGCTCAAGCTGGCCAATGTAGAGTTAATGTCTGGGATGGGATATGTATCAGATATTGTGACGGCATTTAACCTTTTAAAATCGATCACCATTCGATATTGTTTCTCCCCGTTTGGCTTAGGTTTCTTGGGCACAACCCAAATAGGCGAATTATATGGGCTTTTGAGGGCCTAATAATATCTTGCTCTAGGAGTTTCGAAACTTGTTCTTCCACAACAGACCGTAAGTTCGCTGGATATGGATAACTTTTGGTATATATAGGTTCATTAGTAGAAGTCTTGATCTCGGCTCTGACAGAGGTCAAAGCCATTTCACCAGCCTCAAGAGGGCCAAACAATGAAGCAAATTTCTCCAGGAGATTACCCAGTTTATGTGTCACCTCTTTGGGCATTCTCTGAGTTATACTATTAACTTCTTGTGAAAATTTCTCCATGAGTGGAATAACCATACCAGATTTAATGGTCAGTATATTGTTCTTCCTATCTATAATAGTTTCCATTTCCTTAAGAGTGTCGTCTCCTATAATTCCATCGAAAGATTTTAATCTATGCAACACGTAAAAGGTTACGACCGTATCTATTCCAGCGGACTCAAAAAATTTACCATCGACTTTATGACTTATAATTATGTTTCCTGCTGCTGTTCTTCTGGGCGCACGCGGTGGTTCAATAATATTAGTTTCCTCTGAAGAAGGACTTGTTCTATTCTCGAGACTTTTTATTTTAGCTTCCATGGCCCTAATCTGATTAATGGTAGCGTTCAAAGCTCCAGTCATTTCCATTACATTTTTCTTTAATTCCTCCATTTTCAAATCTAGCCGAAAATAACCTCAACAAACAATTCACAAATTTCGCAATTCTTTTTTTTTTACAATAGTAATTATTTCTTTTGCCTGGCAAAAGAATGGGAGTTACCACGCAATATTTATAAAAATTAAAACAAAACAAGTGAGAGTGTTATATTCCGCTGTGCCGAATGTCATATACCCACCACCAAACCATATGCCGTAAAAGGAATGCTCCCCTATAAACACAAGGGTGAAATTTGAAATATGGCTTGAGCTCTTTTGAACTAACAAAATATTAATTTTTATAAACCAAATATTTTATTTAAATTTTTAAACCGTGAGCGTATGAGTAATTTTCTGAAGAAGACCTTTATATGCGTCAATTATGAACCGATACTCATAGGATTTTGTACATAGATTTCGTTTGTATAGAACTTGTTTATGCAAAATTTCAGCGCTATACTCGTATTTTAAATAAGGAAAACTCGTATTTTAATAACCAAAACTCTATCCTGAAGGGAACCTTTTATAGGGGCTAGGGTCAGTTATAAATCAGTCCTCATTAAATTCGGAATGAAGAATTATGTTCCTAAGTATAAACTTTTTTATGTCGATTTTAATCGCTGTACTTCCAATTATCTGAATTTTCTTCATACAATTTTCTAAAGAGAATCCCATATGTGGGGTATGGTCAATTGTTGACCTATCCTCATAACTTTTTGTAGACAGATTTTGGTTCATATAAAACTTGTTTACATTGAATATCATCACTGTACTCGCATTTTTATGCCAGCAATTAGCGTTCATGTAATTTTATAAAGGGGCTTATATGGGGGTAGGGTGAATTACCGACACATTCCGCATAAAATTCTGAGCGAATTTCATAACCGTATTTCACAACTCATATTTTTAAGCCAGTACTAATCGATTAAGTAATTTTCTGTAGGGTAAATTATGGACCGATCCTCCCTAAATTTGGTGGAGAGATTTTGGCACGCATTAAACTTATGTTATTTGCAGAGGGGGACCTTATATGCGGGAAGGGTCATTTCCAAAAAAAATGTAGAGATGTTTTAGTTCGTAAGAAACTTACTTATACCGAATTTCATCACTATACTCTACTACGCCACTAATGAGTGTTAAAGTCATTTTCTGAAGGAGACCTTATATGGGGGGTAGGGTCATTTATGGGCCGATCCTAAAAAAATGGTAGAGAGATTTTGGTTCGTAAGTAACCTACTTATCCCGAATTTCATCGTTTTACCTGCATTTTGGGGCCAGTAATGAGTGTTAAAGTCATTTTCAAAAGGGGACCTTATATGGGGGGTAGGGTCATTTATGGACCGATCCTAAAAAAAAATTAGTTAAAAGGTTTTGGTTCGTAAGAAACTTGCTTATACCGAACTTCATCGCTATACTCGAAAAAAAATTGGTACAGAGGTTTTAGCTCGTAAGAAACTTACGTGTGTAGCATTTCATCGCTTTACTCGTATTTTTAAGACAGTAATGAGCGTTGAAGCTATTTTCTGAAGTGGGCCCAATAGGGGGAGTAGGGTCAATTATGGACCGATCCACATAAAAGTTATTAAAACGATTTTGGCTCGGGAGGAACTTAATTGTGTAAAATTTTATCGCTATATTCGTATTTTTTAGCCAGTAATGAGCGTTAAAGTCATTTTCCGAAGGGGACCTTATATGGGGTGTAGGGTCATTTATGGGCCGATCCTCAAAAAATTTGATAAAATGATTTTGGCTCACATGAAACTTATTTATGTCGAATTTCATCGCTATACTTGCATTTTGGGAGCAGTAATGAGTGTTAAAGTCATTTTCTGAAGGAGACCTTATATGGGGGGTAGGGTCATTTATGGGCCGATCCTTAAAAAAATGGTAGAGAGATTTTGGTTCGTATGTAACCTACTTATCCCGAATTTCATCGCTATACTTGCATTTTGGGGCCAGTAATGAGAGTTAAAGTCATTTTCAAAAGGGGACCTTATATGGGGGGTAGGGTCATTTATGGACCGATCCTAAACAAAAATTAGTTAAAAGGTTTTGGTTCGTAAGAAACTTGCTTATACCGAACTTCATTGCTATACTCGAATTTTTAGGCCAGTAATGAGTGTTATGAGTCATTTTCTGAAGGGGCCTTATATGGGGGGTAGAGTCATTTATGAGCCGATCCTCAAAAAATTTAGTAGAAAGATTTTGGCTCATATGAAACTTATTTATGTCGAATTTCATCGCTATACTCGTACTTCTAAAGCAGTTATGCCCGTTTAAGCTGTTTTTTTGAGGTCCACTTGTATGGGGGCTATCCGAAAAAGTGAACCGATATTACCCATTTTCAACACCAAACAAACCTTAGCAATAGAGAATATTCATGCAAAATTTCAACTGTCTAGCTTCTCTCGTGTGGTCCCTATCGTGATTTCAACAGACAGACGGACGGACGGACGAACGGACATGGCTAGATCGTGTTAGAATTTAATAAGCACCCGGAATATATATACTTTTATGGGTCTATGGCCAATATTTCGATGTGTTACAAACGGAATGACAAAATCAATATACCCCCCATCTTTTTTGATGGTGGGTATAATTAAATCCTTGCACTTACCCTTTTGATCCAATTCTAGGCTGTTAATGTAAAGTTAGTAAATTATTTTGTCGTACGTTGTGATGGTCGCGATCGCGTACATGTGATTTTTCTTTTTCTAAAATGATAAGATTATTAAATCATTAAATTATTATCTTTTTTATTCAACTATTCTTATATCTTGGCTCGCCTCTAAAAAATTTTTTTTAAATTATATCACTTTTTCCATATACTTAGTAGAATTCACTCTTTTCATTTTATTTTATTTTATTTTATTTCATTTAATTTATATTATTTTATTTTCATATTCCATTCATTAATCAATTCAATTTCATTAATTTCCATGTTATTTTGTGGAATTCATTTAAAGCCATCATGCTCATAATTTCTTGTGTGATTTAGTTTTTTAAGTTATTGTCCTTAGAGACGGAGGATCGTTTTGTCCGGTTTCGAACAGTAAACACTGACGTACTAGGGAACGATTTGTCTCACCTCGCGAATTTCTCGACTTTTATACCCTACACCACTTTAGTGGGGAGGGTATATTGGGTTTGTGCCGATGTTTGTAACGCACAATAATATTGGTCCTATACCCACCTTAAAGTATACCAATCGGCTCAGAATCATTTTCTGAGTCGATTTAGCTATGTCCGTCCGTCCATGTAAACCTTGTAATCAAACTACAGGTCGCAATTTTGAAGATAATTCAATGAAATTTGGTACATGATCTTCTATTGTCCCAGGAACGAAGCCTATTGAAAATGGTTAATATCGGTCCAATATTTCACCTAGCCCCCATACAACTGAACCCCCGAATAGGGCTTTTAAAACTTGTAATCAAACTACAGGTCGCAATTTTGGAGATAATTCAATGAAATTTGGCACATGATCTTTTATGATACCGTAGACGAAGCCTGTTGAAAATGGTTACCATCGGTCCATTATTTCACCTAGCCCCCATACAATTGAACCCCCGAATAGGGCTTTTAAAACTTGTAATCAAACTACAGGTCGCAATTTTGGAGATAATTCAATGAAATTTGGCACATGATCTTTTATGGTACGTAGATGAAGCCTGTTAAAAATGATTTACATCGGTCAATTATTTCACCTAGCCCCCATACAACTGAACCCGCCGAATAGGGCTTTTAAGTTCATAATTATGTTTAATATACTCATATCTCGACCAAAAGCTGCAATAACCAAGTTGTATACAAGACTTGATGACCCTCACGAATTCCATAATAATAGGTTCTCATATGACCCTAGCCCCAATGAAAAGCCCCCATCGAAATTTCACTTAAATGTCCACAATTTTATTCAACAATAAACGGCTTAATTATGTATATCTAAGGCAAGGTACAATTCAACTTAAATGCTTTATTATGGCAACTAAATCACATTATATTTTTGTCAAAGGTGTAGGTCGGCCTCGCCCGACTATAATTTCTTACTTGTTTTCTTTATCGAAAAGGGAGTGCTCCTTCCATACTAAGTAGTGTAGGTTCTTAAGTTACTTACAACTTGGTATTTGAGCCTGCCTTCGCAATATCACCAACTAAGGTTAAGCATTTTGAAGGAAAATTGCGCGTTTTTCAAAAAGGACTAAAATTATTAAATTATTATAGTGACATTACAAAATTTTTTAAGTACTGGAGGGCCTTTTGGTATATATAGGTTCATTAGTAGAAGTCTTGATCTCGGCTCTGACAGAGGTCAAAGCCATTTCACCAGCCTCAAGAGGGCCAAACAATGAAGCAAATTTCTCCAGGAGATTACCCAGTTTATGTGTCACCTCTTTGGGCATTCTCTGAGTTATACTATTAACTTCTTGTCAAAATTTCTCCATGAGTGGAATAACCATACCAGATTTAATGGTCAGTATATTGTTCTTCCTATCTATAACAGTTTCCATTTCCTTTTCGACACCGATGGATTCTACAGGAACACTGTGCTGATTCAAATAGGTGTCTGACGAATCTTGTTCGTAATTATGTTCAGCCACATTGTCCTGTTCCGCATAGGTATGGAACAACCTTTGCTGTTTGAAGGGATTGGCTAAGTTCTCCGATTTTGCGTTCCTTTTGAAGGCAACGGGCCTGTTCATATAGTTTACCTTTCTTGATTTTACGGATTGATCGATCTCCATTTTTTCCTGAGGTTTAGGAAAATACCTTGGTGGAATATCTTGTTGTTTTGGTGGAAATCTCCACTGTCCGTACTTGCTACTCCTGGTTGGAATAAATGGTCTAGGCGAAAATTCCGGTCTTATCTCCCTTCGAGACATAGTGTTAATTGGGACGGTCTCCTGGTTCCGAATATAAGGATGTAGAGATGTACTCCTCAAATTCAGGTTTTGCATTTCCATGAACATTGCATATGCTTCCGGGAGAGTTTTCGGTTTTTGAATAATTAGAAGTCTGGACAGATCACTGTTCAAGCCACGGACAAAAACATCCAGAGCTCTGTTTCGATACGTTTCTACCAAAACATCCACAGTCTCTTTTGAATAGTTTTCGGTCTTTATTTTGTTGATAATCAACGAAAATTGATGGTTTACCGCTGCATAAAATTCATCTACTCTCGATCCTTTTTGGAGCAGTTGGTTAAGTTGGTGCTCAAGAGTTCTAATATCCCTCTTGTCCGCATAATGGAGCGATAAGCACTCCTTTATTTTAGGCCAATCGTTATCGAAAATATTATAGGACACTAGAGCCGAATCTGCGTTCCCCCTAATCTTCTGTCTGATACTCTGCAGTATTGCCTTATAAATTGGTTTTGTTCTAACTATTTCACAGTCGTTAAGAATTACTTCAACGCTATGTATCCACGAAACATATTGTGTGGGGTTACCGTCGAAAGTTTGCAATTCTTTGACGCAGTCTGGGAGCCTGCTTAATTCACGGAGTTCCAATTCACTCCTGGGCGCACGCGGTGGTTCAATAATATTAGTTTCCTCTGAAGAAGGACTTGTTCTATTCTCGAGACTTTTTATTTTAGCTTCCATGGCCCTAATCTGATTAATGGTAGCGTTCAAAGCTCCAGTCATTTCCATTACATTTTTCTTTAATTCCTCCATTTTCAAATCTAGCCGAAAATAACCTCAACAAACAATTCACAAATTTCGCAATTCTTTTTTTTTTTACAATAGTAATTAGTTCTTTTGCCCGTCAAAAGAATGGGAGTTACCACGCAATATTTATAAAAATTAAAACAAAACAAGTGAGAGTGTTATATTCCGCTGTGCCGAATGTCATATACCCACCATCAAACCGTATGCCGTAAAAGGAATGCTCCCCTATAAACACAAGGGTGAAATTTGAAATATGGCTTGAGCTCTTTTGAACTAACAAAATATTAATTTTTAAAAACCAAATATTTTATTTAAATTTTTAAACCGTGAGCGTATGAGTAATTTTCTGAAGAAGACCTTTATATGCGTCAATTATGAACCGATACTCATAGAATTTTGTACATAGATTTCGTTTGTATAGAACTTGTTTATGCAAAATTTCAGCGCTATACTCGTATTTTAAATAAGGAAAACTCGTATTTTAATAACCAAAACTCTATCCTGAAGGGAACCTTTTATAGGGGCTAGGGTCAGTTATAAATCAGTCCTCATTAAATTCGGAATGAAGAATTATGTTCCTAAGTATAAACTTTTTTATGTCGATTTTAATCGCTGTACTTCCAATTATCTGAATTTTCTTCATACAATTTTCTAAAGAGGATCTCATATGTGGGGTATGGTCAATTGTTGACCTATCCTCATAACTTTTTGTAGACAGATTTTGGTTCATATAAAACTTGTTTACAGTGAATATCATCACTGTACTCGCATTTTTATGCCAGCAATTAGCGTTCATGTAATTTTATAAAGGGGCTTATATGGGGGTAGGGTGAATTACCGACACATTCCGCATAAAATTCTGAGCGAATTTCATAACCGTATTTCACAACTCATATTTTTAAGCCAGTACTGATCGATTAAGTAATTTTCTGTAGGGTAAATTATGGAGCGATCCTCCCTAAATTTGGTGGAGAGATTTTGGCATGCATTAAACTTATGTTATTTGCAGAGGGGGACCTTATATGCGGGAAGGGTCATTTCCAAAAAAAATGTAGAGATGTTTTAGTTCGTAAGAAACTTACTTATACCGAATTTCATCACTATACTCTACTACGCCACTAATGAGTGTTAAAGTCATTTTCTGAAGGAGACCTTATATGGGGGGTAGGGTCATTTATGGGCCGATCCTAAAAAAATGGTAGAGAGATTTTGGTTCGTAAGTAACCTACTTATCCCGAATTTCATCGTTTTACCTGCATTTTGGGGCCAGTAATGAGTGTTAAAGTCATTTTCAAAAGGGGACCTTATATGGGGGGTAGGGTCATTTATGGACCGATCCTAAAAAAAAATTAGTTAAAAGGTTTTGGTTCGTAAGAAACTTGCTTATACCGAACTTCATCGCTATACTCGAAAAAAAATTGGTACAGAGGTTTTAGCTCGTAAGAAACTTACGTGTGTAGCATTTCATCGCTTTACTCGTATTTTTAAGACAGTAATGAGCGTTGAAGCTATTTTCTGAAGTGGGCCCAATAGGGGGAGTAGGGTCAATTATGGACCGATCCACATAAAAGTTATTAAAACGATTTTGGCTCGGGAGGAACTTAATTGTGTAAAATTTTATCGCTATATTCGTATTTTTTAGCCAGTAATGAGCGTTAAAGTCATTTTCCGAAGGGGACCTTATATGGGGTGTAGGGTCATTTATGGGCCGATCCTCAAAAAATTTGATAAAATGATTTTGGCTCACATGAAACTTATTTATGTCGAATTTCATCGCTATACTTGCATTTTGGGAGCAGTAATGAGTGTTAAAGTAATTTTCTGAAGGAGCCCTTATATGGGGGGTAGGGTCATTTATGGGCCGATCCTTAAAAAAATGGTAGAGAGATTTTGGTTCGTAAGTAACCTACTTATCCCGAATTTCATCGCTATACTTGCATTTCGGGGCCAGTAATGAGAGCTAAAGTCATTTTCAAAAGGGGACCTTATATGGGGGGTAGGGTCATTTATGGACCGATCCTAAACAAAAATTAGTTAAAAGGTTTGGTTCGTAAGAAACTTGCTTATACCGAACTTCATTGCTATACTCGAATTTTTAGGCCAGTAATGAGTGTTATGAGTCATTTTCTGAAGGGGACTTATATGGGGGGTAGAGTCATTTATGAGCCGATCCTCAAAAAATTTAGTAGAAAGATTTTGGCTCATATGAAACTTATTTATGTCGAATTTCATCGCTATACTCGTACTTCTAAAACAGTTATGCCCGTTTAAGCTGTTTTTTTGAGGTCCACTTGTATGGGGGCTATCCGAAAAAGTGAACCGATATTACCAATTTTCAATACCAAACAAACCTTAGCAATAGAGAATATTCATGCAAAATTTCAACTGTCTAGCTTCTCTCGTGTGGTCCCTATCATGATTTCAACAGACAGACGGACAGACGGACGGACGGACATGGCTAGATCGTGTTAGAATTTAATAAGCACCCGGAATATATATACTTTTATGGGTCTATGGCCAATATTTCGATGTGTTACAAACGGAATGACAAAATCAATATACCCCCCATCTTTTTTGATGGTGGGTATAATTAAATCCTTGCACTTACCCTTTTGATCCAATTCTAGGCTGTTAATGTAAAGTTAGTAAATTATTTTGTCGTACGTTGTGATGGTCGCGATCACGTACATGTGATTTTTCTTTTTCTAAAATGATAAGATTATTAAATCATTAAATTATTATCTTTTTTATTCAACTATTCTTATATCTTGGCTCGCGTCTAAAATTTTTTTTTTTAAATTATATCACTTTTTCCATATACTTCACTCTTTTCATTTTATTTTATTTCATTTTATTCTATTTTATTTCATTTAATTTATATTATTTTATTTTCATATTCCATTCACTCATCAATTCAATTTTCATTAATTTCCATGTTATTTTGTGGAATTCATTTAAAGCCATCATGCTCATAATTTATTGTGTGATTTAGTTTTTTAAGTTATTGTCCTTAGAGACGGAGGATCGTTTTGTCCGGTTTCGAGCAGTAAACACTGACGCACAGTGGTATAGGAAAAAAAAAAGAGGGAAATAATTCGGTAACTTCTAAACGGTTTATCCGATTTTAATGAAATTTGGTATGCACAAAGAGGAGGTGTTGTCGAGTTTAGGTTTTGAATTTGGACCTTATAGGCCAACCAGGGGCCCGGCGGGGGGTCCTCAAATTAGGACACCTCGGCTATGTTAAATTTTTAAAACGATCCTATTTCTTCATTTGAGTTCCGATTTAAAAAAAATTTCGTATATAGAATCTCCTCATCGAGCACTATAAAAAATGTCGTCGTAGCAGTAAATTATCTCTTATAGTTTAGGAGATATTCGCATTTGAATATTAAAATTTTAAAATTTTTACCGTCCTTACTTTAGTTTTTTTGATAATAGCAGGTCCAAATATTTCCGATTTTCGCCATTTTTTTTTATTTGCTTAACAACAAGTTTATATACCAAGCAGTGAAAGAATTATGTAAAAATCATGACTGAGTCCAAAGTTATAGGCATTTAAATTTAAAAAATTAAAAAAAGGCGATTTTTTGTCATTTTTTTGGGAAAAAAGTATCTTTTTCTTTTTAAGTTATCTAAAAAGTTTCTAAGAAGATGTATATAGAATTTATACTTTTTGGAAAGCTGACTTTACATAAAATACGATAAATGAAACAAAACCTAAAAATTTTTGATACCGAGGGGACCAGGTCCATCCAAAAAAACCCTATTTTTTATGGAAAATTAAATTTTGAGCAAAAATTCTCAAATCGCATAGTCGATATCAAATTATAGTGACCTGTTTTATATGACCCAATAAGTTCTTAATCATTTTGTAACGGGTTTCGATAACCCCGCCCCTGGTATGGATATAATAGGCAAAAAACCAAAAAAATCCCATTTTTGGGATTTTTTAAAACTTTTTTGGGAATTCCGGGATTTCTAATAAGAAAATTCGAAATTTTTATTTAATTTTGGATTTTGAGTAAAAAAATCTACCTAACTGTAAAATTTCATCAAAAAATATTCATAAATAAAATTTTTATTGCAATTTGAAAAATTTGTATCTTCGCAAAAACTGAATAAAAAACATTTTTTAATTTTTTTTTAAAAAAGTATTCCGCGAATTTTTTAATTTTCAAAAATTATATACAGTTTTGAAAAATAGACAAAATTACCTTTCCATTGATATATAACATGCCTACCTAATGTTTTTTAAGTGACAAATTAATTAGGGAAAACTCAACATCTTTTAGAAAATTTACCTAGCACTATTATTTTCATCCATATATGTAACAAATTTAAGAGTTAACCTTATGGATGAAAATAATAGTGCTAGGCAAATTTTCTAAAAGATGTTGAGTTTTCCCTAATTAATTTGTCACTTAAAAAACATTAGGTAGGCATGTTATATATCAATGGAAAGGTAATTTTGTCTATTTTTCAAAACTGTATATAATTTTTGAAAATTAAAAAATTCGCGGAATACTTTTTTTAAAAAAAATTAAAAAATGTTTTTTATTCAGTTTTTGCGAAGATACAAATTTTTCAAATTGCAATAAAAATTTTATTTATGAATATTTTTTGATGAAATTTTACAGTTAGGTAGATTTTTTTACTCAAAATCCAAAATTAAATAAAAATTTCGAATTTTCTTATTAGAAATCCCGGAATTCCCAAAAAAGTTTTAAAAAATCCCAAAAATGGGATTTTTTGGTTTTTTGCCTATTATATCCATACCAGGGGCGGGGTTATCGAAACCCGTTACAAAATGATTAAGAACTTATTGGGTCATATAAAACAGGTCACTATAATTTGATATCGACTATGCGATTTGAGAATTTTTGCTCAAAATTTAATTTTCCATAAAAAATAGGGTTTTTTTGGATGGACCTGGTCCCCTCGGTATCAAAAATTTTTAGGTTTTGTTTCATTTATCGTATTTTATGTAAAGTCAGCTTTCCAAAAAGTATAAATTCTATATACATCTTCTTAGAAACTTTTTAGATAACTTAAAAAGAAAAAGATACTTTTTTCCCAAAAAAATGACAAAAAATCGCCTTTTTTTAATTTTTTAAATTTAAATGCCTATAACTTTGGACTCAGTCATGATTTTTACATAATTCTTTCACTGCTTGGTATATAAACTTGTTGTTAAGCAAATAAAAAAAAATGGCGAAAATCGGAAATATTTGGACCTGCTATTATCAAAAAAACTAAAGTAAGGACGGTAAAAATTTTAAAATTTTAATATTCAAATGCGAATATCTCCTAAACTATAAGAGATAATTTACTGCTACGACGACATTTTTTATAGTGCTCGATGAGGAGATTCTATATACGAAATTTTTTTTAAATCGGAACTCAAATGAAGAAATAGGATCGTTTTAAAAATTTAACATAGCCGAGGTGTCCTAATTTGAGGACCCCCCGCCGGGCCCCTGGTTGGCCTATAAGGTCCAAATTCAAAACCTAAACTCGACAACACCTCCTCTTTGTGCATACCAAATTTCATTAAAATCGGATTAACCGTTTAGAAGTTACCGAATTATTTCCCTCTTTTTTTTTTCCTATACCACTGTGTGACGTACTAGGGAACGATTTGTCTCACTTCGCGAATTTCTCGACTTTTATCTTTTTATACCCTACACCACTTTAGTGGGGAGGGTATATTGGGTTTGTGCTGATGTTTGTAACGCACAATAATATTGGTCCTATACCCACCTTAAAGTATACCAATCGGCTCAGAATCATTTTCTGAGTCGATTTAGCTATGTCCGTAATCACCGTAATAAACCTTGTAATCAAACTACAGGTCGCAATTTTGAAGATAATTCAATGAAATTTGGTACATGATCTTCTATTGTCCCAGGGACGAAGCCTTTTGAAAATGGTTAAGATCGGTCCATTATTTCACCTAGCCCTCATACAACTGAACCCCCCAATAGGGCTTGTAATACTTGTAATCAAACTACAGGTCGCAATTTTGGAGATAATTCAATGAAATTTGGCACATGATCTTTTATAGTACCGTAGACGAAGCCTATTGAAAATGGTTAATATCGGTCTATTATTTCACCTAGCCCCCATACAACTGAACCCCCGAATAGGGCTTTTAAAACTTGTAATCAAACTACAGGTCGCAATTTTGGAGATAATTCAATGAAATTTGGCACATGATCTTTTATGATACCGTAGACGAAGCCTATTGAAAATGGTTACGATCGGTCCATTATTTCACCTAGCCCCCATACAACTGAACCCCCGAATAGGGCTTTTAAAACTTGTAATCAAACTACAGGACGCAATTTTGGAGATAATTCAATGAAATTTGGCACATGATCTTTTATGGTACCGTAGATGATTTATATCGGTCCATTATTTCACCTAGCCCCCATACAACTGAACCCGCCGAATAGGGCTTTTAAGTTCATAATTATGTTTAATATACTCATATCTCGACCAAAAGCTGCAATAACCAAGTTGTATACAAGACTTGATGACCCTCACGAATTCCATAATAATAGGTTCTCTTAGCCCCCTAGCCCCTATGAAAAGCCCCCATCAAAATTTCACTTAAATGTCCACAATTTTATTCAACAATAAGCGGCTTAATTATGTACCCAGCAAAATCTTTGCTTACAATTTTAATTTTAATGACTTCCTTAATTCATTACTTTGAAGCTTTATAAGCCACTTTTTGCATTATTAGTTATATATTAAATAATAACTTCTTAATTTTTTCTTATATAATAATATAAATCAGTTCTTTATACGATTAATAATCTTTATCGATTCATAAAGATGTAATACAGCTTCAGAAAGAGTTCCCTCCGATATAAAACACATGAGTTTATGTATGTATAAGATTCTGCATAACATTCTTACTAGTGGTATTTCAATAAAAAAGGAAGCTTGATAATTAAAAAAGATTACAACATTTATTATATCCGAAAATACAAACAATAAATTGCACTCAGAACATTTTAACGCAAAATTTCATTAAAAAATCATTATCGGAATTGGATTTCAAAACGATAAACGATTTATCCAACCAAAATCTGAAAGCATTGAATTTAATTTATCCAATGTATGTTTTTGTCGTTTTGAAATCCAATGATAGAATTTAATTATAACTCTGAATGCTTAAAAAACTGCCTTTTGTTGAAAAGCATGAAGGAGTATATGTATATACATATTTCGATAGCTTTTTGTTTAAGTTTTTTTCCTAATGAATGAGCTCATCCCACTTTGGCGTAATAATTTACCTGAAAATTATACGTAAACATATTTACTATACATATGTATGTATGTAAGTATATGCAGGCCTATTCTGAATAATAATTCCCCGCTAGTTTGTTTCCTTTTGAAGCTTAATGTATAGTATTAAGCAACAAACTCCCAGAGAATATATATTCTGAATAGTCCCGATAGTACAATTGTTCTTACATTAGCAATGAGTAATGAAACAGACCCACAGTCTTATTAATCTCCGAGTTCCATCTAAGACAATGTATCACATAATTGTAAAAAACATTTCTAGTTTTTATGTAGTTTATACGTGCAGTCTATTAACAATAATTATTAAGTTTAAGAAAAGAATATTAATTATACAATTTGTATATTTTTCCTTATAAAATACTTCTTTGTACTAGATTTAAAAATGTAAATACAAGCAGCTGATTTGTTTCAGTGATGTCATCAATAACAAAAGAAAATCGCGTACATCATTAATAATAATTTTCTAATCTGTTTTTGCTGAAAGACGTTTTTGCTAAGAGCTTGGAAGGTAAAAATAAACCTTTTTTTGTTAATACCTATTAATTTAATGGTAAAACAATTTAAATGTATTTATACCTACTAGAGTTCGCCCAGCGGTCGAAATTCGACCAGAACCAATGCTGGAAAAATTGCATAAATAAGCTAAAATAAAACCCTATTTTTGTAGTCTGTGGTAAAAAATTAACTTTATTGATATTATCAAAGTGTATAATTTGCTTTGAATAATGTTTTCTTTTAGAAAATGTGATGGGTTTTAGTAAAACTTCCATCAGAAGTTTAAAACCTCAATTGTCAAAATTAGTTATACAACTTGTTTTACAAAAGTATTTCAACTATTTTAAAAATAATAAAAAATAACGAACATTTCATCTATCGACTTATTATCCCCTACATATTTACGCATCGTTCACAGTGCTGTAGTACTCTACTGTACAGTGTACACAATAGTAAAGAAATGTTAGCTGTTCAAAATACAGAGTTGAAATGTTATAAATAATTTGTGAAAACAGTAAAAATATTTAAAATAAATAATGTCTTATCTAATTATAAATAAATTTTATTTGGATGTCATTAGTAGTCCATCCAACAGGTATATGCTGTATAAATTTTCCCTTATAACACTCGATAAAGACTTCAGCAGACATACATTTATTCAATTTTAATGTCTTCTAATAGAATTTAATAGTAGATATTCTATGAGACCTTCTAATGGGCCTTTTATTAGCCTTCATATAGAACCGCATAACGATATGCATTGGCTTCCAATTACACACTGATTTTGTATATGCATAATAAGGCCTTAATTTCTCAAGTACTGTTTTTAGTACAGTTTGAAAGAAAACATTAATAAACTATAAATTTCAGTCTTTTGTTAATATATGCAAGTTTAATAGCAAGTAAATGAATAATAAACGATAAATTGCTAAGTACGGTTAAACACTCTTCATCCCAAATGACATGATTTATATTTAGCAGTTTCAACTTGTATCTATTTTTATACAACAAATAACCATCACATATTCAACTTACAGTTTTCACTTTACACTACTATTTCCTAATTGGTTAGAATAGCCCAAAAAAAGAAGAATATCATCAAGTCTTCGCTGTGCTAGACCTGCATATAAGCGATATGGATATGTATCCATTTATTGCGGTGTATAATATACCGGCATGACCAACTAAACTTTACTTATATTTTTTACAGGCTATTTTTATTTCTTACTGACACTGAATCAATCCGTTAATCCATCATTTAAATCTTCCAAATCAATCAAAACTAATAATTATGTACCGCAATTCAGTATTTTTTTTAACTACAACATTTTGTCGTTATGTGGTATGTATTCTGAACTTCATTTCACCGATTAAAAGTTCACGTTAATAATTTTATATTTTAAAAATATTTCAATACATAACTTTTGACATTCTTATATTTTTCCGATATTTGTCTTTAAAATATTCTACGGTTGTTAAAAAGTTAGGGAAATTCGTTAATGTAACTGATATTTGTCATTACTTTTGGATATCAATACTTAAAATTAAATTCCGGTACTGATGTCCTACCAATAATTTTCCAGTTCAAACACCAATATCAGTACATTTTTTGGCATTTCTTTAGGTGTCCCCAAGCATTATTTACGCATGTTTTTATATTCCCAGTTCGTTGTTTCCTCAGGAATGTCCTTCAATTTAACTATTTTGAAAAGTTTAAATAACGAAAAACTTCCAATCGAAAACTCTGAATATAAAACTGAAGTCCTACTTTTTATAAAAATATTCCTTTCGATTTGGTAACAATCGTAACGATATTATAACAAAATAGATCATTATTTCATTCACAATTTAGCACTTTACACAAAAATATAAAACAATAAAATCCTATTTTCGCATTGCCTAAGCCTTATTAAAAACAACAACAAAAACAAATATCATGCAAAATACAAAAATCAAACAGCAACAGAGAAGTTAAACGTTTCTGCACTCTCCTCTCTTTTTTCAAAAAGTTGTTTATTTTTTTGTTTTGTTTCTTGCTTTGTTTGTTTTTAATTTCAAGAATACGTACGTGTGACTATTGTTTCTATGTATTAGTAACAACTTTAAACTCTTATAGCTCCTAAAATTCTGAACCGATCTCATTAATATATATATTGTGCACATCTGCGAACAAATACCTTTAAAATGATATAATTTTTGCCAAGATCAGATGTATACTGTAAGAGTAAAAGGGGTCACAAAAAATCGTCTTGCCTATTAATTATATAGATATGTACATATATATACATACATTTTTTAACTCTGAATTAAAATTTTAGTTTTCTATATTGACTATTTTTAACCTTCATTACGAATCTTGTTGTCAACACTGTTTTTATTGCACCAATCAAGTCAAATTTAAACAGGTGTATGCGAGTGCGCAGCTGATTATTTTTTATATATAGACTTATAAACATTTACTTGTCAAACTCCATATAATAAAAAATTGACAGTGAGTTGATTGCTCTCCGATGCGCTAACTCAGTTAATACAATTTGATAATATTACAATAGAGTTGTTTTGATGTTATATCTGTGGTTTTGATTACTCGTTGATGAAAATAACTGGTACTTCTTTGTAAATTGTATATTAGCTAAATGTTATTTTACTCAATTCATGAAATATCAGACAAATTGGATAAATATACAGGTTCATATATTTATATATATATACATATGTACATATATTTACATTCTTTTAAAGATTATTAAATATTAAAATTTTTTTTAGTAAATACTCGTCAAATTAGTGGGTATTTTGCAAACTTGTATTCAGTAATCAAAAGAATACTTTCACTTATACATCACTTGTAAAATAGACGCCAATAATAAGAAAAGTGTAATAAAGTGACGCGCAGAAAATTCTATTTAAAACAAATATTTGAAAATTTAAACAAAAATCAAAAAAGAAGTGTCTTAAAACAATTACATACCTAAAATTACAAATAATAAAAAGCAAACGTAAGTAAATATAAGTATATCAAAATGTTAAATAAAAAAGAATATAATAGACGTTTAAAAAAAGAAAAGTGTCGAATCAAACAAATGGTTTCTTCTGAAAATGTTGAGGAAGCAAATAGACCAAGTTCTTCCAATGTGCCTTCCCATTCAAATGTAGAGCAAAATTTACCATCTTTCGAAATTCCTCGCGAGAGTTTAGCCGAAAAATTAAAACAGTGGTTTATAGAAAATAAACCAACTATTGAGTGCACAAATAGTCTTTTAAAAATTTTAAAATCTGAACAATTAAATGTTCCTACCTCTGTAAATGGTCTTTTGGGTAAAACCATTAAATGTGTTGAACGTACTGTTTCTCCGGGAACATACGTTCACATTGGTTTAAAACAACAGCTGGAAAAACTAGCTAAACCTATTGAGTCTTTAAAACTTAGTGAGATTGAGGTCGACATTGGAGTCGACGGATTGCCAATTTTTAAAAGCTCAGCAATTGGACTGTGGCCAATTTTAGGAAGAGTAGTTTCCGTGGAAAATTCTACTTATAGGCTTTATGATAGGCTCGTACATTGGGATAAATAAACCAGTGGACGTAAATTGCTTTCTTCACGACTTTGTTCGCGAAGTAAAAGATTTGCATGAAAATGGACTTCTAATTAATGGCAATAGGATTGAGGTTCATATAAGAGCATTTATTTGCGATGCACCAGCAAAATCATTTTTGTGTGGTACCAAAGGTCATATGGCCTACAATGGCTGTACAAAATGTTGGACAAAGGATAAACAATGCTGTTACCTTTTCCACAAGTACCGGAAATAAAAGAAGCGATGAAGATTTTTGCGCAAGAAAATACAATGATTTCCATAATCCCATGCACGCGAGTGCTCAAATGGCGTTAGAATCTATAGGAATCGGAATGATTTCTCAGTTTCCTATAGATTCTATGCATTTGTTGGATTTGGGAGTGGGGAAAAAAATGCTTTTATATATGATAAATAAAAAAACAATAAATCCTATATCTAATTCTTCAATAATTTCCATTTCTGAAAAGCTTCTATCACTATCTGTTTCAATTCCGCGAGAATTTTCAAGAAAACCCAGATCACTTTCTGAAATTTCAAGATGGAAAGCCACAGAGTTCAGACAATTTTTATTGTACACAGGAATAGTGGCTTTAAAAGATTTTATACCAGTAGAATTATATGAGCACTTTCTAATACTCCACTGTTGTTATAGAATACTTAGTTCTATACCCAATGCTACTAATATGGAAAAAGTTACTACAATGCTCCAAACATTTGTTGAAAAACTTCCTTTTCTATATGGCATGGCCAGTGTATCATACAACGTTCACAATATTTTGCATTTAGTAGAATGTGTTGGCCAATTTGGAAAGCTACATAATTTTTCGGCATACCCTTTTGAAAATTTTATGAAAATAATAAAAAAAAACTAAAATTGCCAAAACATTTGGGTCAACAAATGTTCAATATTTTTACTGTTGAACCTATTGAGGCGAAAAGTACATATCTAGGCTTAAAGTACAAAAATGGGGAAGTGAGATCTAATTTTACAACAATAGGCATTTTTTCTACTACATTTCCGGACAATATATGCTTAATGCAAGACAATTCCTTTGTCGAAATTACAAAAATTATTGACAATAATACTTTTTTGGCACAAAAACATACTTCTCTTGAAAACTTTTTCGACTTCCCCGTAAAGTCTTTGGACTTAAATATAGGATTTAGTGAGGGACATTTCTCTGAAGAAGACACTTTTTGTTTCGATGCAATTTTAGCGAAAGCATTGAAACTTTCATATAAAAATGGTTTTATTTTAATTCCAGAAATTTAAAAATTTAAAAATGTCAAGCAAACCCAAAAAATCTAAGCATTCTTCTTCCACTGACATACATATCATGTTAGAAGATATTCATGCTGATCTACAGAAAATCAAAGGTAAACAATGATATTATAACTTAATTTTTTATATAACATATTGATTTAAAAACCAAAGGAAGTTGAAGAATATAAAAAAAGTATGTTTGGTAAGTATATGAAAAATTGAAATATAGAAATAGTACTTATAGACTAGACTATAGTCCAGTGTAGTCCTTAGCCTACACTATAGTCATTTCTATAGTCCAGTATAATCTAGTATAGACTATAGAATATACTATAGAATACACTATAGTCTAGTCTATAGACTATACTGGACTATGGACCATAGACTGCACTATAGAATACACTATAGACTGGACTATAGTCTAGTGTAGTCTATAGTTTACAACATATTAAATTCTATAGTCCAGTATAGTCTAGTATACACTATAGACTAGACTATAGAATACACTATAGACTACACTATAGAATATACTATAATGTAGTCTATAATCTAGACTATAGTCTAGACAATAGTGTATTCTATAGTATAGTCTATACTAAACTGAAGACTATACTGGACTATAGACTATACTATAGAATACACTATTGTCTAGACTATAGTGTACTTTATAGTCTATACTAAACTGTAGACTATACTAGACTATACTGGACTGTACTGTACAATACACAATAGTTTAGACTATAGACAACACTATAATGTAGTCTATAATCTAGACTATAGTCTAGTCTATAGTCCAGTATAGTTTAGTATAGACTATAGAATAGACTATAGTCCAGTGTAGTCTATAAGCTAGACTATATTCTAGACTATACTCTACTATATAATAGACTATACTCTGGATTATAGACTAGACTATAGAATAGGCTATAGACTAGACTATAGAAAATACTATAGACTAGACTATAGACTGAACTATAGTCTAGACTATAGACTATTTATATGTGTTTAATATTTTAATTATGTATTGTTTATAGAAAAAATTGAAAAGCAGAACAACGGCGTTTGCGAGGTGTTAGCAGAGCACAGTGTTTGTTTAAAATCAATTGTATCCTCATTTTGGAATACACCGAAATATATAAAGCAGTTCCCTATTAAAACAGAGGAAGAATTATTAAAATGGGAAGATGGAATAAATGAGGAAAATAAGGATGAAATGGTAATCTACTACTTATTTTAAAAATACGAAGAAAATTAACATAATAAAACAATTTTTGTTATTCTAGGTCAAAACTTTGAATGCTATCATGGGGGAGAAAGGCCTGTGTAAAGGATTACCTCTAATAATACACAAGAAACTTCTGCTAAAATATAATTTGAATGGTACTCATAATAAAAAGGGGCTAAAATTTTTCAAAAATGTTATGGATGTGCTTTTTTGTAAGTATTAAACAAATTAATAAAATTCGTACATAGAAATATATGTATTAATTACAAATATTTCTAGTATCCTATACTTCATCATCTGTAAACAAATGCGAACCCAACACTTTTGAAAAAGAAATAAGATTGGCACTAAGAAAAATCAAAAATCGACACTTTAAAGATGCTTTTGATGAAAAAAAAACGTGAAATGAAAAATAATGCAGATACAACAGCTGAATAATGCGCTTTTATTATATCCCCACATTATTCATTTACTTTTTTCAATTCTGTGAATTAAATTTTATAACTATTTTCACTGAATGTGTATTAATACCTGTCTTTAAAAATGTGATTTAATTTTTTATGCCTTAAGTTAATTGATAAAAAATTTAAAGCCAATTCAAGTTTCTATAAATTGGTAAACTTTTTTATTTTACTTTTCTTACAAAAATATCAATACCTCTGAATTAAATATGATATAATAATTTTAGATTTTACTCAAATTTGCAATCGATTTTCTGTTTTCATTGCTCAGAGAATGAGTTTGAGAAATTATAATACATACATTTATAGATATACTGTTTTTTTGTGTTTTTAAAAGTATTGAATTGTTTTTTATGTTCGAACATACGTACTTGTAAATATGTATATCCAATGAATTTTTTATTTTTACATGTTTATATGTATATATATATATATATATATATTATTTTTAATATAAATAAATTTCTTATTTGTTATCAAATGTGCTTATTATTTGGATTCCAGTAAGTACTTTTAATTAAAGTTTATTGTAATTAATTATATATTCGTTTCTAAGAAAACTTTTTGTAAGTCATTATAATTTTGATTTCATAAAGAGCAATTGTAATTAGTTATTTTTAATCTTCTTCCAAATAAATTTTTAACTAGTTATATTTTGTGTGTTTTTGTAACTACATAATTTTATAAAAATGTTAAGGGTAAAAAAAAGTTGTTATTATTTAGGTTGTAATTGGTAAAATTATAATGTATTACTTTTGGAACATCGCGAACAAAAAAAAGTACTTCTTCTAGTAGAATTGTAAGTACTTTACTCGACGAGTTCTGGTGATTTTTCTAGTGAATTTGTAAGCAAATATTTTGCTGGGTATATCTAAGGCAAGGTACAATTCAACTTAAATGCTTTATTATGGCAACTAAATCACATTATATTTTTGTCAAAGGTGTAGGTCGGCCTCGTCCGACTATATTCTTACTTGTTTTCTTTATCGAAAAGGGAGTGCTCCTTCCATACTAAGTAGTGTAGGTTCTTAAGTTACTTACAACTTGGTATTTAAGCCTGCCTTCGCAATATCACCAACTAAGGTTAAGCATTTTGAAGGAAAATTGCGCGTTTTTCAAAAAGGACTAAAATTATTAAATTATTATAGTGATATCACAAAATTTTTTACGTACTGGAGGGCCTGGAGTTCAGGATCGCAATACACTGGGATTGGAATCCCATATTGGTCACATTTCTTATTTTATAGCACGTCTTCAACTATTTCACTTCCACAAAATTTTCATTCATTGTCTTCATGAAATTTCTTTCATTCCTGGAATTAAATTTTAATTTTTTCACAAAAATTTTTATTTTTTCATTATTTTATTACATATGGAGTTTCAAAATCATTTCCATATTTCATTTATCAAAAATTATTTCAGAAATTTCTTATAATTCCTTAATAATAATTTTTTTTTTTTTACGAGGAATGACATTTTAATCATCCTTATATTTCACTAAAAAAAAAAAATATATTTAATTTTATTATTTCACTTCGCGAGCCAAGATTTTTTTAGGACCTCGCACGTCCTTTTTTCAGACTGGCCGGTCCCTGCTCGGGCGCCAGTTAAGCACGACGATATTCGTGCTTTAAAAAAATAAGGGTTGGGCCACCCATGGGCCCAACTCACCTTTTAAAATAATACACAATTAAAATTTTATATATATTAATTTATTTCCGTTCAACTATCCCGATGTCAGCCTAGAATTGAACTGATTTAAATTGTCAGTTCAATTAAAAATGAAATTCTAGTTTACAAAAGTGATAAATATAATTAATAAAAATGCTTACACTAACTTAAATTAATGGGAACGGATGGACAACCTTTTATTCCCATAAAAATGTACTCATAAGCGGAGCAGAAAAGGCGAAGTCGAGGTAGAATTGTCGGCGGCGGCGGCTGAGATAAAATAATCCGGCGGCGGCTTAAAGTCGGCTCAAAGCGGACTGTTTTTATTGTTATATTAGACCCAATATTTTTCATATATAAAATTCAATATTTTTTATTAATATAAAAACAAAAAATAACAAAAAAAAAAGAATTCAGTCTTTGAACTTTAAATTTAAAATAAGAAACAAAAAATACATTATTTTAAAAAAGGCTCAACAAGTTTTCTGTTGTCATGTACAAACAGTTGCTTTTTTACAGTGGCTGGATTAAGTCCACTACGTTTTTCATTTATGCAGCTTCCTGCGTGTGAAATTGCCTGTTCTGAGGATGAGGATGTAGCCGGAATTCCAAAGCAGAAATTGGCCAGTCTAGAAATATTAGGGAACAACTAAAAATATTTACAAATTTTAATTGATGTTTTCATTAAATAAAGTTGCACTCATACATGCATTTGTTCCTTCCACCAATCAGTAGGTTCCGATTCTTGGACCTCTATTTCTAGATATTTCTTGACTTTTAATTCTATAGAACTTGTGGGATCTGGAGTTGTTGTTCCCAAAAATTCCAACATTTGTTGCCGTGTGTTCGAAATTTTCTAAAATAGAAATATTAATGAACATTTTTAACCAGAGATAATATTATTTTTACCTGTATTTTTCTAGAAGGTTCTTCTGAATGTCTTGTTGATGTTTGACTGGAAGATGGAAGATTATCGTCCAAATCCTTAATTTTTTTTATTTCTTCAATTATAATTTTTGATTTTGAAGCTGCATTTTCCACCTCATTTGTAAGTTGAAACGACATGGGGACATCATTTGGAACTCTTTTCATATATATCTCCAATACCGGCCAGTTTTTCTGGCATGGGTCCATAAGGGCTGCGACGACATGTATTTTATGCAGCTTTATACGATTTCGCAAATTTTCTTTTGAGAAATTGCAGAGTTGTATTGTTAAATCGAAACAAGACTCCTCTCCCAGTTTTTCTAACGACGATAGTATGCTTTCATAAAAATATATTATAGAGCTTATTGTTGGGTATTGTTGTCCTTGCAAGTAGGTGGTTGAATTTTCAAAGACTTGCAAAAATTTTGAAAATTCTTTTTCATTTTCCATATCTGGGATAATTAATAACTCTTGATTGACTTGAAGTAATGCAATATTAATTATATTAATGTTCTTTACAAAACTATTAATCATAACTAATAGTGAATTCCATCTCGTCGGTACGGCATTTTTTAATGTCGATGCTGGCCGTGTATGGACAAAATCCTCTAAAAAATTGTCATCACCGCTTGGAAACCGCTCATAAGAGTTTAAACTTTCCATGAAACTTTCGGCTTCCAAAATTATTCTTGCCAGGTCCCCTTGATTTTCTAAATTTTGTAGTTTAGAAATATCTTCAGCACGGTACAACAAACTCCTGTATATTTTCTTCAATTTACTTAAAATTGAGTTCACATGTTGGAACCGTTCATGGCATAAAACATCGTGTGATAAAAACCGATGTAAAGAGTGGGCGTTGCAATTGTAACGAGTAATGTTTCGGATTTTTAATGCTGATATAATATTCGACCCACCATCTGTCACCGCACATATCTTTTTATCATTTAAATTAAATTCATTTAAGCACTTTTCAATTTTTTGGGAAACTGCGAATCCTGTGTGAGGACGTGGGAAAATTTCCGTCTTTAATGTTATGATTTTCATTTCGAAATTTTGGCAATAGTGGACTTGAATATTTATGTATGATAGGTGTTTATAATTATCTGACCACATATCTAAAACTAGTGTAATATCATTGGGTGATGACTCCAAGATTTTGTTAATGTGGCCTATATAAACATTAAAAACATCATCAGTGCAGATGTAGCTATGGTCCGGTCTGTAGGAAGTACTGTTTTTGGATTTAAAAATTTTACAAATTTTTGGAATCCTGGTCGATCAACTATTGAAAAGGGCTGCAGATCCCAGCAGCACATTTCTGCAATTCTGCGTCCATTTTGAAATTTAACATTGCAAGTTGACGATGATTCTAATGCAGATTGTGTCATATCCATATTTTTTTGTAGTTCAACGATTTAACATTTAGATTGTGCACTACACGCAGGTGGTTTAAATAATTTGTTGTCGACGTAGCTTTTCCAAACCTTAATAAAAAATTAGTACCATTTTGAAGATATGGAATTCAGTAAAACTTACCCTTTCAAAGTACCTTGATCTAGACATTCTTTGCAAAATTTATATTTTTGAAGAATATGGCGGTTTTTTAGGTAAAGTTCCCCGAAATGTTTCCAACATTCCGACAAACCTGTCGCATTCACGACAACCTTTGCCAAAATTTTCAATTCCTCCTTTTTTTTAAATAAATCCTCATAGTAGGAAATATCAGCATTACTTAAAACCATTCTATTTATATCCATTTCATCTGAATCTGAATCAGATGAAACAACTTGATTCTGTTTTTTTGAAAAATAATTATCAATATTTTTTTGAGTCATTTTGTAAAAGAAAATTGTTTTATTGACGCAAAAAATATAACGGGAGATTTTGTTTAAATGTCAACAAAGTAAAGAAAACAAAAATGAGTGTTGCCACATATATTTAGTATTATCTTAAGGTTGCCAGTGTAAAAGCACACAAATTGCCGCGTTGCCACATTGATAAAAATTGTATACATTGTAAAATATATATAAACTTCCAATTGGAATTTGTATTAATTGATAATAATAAAAACTTAGTATTGTATTGTTGACTCAAAAAAATAATATGCATTTAATTTTATTAAATAAAAAAATTTCTTTATCCTTAAATTTTACAATTTTAAGTCGACTTAAGCCGCATTCTTCGGCGGCGGCTCAAGCAACTAAAAATTGTTCGGCGGCGACTACGCGCCGACTCGAAGCCGCTCGACTTCGCCCTCTGAAGCGGAGTTTCAAATTACTACACACTTGCCCAAAAGAATTGCTTAGTTGCAATTTATATTGAGCGCGTGCACAAGTGCGTTTAATGCCTTTAGTCATACCAAATGCGTAGTGTGTTAACTTATATTATAAATCGCTTTGTAAGTCTGTTCGTTTGTTTGTTTGTTTGTTCGTCAATCACGTCTAAACGGCTGGACTGATTTTCTTCAAATTTGGAACATAGTTAGATCTATACTTGGAGAGTGTTATAGGCTATATATTTTTTCAGAACATGGACTAGGAGGGAGCAAAAATGTGTGAAAAACGGGCAAAATGAGTACTTTTGATAGTAAATACTGATTTTGTCTATCCTTAAGCAAAATCATTTTCGATTAAACTACTTAATTTGTTAGAAATATATATTACCAAAGTGCCGTTGCGAAAATTGGACCGGAAGGGGACAAAAGAAATAGGCCAAATGGAGAAAATATGACAAAATTAGTACTTTTGTGCTTTAAGAACGATTTTTTCTATTCTAAAGTAAAAATATTATAGACTATGATTTTGATAGTCTCAGACATATGTACATATATTTAGAAATTCCACCCTTAGGGGAAAAAACGGGTAAAAAAGGGAAATCTGTTTTTGCTGCGTAAAGAGACTTAATAAATGCATATTTTCAGACAATTCAAACTACTTCAATGAATAAATAACACAAATAAATATGTAACGGGTTTCGATAACCCCGCCCCTGGTATGGATATAATAGGCAAAAAACCAAAAAATCCCATTTTTGGGATTTTTTAAAACTTTTTTGGGAATTCCGGGATTTCTAATAAGAAAATTCGAAATTTTTATTTAATTTTGGATTTTGAGTAAAAAAATCTACCTAACTGTAAAATTTCATCAAAAAATATTCATAAATAAAATTTTTATTGCAATTTGAAAAATTTGTATCTTCGCAAAAACTGAATAAAAAACATTTTTTAATTTTTTTTAAAAAAGAATTCCGCGAATTTTTTAATTTTCAAAAATTATATACAGTTTTGAAAAATAGACAAAATTACCTTTCCATTGATATATAACATGCCTACCTAATGTTTTTTAAGTGACAAATTAATTAGGGAAAACTCAACATCTTTTAGAGAATTTACCTAGTACTATTATTTTCATCCATACATTTGTTAGGCATGTTTTACTACCTAAATTTTTATGAATTTTTACAGCCACTTTTTACGATTAATCTTTTATTCTTTATCCCTAAAAAAAATTAACAAGTATTTATTTTATATAAAAATAGTCTTTATTTATTTTTTTTTTTTATAAATTAATATAATTTTGTAAAATAATCGGTATCACAGTAGTCCATATCTAAAAGATAAAGTAAATCTTTAAATTCATGAATATTTTCAAATGCTAACGTTTTGTAGCAAATCCAACGTTTCCTTATAGTAGATAAAACAGGATCAGAAGATAGAATCAGATTATTAAAAATATCTTCATTTTGAGACTGCCTAGAACACTTCCTTGAGCTAAACTGATGAATATGCTTAAAGTCTCTATTCCTCGATTCTTGGGGTTCTTCTGTAAGCTCTCCTAAAGGCAGAATATTATGTTCTATGATGACCTTTCCATGACATAATATCTTGTGAACTGTAGGTGTCATTTCTTTCCAGGGATATAATTCCAAAAGTAATTTAGAAACTTTTGTAGAATACTCTCCAAATTTTGTTGCGTTCACTTTATGCTTGCTATTTATCGCCATTAGAATAATATTGACCTTTTGCAGTAAATCCATACTAATTCCGGTTATTTCGGAAGTAGTTTCAAAATGTTTAAAAAAACGTCTAGCGGTATTACCATCGTTTGTGCTTCCATATCCTGTGAGTGGTTTATCAATATTTAATCCCATCCGCTTTTTAAATTCCTCTTGAATTCTTCGTTTCTCACTGGCTCTCATTTCCATTAACTCCTTATTGTTATTTGCACTTTTGTTTGCATTTTCCGGTATGCTTCTGTACTTTAAATCATATGCTAAATGTAGAAAATGTTCCAGAAATCGTATGCGAGCATGTAGGGGGGATATTCCAAATTGTAATGTTTCCTCATTTATTTTTGTGTTGATTTGTTTATATTCCGAGAGTGCTGATAATCCATCACATCCCCACTTACAAATGAGTTGAAGATCACAAGAATTTATTTTTTTTAGTTGGTCTGAAGAAAAGTCAGAAGCAATCCTTAAAGCAGTATTTTCGAGTAGAGCGCCGAGTCCAATAACAGCCTTCCGATCAGTTATTTCAATAGGAGGTGGTATAATGCTTTTCTTCTTTTCATTTATTTTGTCATATGATGGTAAAACATCCACTCCTTTTTCAGATAGCGCCTTTCTTAACGTTATGTAGTTATCACGACTTAATCCCAGCTGCAACATAAGCGCAATAGCTTCTTCCTCAGTGAACGTTGTATCAGATGATGGTGTGGGTATACTCTTTACAATTCTTTTCAGTCGTCTTGGTGATGCGGTTGGAAGAATATTTGCAATTTTTATGGCATCCAAAGGCTGTTTTTCTTTTCTTAACATTGCTTTAAAAGTGTCCGAAACTTCTTCGTTAGATAAGGTTTCTAGTGAAGTTGATAACCTTTTCCTCTTAGATTTTGAGCTCAAATCCTCATACTGCTTACAGGGAGCACCAACAGTTGATACGCAAATAGCAACTTCTACACATTCATCCAGCCAATCAGAAAATTTCGATCGAAATTTAGCAATGGAATACCGAACACTCTTCAGTTTTATATCAACTGATTTTATAAAATTTTCAATTTTACATATATCAGTTTTATCCACTTTATTTTTATGTGCAGTTTCAATATATTTCAATAAGAAGTTCACTTTATCTTGAAAAGGAGCTGAAGAGTGTTCAAATAAAATGGAGCACAAATCATTTTTTTTTAGTACGATCGCCATGGTTAGAAAATTACAAATAATTACAAACAGATATAAACCTGTCTTATATATTAATTACAGGTACTTAAATTAAATTATTTTTTAAAGGGTTATGATATTCTACCTAATATGTCTAACGTATCCTTATGTAATGAATTTTTCCTCAATAGGTCACTTTAATAAGCTACCTATTAAAGTGACCTATAGGGGTAAAAATCATTACAGTTTAAAAAATAATACCTGAAAATTTTTTAATATATGTAACAAATTTAAGAGTTAACGTTATGGATGAAAATAATAGTGCTAGGTAAATTTTCTAAAAGATGTTGAGTTTTCCCTAATTAATTTGTCACTTAAAAAACATTAGGTAGGCATGTTATATATCAATGGAAAGGTAATTTTGTCTATTTTTCAAAACTGTATATAATTTTTGAAAATTAAAAAATTCGCGGAATACTTTTTTTAAAAAAATTAAAAAATGTTTTTTATTCAGTTTTTGCGAAGATACAAATTTTTCAAATTGCAATAAAAATTTTATTTATGAATATTTTTTGATGAAATTTTACAGTTAGGTAGATTTTTTTACTCAAAATCTAAAATTAAATAAAAAGTTCGAATTTTCTTATTAGAAATCCCGGAATTCCCAAAAAAGTTTTAAAAAATCCCAAAAATGGGATTTTTTGGTTTTTTGCCTATTATATCCATACCAGGGGCGGGGTTATCGAAACCCGTTACAAAATGATTAAGAACATATTGGGTCATATAAAACAGGTCACTATAATTTGATATCGACTATGCGATTTGAGAATTTATGCTCAAAATTGAATTTTCTATAAAAAAATAGGGTTTTTTGGATGGACCTGGTCCCCTCGGTATCAAAAATTTTTAGGTTTTGTTTCATTTATCGTATTTTATGTAAAGTCAGCTTTTCAAAAAGTATAAATTCTATATACATCTTCTTAGAAACTTTTTAGATAACTTAAAAAGAAAAAGATACTTTTTTCCCAAAAAAATGGCAAAAAATCGCCTTTTTTTAATTTTTTAAATTAAAATGCCTATAACTTTGGACTCAGTCATGATTTTTACATAATTCTTTCACTGCTTGATATATAAACTTGTTGTTAAGCGAATAAAAAAAGAAATGGCGAAAATCGGGAATATTTGGACCCGCTATTATCAAAAAACTAAAGTAAGAACGGTAAAAATTTTAAAATTTTAATTTTCAAATGCGAATATCTCCTAAACTATAAGAGATAATTTACTGCTATGACGACATTTTTTATAGTGCTCGATGAGGAGATTCTATATACGAAATTTTTTTTAAATCGGAACTCAAATGAAGAAATAGGATCGTTTTAAAAATTTAACATAGCCGAGGTGTCCTAATTTGAGGACCCCCCGCCGGGCCCCTGGTTGGCCTATAAGGTCCAAATTCAAAACCTAAACTCGACAACACCTCCTCTTTGTGCATACCAAATTTCATTAAAATCGGATTAACCGTTTAGAAGTTACCGAATTATTTCCCTCTTTTTTTTTCCTATACCACTGTGTAAATTTATTTTTACCTTAATTCAGAAATATATTAACAATTTATTGACAATAAAGGATTTTCTAAAAGAGGGTTATATGGGGGTAGATGGTTAATATGGGCCTATCCTTATAAATTTTGGTAAAGGGATTTACGTCTACATTAAAGTTATTTATGTAGAATATCGCCGTAATATTAGTGTTTATAAGTGAATTTGAACCATCAAGTCCTTTTATGAAGGGGACTTTATATGGGGGATGTGATCAAATGAGGACCGATCATTACGAAAATCAGCAGTGTCATTAAAAATTATAAAAAAACTTAGTTTTGCCAATTTTTGGTGTGATACAAGAACATTTAACCTATTTATGAACTCAAAAGCCATATTCAGGGGTGCGATTGTATGGGGGCTATGCGAAATAATGGTAATAATTTTCAATACGATTCGTCCTTGCAAGAGTATGTGCCAAATTTCATCAAATTATCTGCAAATTACGACCTGTTGCATGTGCATAATGTTTTAATTACACTTAATTTGAAACATATGTAGTTAGATATATAGGTATATGGTGTGATATACTATATTGTTTTCCAAAACTATGACAAGAAGGGACAAGAAGGGGTATGTGGGTGAAAAAGAGACAAAATTCGTACTTTTGGGAGTAAATACTAATTATTGTCTATACTCAAGCAAAAACATTTCCGATTAAGCTTTTAAAGTTCTAAAATATGTATTACTAGCTATACCCAGTGTGCTTCGCTACCCTCATCGTAATGGAATAAAATAAATATCATTATTGTAAATGTATATATATCTGCAATATCAAAAATTCCCCTTTTAGAGAACTCTTTAAGTTTGATTTTATGATTCTAGTCTCAATATTACAGAAAATTAAAAAAAAAACAAGTTAGAGTGCTATATTCGGCTATGCCGAATCTTAAATACCCTCCACCAGCAAGCTACTTTTTATTGAAACCTATTTAACCGGATATAATCATTTAATTACAAATTAAGTGATGTTAAGTGATTTTCAGAAGTATACCTTATATGGGAGCTAAGACAACCTATGGACCGATCCGGAAGAAAAAATCCGTAGAATGATTTATATAAACAAAATACACATTTATGTCGAATTTTATCTCCATAACTTTGATTGTCAATGTGCATTTGAGCAATTTTCGGAAATGGTTCTTATATGGGAGTTGTGATCAATTATCGACCGATACTACAATAGATTTATAAATTAATGAAATATGTGCGTTTAAGTGATTTTCGGAAGTGGACTTTATATGTATAGGAGCTATGACCTTACACAAAACATATTTGTCTCGAATTTTATCAAGATATCTTTATTTGATAATGAAATATGTGCGTTTAATTGATTTTTTTGAAGGAGCTATTACCATATATGGAACAATCCGGAAAAAATTTGGTAGAATGATTTAGATGCTCACAAAACATATTCAAGTAGTACTTTATCCAGATAGTTTATTATTCAAAGAAATATGTGCGTTTAAGTGATTTTCGTAAGTGGACCCTCTATGAGAGCCTATCCGAAAAAAATTTCGTAGTGTGATTCATATAAAGACAAAACATATTTGTGTCGAATTTTGAAATGAAATATATGTGTTCAAATGATTTTCGGAAGTGGACCTTATATGGGAGCTATGACCAGTTATGGGCCTATCCGGAAAAAATTTAGTAGAATAATTCATATTTATACGAAATATATTTATGTCGAATTTTATCACGATAGCTTTATTTGACAATGAAATATGTATTTTTAAGTGATTTCCGGAAGTGGTTATATGGGAGCTATGACCAATAATTGACCGATCCGTAAAAAATTAGGTGAAATGATTTGAATGTACACAAAACGTGTTTTTGTCAAATTTTATCCCAATAGCTTTAGAATTCAATGAAATATATGTGTTGAAGTCATTTTTGGAAGGGGACTTTATATGGGAGCTATGACCAATTATGGACCTATCCGGAAAAAATTTAGTAGAATGATTTGTATGTACATAAAACATATTTAACTCGAATTTTATCACAATAGCTTATTCACCAATGAAATATGTGCGTTTAGGTGATTTTCGGAAGTGGACCTTGTATGGGAGCTATGGACAATTGTGGACCGACTGAAATCTACGTTGACAGTATGATTTCTGTTCATATTATATTTGCATGTATAAAATTTTGTGTTCATACCGATATATTTAAGGGAGTTATTAACGATAAATTAATTTCCGGAAATATATACCTTTGTATGGGGGCTATGGGAAATATTGGATCGATTCTAAAGATTTTCAACATAATTGATCACTGCCATGAAAAAGTAATGTGTGACAAAATTCATCGAAATATCTTTGGTAGTTTCTGAGAAAACTTCAAAAGAATTATGAAAAAAAAGTAATTTTTTTCGAGGTAGTCTTAAATTTTTACTCATAACTTTTTACGTTGTGAACCGATTTTGCTGATTTTCAATACCAAACTGCTTAGGATAATAATAAATATTTTGGGTGAATTTGGTTGATTTCCTTTGCTTTGTATTAACGTGAGCGTGTTTTACACAGACAGACAGGCAGACGGGCATAGCTAAATCGACTCAGAATTTCATAAGGACCCAGAATATATATACTTTGTTGGGTCTTAGATGAATATTTCTTGGTGTTACACACGGAACGACAAACTTATATATACCCTCTATCACCACTGATGGTGGTGGAGGGTATAAAAAACAGTTGAAGAACGAAAAAGTACCAGACAGTGCCTTTTTATACATTTTCATTAAATCAGGATGACGCATGCTTAATTTTCAACCAGAAACCAAAAAAATCGCATACAGATTTTTATACAATCAGGAAGCTGTATGTCCAATTTTATGTTTTTAGGTTCAATATTATAGAAAATTCGAAAAGTATTAGTAAAAGAACAAAAAGTATCAGAGTATCCTTTTTCAATTTTCGTTCAATTGGGATACTGCGTGTTTAATTTTATGCTTATATGTTCAATATTTTAAAAAGCTCTAAAAGTACCAGTACCAGTGAAGTACGAAAAAGTACCAAAAGGCCTATTTTATTTAATTTCATGTTCCTAAGTTCAATATTATAGAAAATTCAAAAGTACCAATTAAAGAACGAAAAAGTGCCAGAAAATATTCCAGTTTAAATTTTCATTCACTCAAATCCCTGATTGCTTAGTTATATGTCTACCAAAGGGCCCACTTTTATAGATTCTAATTAACTCCGGGCTCCACATGCTTAATTTCATGTTTCTAGGATCAATATTATAAAAAACACCAAAAGTACCTTTTGAAGAACGAAAAAATACCAAAAAGTGCCCTTTTATAGGTTCTCACTTAATCCAGGCTCGAAATGCTTAATTTCATGTTTCTAGGTTCAATATTATAGAAAATTCAAAATGTGCCTTTTAAAGAACGAAAAAGTACCAAAAAGTCCCCTTTTATAGATTCTCATTTATTCCGGTCTCTATATGCTTAATTTCACGTTTCTAGGTTCCATATTATACAAAAATCCAAAAAGTACCTTTTGAAGAACGAAAAAGTACCAAAAGTCCCCTTTTATAGGTTCTCACTTAATCCATCCTCTACATACTTAATTTCATGTTTCTAGGTTCAAAAAGTCCCCTTTTATAGATTCTCATTTACTCCGGGCTCTACATGCTTAATTTCATTTTTCTAGGTTAAATTTTATAGAAAACTCAGAAAGTACCTTTTTGTAGAACGTAAAAGTACCAAAAAGTCCCCTTTATAGATTCTCATTTACTCCGGGCTCTACATGCTTAATTTCATGTTTCTAGGTTAAATTTTATAGAAAACTCAAAAAGTACCAGTCGAAGTACGAAAAAGTACCAAAAAGTCCCCTTTTATAGATTCTCATTTACTCCGGGCTCTACATGCTTAATTTCATGTTTCTAGATTAAATTTTATAGAAAACTCAAAAAGTACCAGTCGAAGTACGAAAAAGTACCAAAAAGTCCCCTTTTATAGATTCTCATTTACTCCGGGCTCTACGTGCTTAATTTCATGCTTCTAGGTTTAATTTTAAAGAAAATTCAAAAAAATACCTGTGTAGAACGAAAAAGTACCGAAAAGTCCCTTTATTATCAATTTCATGTTTCGATTTCAATATCAAAGAAAACTCAAAAAGTACCAGATGGAGAATGAAAAAGTACCAAAAAATATCACTTGGTACCGGGGTTCCCAATAACACCTCATTAGCATATTTAGTGTTTCTAAATCTAAAAATTTTATCTAAATTGGATCATTGTGTTTGAATAAAATCAAATTTCCCGTTTTTACCCCTTTTGGTACTTTTTTTCTACCCATTAACGAAATAAAAATTATATTCCAAAATGTTGCAACATCGTAGTGGGTGCCCGTTATTATGTATTTATATGTATAAGTTAATAACCCAAAATCAATGTTTTATAAAAAGTACCAATTTTCACATCTTAAACATCCGAATAACCAAAAAGTACTAAATTTATATTTTTATTTTTTCGTCAAGTTATGAAGGAGTCAAAAATATTGTTTGAATGTTCACTGGTTTAAAAGATACATGGGGTGCAAAAAAAGTACCAAAATACAGTTTTTACCCGTTTATTCCCTAAAGGGACCGAAATTGAAAAAAGTACCAGACACCTGTCCGCTTATTTTTTAAATGAACGACGATAAGCTTTAAGCTATTTTTGTATCTTTTCTAGTTTAGGAGATATGAGGTTACCGAATTTACCCGTTTTTACCCTTTTTTACCCCCTAAACATTCGAATTTCCAAAAATCCCGTCTTAGTGGATCTATTTGGTGGGAGACCAACCCCCTGTCCAAATTTCAGCTCTTTAGCTTTAACCGTTTAGGCTGTGCGATGATGAATCAGTTAGTCAGTCAGTCAGTAACGTTAGAATTTTGTATATATAGACTAGCTATACCCAGTGTGCTTCGCTACCCTCATCGTAATGGAATAAAATAAATATCATTATTGTAAATGTATATATATCTGCAATATCAAAAATTCCCCTTTTAGAGAACTCTTTAAGTTTGATTTTATGATTCTAGTCTCAATATAACAGAAAATTAAAAAAAAAAAAAAAAAAACAGTTGAAGAACGAAAAAGTACCAGACAGTGCCTTTTTATATATTTTCATTAAATCAGGATGACACATGTTTAATTTTCAACCAGAAACCAAAAAAATCGCATACAGATTTTTATACAATCAGAAAGCATGTCCAATTTTATGTTTTTAGGTTCAATATTATAGAAAATTCGAAAAGTATTAGTAAAAGAACAAAAAAGTACCAGAGTATCCTTTTTCAATTTTCGTTCAATTGGGATACTGCGTGTTTAATTTTATGTTTATATATTAAATATTTTAGAAAGCTCTAAAGTACCAGTACCAGTGAAAATTCAAAAGTAGAAAATTCAAAAAGTACCAATTAAAGAACGAAAAAGTACCAGAAAATACTCCTGTTTAAATTTTCATTCACTCAAGTCCCTGATTGCTTAGTTTTATGTCTACCAAAGGACCCACTTTTATAGATTCTAATTAACTCCGGGCTCCACATGCTTAATTTCATGTTTCTAGGGTCAATATTATAAAAAACACAAAAAGTAACTTTTGAAGAACGAAAAAGTACCAAAAAGTGCCCTTTTATAGGTCCTCACTTAATCCGGGCTCTACATGCTTAATTTCATGTTTCTAGGTTCAATATTATACAAAAATCCAAAAAGTACCTTTTGAAGAACGAAAAGGTACCAAAAAGTCCCCTTTTAAATGTTCTCACTTAATCCAGGCTCTACATACTTAATTTCATGTTTCTAGGTTAAATGTTATAGAAAACTCAAAAAGTACCTTTTGAAGAACGAAAAAGTACCAAAAAGTCCCCTTTTATAGATTCTCATTTACTCCGGGCTCTACATGCTTAATTTCACGTTTCTAGGTTTCATATTATACAAAAATCCAAAAAGTACGTTTTGAAGAACGAAAAAGTACCAAAAAGTCCCCTTTTATATGTTCTCACTTAATCCAGGCTTTACATACTTAATTTCATGTTTCAAGGTTCAATATTATAGAAAATTCAAAAAGTACATTTTGATGAACGAAAAAGTACCAAAAAGTCCCCTTTTATAAATTCTCATTTACTCCAGGCTCTACATGCTTAATTTCGTGTTTCTAGGGTAAATTTTATAGAAAACTCAAAAAGTACCAGTCGAAGGACGAAATAGTACCAAAAAGTCCCCTTTTATAGATTCTCATTTACTCCGGGCTCTACATGCTTAATTTCACGTTTCTAGGTTCCATATTATACAAAAATCCAAAAAGTACCTTTTGAAGAACGAAAAAGTACGTTTTATAGGTTCTCACTTAATCTAGGCTCTACATACTTAATTTCATGTTTCTAGGTTCAATATTATAGGAAATTCAAAAAGTACCTTTTGAAGAACGAAAAAGTACCAAAAATGCCCCTTTTATAGATTCTCATTTACTCCGGGCTCTACATGCTTAATTTCATTTTTCTAGGTTAAAATTTATAGAAAACTTAAAAGTACCTTTTGTAGAACGAAAAAGTATCAAAAAGACCCCTTTTATAGATTCTCATTTACTCCGTGCTCTACATGCTTAATTTCATGTTTCTAGGTTAAATTTAATAGAAAACTCAAAAAGTACCAGTCGAAGTACGAAAAAGTACCAAAAAGTCCCCTTTTATAGATTCTCATTTACTCCGGGCTCTACATGCTTAATTTCATGCTTCTAGGTTTAATTTTAAAGAAAACTCAAAAAATACCTGTGTAAAACGAAAAAGTACCGAAAAGTCCCTTTATTATTAATTTCATGTTTCGATTTCAATATCAAAGAAACCTGAAAAAGTACCAGATGAAGAATAACAAGTAAGAGTGTAATATTCGGCCATGCCGAATCTTATATACCCACCATCAAATCATCCTTATAAATAAACTTTGATATTATCGATCTATGTTGAATCATATGTCGATATTATTATGAACATCAGGGAAATATTTGGAAAAGGGAATTTAATAAGGGCTTAAGCATGGACCGTGCTCTTCAGAATTAAAAATATTAATTTTGTTTGATCCAATATTTATAACCATAAACTGTTCTTTTGTAAGAATAGTTATATGGAAGGTAGAGTAATTATTTGTATCTAATGTAGCTCTACTTGTATCTTTAATTCAGTCATGGGGCTTAAAGTAATTATCTGAAGGAAATCGAAAATGGGTGTTTGATTAGTTATCGACCGATCCTCATCAAATACGGTTGAAAAATTCCAGTTCCTATAAAACTACCGTAATTTGGAAGAACTTTTGAGCCATACATGAGCGTTAAAGTGATGCTCTGGAGTGAATCTTATATAAGGGTCAATTATAGACCGATGTTTATAAACTTTCGTACATAAATTATGTTCGTAAGTCGTAATTTTAAGCAACTAATGAGAGTTAGAGTAATTTTACTGAAGTGGTCATTTATCGATTATCGACTGTAGATACAAAATGTAATAAAACTTAATGAAAATACGGATGGAAAATTGAAAATCGTATTATGTATTTTGTAAAATTTTTTGAAAAATTTCAAAACGATTGGATTTTTCGTTTTATTTAAACAAAGAAAAACATAAACAAATTTCAAATAAAAACAGAATCAAAATGAAAATTTACGTTTTTTCTTTGAATTTTTACAAATTGAAGTTTCATTTTATTTCAAATCTGATAGTGTAAAAACAAAATATATTTTCTATTTGATTTTTTTGATAATCATACCAATTTTCATTTTATTTTGTTTTGGCAGTATGAAATAAAAATCTAACGACTTCTCTCATAGTGTGTGGAGCAGTTTTATGTGCCATTTTTGAGCCAGTAATGAGCTTTAAAGTAATTTTCTAATGGGGACCTTAATAGGGGCATAGGTTAGGGGCTCATACAAAACTTGTTTATGTAAAATTTCATCGCTGTAGTCGCATTTTTGGCTAGTACAAAACTTGTTTACGTAGAATTTCACTGCTGTAATCGCATTTTTGAGTCAGTAATGAGCGTTAAAGTCATTTTCTGAAGTGGACCTTATAGGGGATAGGGCTAATTAAGGACCGATCCTTATAAAATTTGATAAAGAACTTTTGGTTCGCACAAAACTTGTTTATGTGGAATTTTACTACTGTACTCACATTTTTGAGTCAGTAATAAGCCTTAAAGTCATTTTCTGAAGGGGATCCTTATATGGGGGGTAGGGTCAATTATGGACATATCCTCAAAATTTAAGAAAATGATTTTAGTTCCTATACAAATTTTTATGTCGAATTTTATTGCTGTATATATGTATATATGTTTCTTAAGGTCAGATATGAGCATTAAAGTCATCTGAAGGGGACTTTATATGGGGGGTAGGATCATTTATGGGCCTATCCTTATAAAATTCAACAAAGAGATTTAGGATCCCATAAAACATGTTTGTGCCGAATTTCACCGCTATTGATGCTTCTCTTAGCCAGTTACGGGTGATAAAGTCATTTTCTGAAGGGGACTTTATATGGGGGGTAGGGTGAATTATGGGCCTATCCTTGTAAAATTTTACAAAGAGATTTAGGTTCCCATAAAACATGTTTGTGCCAAATTTCACCGCTATTGGTTCTTCCCTTAGCAAGTTATGAGCGATAAAGTAATTTTCTGAAGGGGGCCTTATATGGGGGCTAGGCGAAATTGTGGACCGATATTGCCCATTTTCAATACCAAACAAACTGCATCAACTAGAAGTATCTGTGCAAAATTTCAGCTCGGTAGCTACTTCCGTTTGGACTCTATCGTGTTTTCAACAGACAGACGGACGGACATGGCTAGATCGTCTTAGAATCGAATAAGGACCCAGAATATATATACTTTTATGGGTCTTAGACGAATATTTCAATGTGTTACAAACGGAATGACAAAAACAATATACCCCCCATCTTTTTTGATGGTGGGTATAAAAAAGTACCAAAAAATATCACTTGGTACCGGGGTTCCAAATAACACCTCATTAGCATATTTAGTGTTTCTAAATCTAAAAATTTTATCTAAATTGGATCATTGTGTTTGAATAAAATCAAATTTCCCGTTTTTACCCCTTTTGGTACTTTTTTTCTACCCATTAACGAAATAATAATTCTATTCCAAAATGTTGCAACATCGTAGTTGGAGCCCTTTATTATGCATTTATATGTATAAGTTATTAAACCAAAATCAATGTTTTATGAAAAAAGTACCAAAAATAGGTACAATTTTCACCCCTTAAACATCCGAATAACCAAAAAGTACTAAATTTATATTTTTATTTTTTCGTCAAGTTATGAAGGAGTCAAAAATATTGTTTGAATGTTCACTGGTTTAAAAGATACATGGGGTGCAAAAAAGTACCAAAATACAGTTTTTACCCGTTTATTCCCTAAATGGTCCGAAATTGAAAAAAGTACCAGACACCTGTCCGCTTATTTTTTAAATGAACGACGATCAGCTTTAAGCTATTTTTGTATCTTTTCTAGTTTAGGAGATATGAGGTTACCGAATTAACCCGTTTTTACCCTTTTTTACCCCCTAAACATTCGAATTTTAAAAAATTCCGTCTTAGTGGATCTATTTGGTGGGTGACCAACCCCCTGTCCAAATTTCAGCTCTTTAGCTTTAACCGTTTAGGCTGTGCGATGATGAATCAGTCAGTCAGTAACGTTAGAATTTTATATATATAGATGATGAGTTTTTAGTTTCAGAGATATGTGTATTCGAAAGTCCACCCCTAAAGGGAAAAACAGGAAAAAGAAATTCAATCTAAACGAGCAAAAACGGCTAATTATGTGTTTCTTTGCTAAATTTTTTTTTTGTACTTTTATGAAATTTGAGAAATACATATTTTTTTATTAATATTTTTCCGTAATCGGTCAAAAAATGTGTTTTTCAAAAATGTTTTTGCAAAACATCATTAAAGAGGGAAAGGTTCCTCTCTGACGTGATTTTCTTAATATATGTTTCACAACATCGATTTCTGAAATGATACAAAATATATTAAACAAAATACATAAATTTGAATAATTCAATGGAGAAAGAGGTATGGGTAGTATTTTTGGTACTGTGTTGATACCTTTCATAAATTTTCAATGAAATTTCTTTTATAGCTTTATAAGATTACAAAAAAATTGTAAGGAGTTTCTTCATAAGGAGACCTTTAGCATTTTTTGAAACATGATTAAGTTAAGGAAAAACTATCACTTTATGCTTTAAGTCAAGAATTATTCTTTCTCCTAAGTTAAATATGTATATTATAGTTTTACCTAACTAGATAGTATTAGAATTATAATTTTGGAAAATTTTAGCTTTGTAAATTGGAAAAAAAAATTATGAAGTAATCTCTTAGTGAGGAGTAAAATGAGTTAAATTTTTTCATTTCGTAAATGCAATGTTATGTTATTTAAATCAACGAAATTTTTATATTTCTGAATGTTGAAAAATTTCAGAAATTGATCTATGGACATAAAGCACATTTTTTAGTGTACTTTAACGGGAGAATACTTAAGTATAATGTTATGAAACCACTTAAAACCCTGGGCAACGCCGGGTACAAAAATCTAGTAAATAAATATTAAAACTTAACCCAATAATTCCCGCGTAAGTACCCATCTACCCATCTTCCTCTAACCCCTAAATAAACACTCTGCAAAATGTATTTTGGATCGGTCCATAATTGGGCATAGATCCCATACAAGGCCCTTTTCCGAATTATCTTCAAAATTGAGACCTGAAGTTTGATTACAAGCTTTACAAGCCCTATTCAGGGGTTTAGTTGTATGGGGGCTAGGTGAAATAATGGACCGATCTTAACCATTTTCAATAGGCTTCGTCTCCGGTACCATAGAAACTTCATTGAATTATCTTCAAAATTGAGACCTGAAGTTTGATTACAAGCTTTAGAAGCCCTATTCAGGGGTTCAGTTGTATGGGGGCTAGGTGAAATAATGGACCGATCTTAACCATGTTCAATAGGCTTCGTCCAACAATAGAAGATCATGTACCAAATTTCATTGAATTATCTTCAAAATTGCGACCTATAGTTTGGTTACAAGGTTTACATGTTAGAATTTTATATATATAGATGATGAGTTTTTAGTTTCAGAGATATGTGTATTCGAAAGTCCACCCCTAAAGGGAAAAACAGGAAAAAGAAATTCAATCTAAACGAGCAAAAACGGCTAATTATGTGTTTCTTTGCTACATTTTTTTTTGTACTTTTATGAAATTTGAGAAATACATATTTTTTTATTAATATTTTTCCGTAATCGGTCAAAAAATGTGTTTTTCAAAAATGTTTTTGCAAAACATCATTAAAGAGGGAAAGGTTCCTCTCTGACGTGATTTTCTTAATATATGTTTCACAACATCGATTTCTGAAATGATACAAAATATATTAAACAAAATACATAAATTTGAATAATTCAATGGAGAAAGAGGTATGGGTAGTATTTTTGGTACTGTGTTGATACCTTTTATAAATTTTCAATGAAATTTCTTTTATAGCTTTATAATATTACAAAAAAATTGTAAGGAGTTTCTTCATAAGGAGACCTTTAGCATTTTTTGAAACATGATTAAGTTAAGGAAAAACTATCACTTTATGCTTTAAGTCAAGAATTATTCTTTCTCCTAAGTTAAATATGTATATTATAGTTTTACCTAACTAGATAGTATTAGAATTATAATTTTGGAAAATTTTAGCTTTGTAAATTGGAAAAAAAAATTATGAAGTAATCTCTTAGTGAGGAGTAAAATGAGTTAAATTTTTTCATTTCGTAAATGCAATGTTATGTTATTTAAATCAACGAAATTTTTCTATTTCTGAATGTTGAAAAATTTCAGAAATTGATCTATGGACATAAAGCACATTTTTTAGTGTACTTTAACGGGAGAATACTTAAGTATAATGTTATGAAACCACTTAAAACCCTGGGCAACGCCGGGTACAAAAATCTAGTAAATAAATATTAAAACTTAACCCAATAATTCCCGCGTAAGTACCCATCTACCCATCTTCCTCTAACCCCTAAATAAACACTCTGCAAAATGTATTTTGGATCGGTCCATAATTGGGCATAGATCCCATACAAGGCCCTTTTCCGAATTATCTTCAAAATTGAGACCTGAAGTTTGATTACAAGCTTTACAAGCCCTATTCAGGGGTTTAGTTGTATGGGGGCTAGGTGAAATAATGGACCGATCTTAACCATTTTCAATAGGCTTCGTCTCCGGTACCATAGAAACTTCATTGAATTATCTTCAAAATTGAGACCTGAAGTTTGATTACAAGCTTTAGAAGCCCTATTCAGGGGTTCAGTTGTATGGGGGCTAGGTGAAATAATGGACCGATCTTAACCATGTTCAATAGGCTTCGTCCAACAATAGAAGATCATGTACCAAATTTCATTGAATTATCTTCAAAATTGCGACCTATAGTTTGGTTACAAGGTTTACATGGACGGACTGAAATAGCCAAATCGACTCAGAAAATGATTCTAAGCCGATTGGTATACTTTAAAGTGGTGTAGTGTATAATTAGGCTATAAAAATAAGTTTTTTACGGATCGGTCCATAATTGTTCATATCTGTCATATAAGATCCACTTCAGCAAATCGCACATTTCATTGATAAATAAAGATATCGGAATAAGGATATTTTGTGTATATAAGAAATCTGTTTTATACCTTCCACCACCATCAACGGTGATAGAGGGTATATATAAGTTTGTCATTCCGTGTGTAACACCAAGAAATATTCATCATCATCCACCACCAACAACGGTGATAGAGGGTATGTATAAGTTTGTCATTCCGTGTGTAACACCAAGAAATATTCATCATCATCCTTATGAAATTCTGAGTCGATTTAGCTGTGTTCGCCTGTCTGTCCGTCTGTCTGCCTCAAACACTCTCACGTTAAAACTAAGCAAAATAAATCAGCCAAATTCACTGAAAATATTCACTATTGTTCTATGCAGTTTGGTATTGAAAATCAGTCAACAAATCGGTCCACAACGTAAAAAGTTATGAGTAAAAATGTCAGACTGCCTCGAAAAAAATTAAGTTTTTTTTCTAATTCTTGAGTAGTTTTCTCAGAAACTACTAAAGATAATGGAATGAATTTTGTCACACCTTATTTTCTTTACCCAGGGATAAAAAATGTTCAAACTCAAAACAATCGATTCAAAATTTCTCATAGCCCCCATACAAAGGTACATATTCTCGGAAATAGATTTATCGTTAATAACTTCGGCAAAAATATCGGTATCACCACGAAATTCTGCACATATGTATATAGTAAGAACAGAAATCATATTACCAACGTAGATCTGTATAGGTCGATTATTGGTCACAGCTCCCATATATGGTCCACTTTCGAAAAATACTTAAATACAAATAATTAATTAAGAAATAAAGATATTGCAATAATATTCAACATAAATATGTTTTGTGTATACATATATCACTTTGCAAAATATTTTTCGGATTGGTCCATAATTGGGCATAGCTCCCATATAAGGCCCATTTCCGATAACCACGTAATCGCACATATTACATAACTGAATGAATTATCGGTATAAAATTCATCATGAATGTGTTTAAAGTAGATATAAAACACCCTGCGAAATTTTTTCCGGCTCGGCCCATAACTGGTCACAGCTCATAAATAAATGCACATAACTAATTTAGAAATAAAGATATTGAAATAATATTCAACATAAATATGTATTGCGTATACATATATCACTCTGCAAAATGTATTTTGGATCGGTCCATAATTGGGTATAGATCACATATAAGGCCCATTTCCGATAACCACGTAAACGCACATATTTCATAACTTTTTTTTCATTTTATTTATTCTTTATTGAATCTTTCTTATGTAGAAATTTACAATAAGTATTAAAATCTTAACCTAAATTATAACTAACGTTGTTTTTGCCGATGCAATTTCAACCAAAGTTCTCGATAATTTGATTATCTGGCAAAATTCAATGTTTCCGTTCTTCTCAGTTGTCTATGACCCTCAAATGACAGCAACTCCCTGGCAAGGGGATTTGGGTGATCCATTTGTTGAGATCCCTATGAATATTACTATTGCGAATGTACCACGGGGCACGTGTTATTGACCTTAACAGTGCTGACTGCTTTCTTTATAATTTTTCAACATTAGATGAGGATGCTGTTCCCCACAGTTGAATGCCGTATAGTCATATCGGTTTTATAACTGTTTTGTACTAAAGCACTTTGTATTCCAAGTCTAGAGCTGACAGTGGTCCAATTAGCCAGTACATTTGAGCTGACTTTAATTTTATTTGTGTTACCTTGGCTTTAATGTGGTGAGTCCATGTTAAGCGGCGATCAAGGTGGATACCAATATATCTCACATGGCTTTGTTCAGGAATTTTTATATTGATTATCTGTACGGGAGGACAATTTTCTCGTCTTAAAGTAAATGTAACTTGAGTACATTTTGTTGCATAGACCTTTATTTTTCATTAGTCCAGCCACTTTTCGAATTCGCCGATGTGAAGCTGGAGTTGTTCAGAAGCTATTGAAGGGTTATCATGTATGCTTACAAAAGCGGTATCATCCGCAAATATTGATGTGTGAGTCAGTGCGCTCGTTGGTATATCTGCAGTATATAAAAGATGTAGGAACGGACCTAGAATACTCTCCTAGGGTACTCCAGCAGAAATTTTTCGACGTGAAGAGATCACATCTTTAGATCTGATTTGTAAAGATCTTTCATATATATAATTTTTAAGCAGTTTGTGAATATTCGCAGATAGTAATGTGATAATTTTATGTATTAGTCCATCGTGCCAGACTTTATCGAAAGCTTGAGAAATATCTATGAATAATGCTGAGCAATATTGCTTGGTCTCGAAGGCCTTCCGAATAAGAGTAGTTATTCGATGTACCTGTTCGATAGTGCTGTGCATTCTTCTGAAACCAAACTGATGGTCAGGAATAATGCTATTATCATTACGGTGTACAATAACTTTTCAAAAAGTTTTGAGAATATAGACAACAGGCTAATGGGACGGTATGATGTCACTTGAGTGACATCGTTTCCAGGTTTTGGTATCATAACAATTTCGGATACTTTCCATGAGGTAGGGAAATATCCAATACGTAGCATCGAGTTAGAGATGAACAAAATAATTCTCAGTGCTGAATTGGGCAGGTTACTTATCATCGTGATAGTAATTTTATCTATATCAGGTGATTTTCCTGCCTTTAGACCTTTGATTGTCGTCTTCACGGTAGAGAACCGGAATTTTATTGGGCGTGGAACCACATTATTTATAATGTTAGCACTAATAGAAGAATCTGTATCATTTTCAGTAAACACATTCTCCAAGTGATTGGCGAATGCTTCAAGTTTTTCTGACGTATTTCTTGCCCATTGACCATTCTGTAGGCGTATGGGTGACTCATATGCAATAGGGCATTGCATATGTATGTTTAACAGCTTTCCAGAGACTATATTCTGTTTTCTTAGTAGGGTCTAAGTTTTTGAGATAATTTCACAGATTAGATTCCTTATTATTTTTTAAGGCGATGTGAAGTCTTCTTTGGCACTGATTAAGTTTAACCTTTATGTTTGGAGATCGCGATTGTTGCCATTGACGTCTCACAGTGGTATAGGAAAAAAAAAAGAGGGAAATAATTCGGTAACTTCTAAACGGTTAATCCGATTTTAATGAAATGGTATGCACAAAGAGGAGGTGTTGTCGAGTTTAGGTTTTGAATTTGGACCTTATAGGCCAACCAGGGGCCCGGCGGGGGGTCCTCAAATTAGGACACCTCGGCTATGTTAATTTCGTATATAGAATCTCCTACGGGTCCAAATATTCCCGATTTTCGCAATTTTTTTTATTCGCTGAACAACAAGTTTATATATCAAGCAGTGAAAGAATTATGTAAAAATCATGACTGAGTCCAAAGTTATAGGCATTTTAATTTAAAAAATAAAAAAAGGCGATTTTTTGTCATTTTTTTGGGAAAAAGTATCTTTTTCTTTTTAAGTTATCTAAAAAGTTTCTAAGAAGATGTATATAGAATTTATACTTTTTGGAAAGCTGACTTTACATAAAGTACGATAAATGAAACAAAACCTAAAAATTTTTGATACCGAGGGGACCAGGTCCATCCAAAAAACCCTATTTTTTATGGAAAATTCAATTTTGAGCAAAAATTCTCAAATCGCATAGTCGATATCAAATTATAGTGACCTGTTTTATATGACCCAATATGTTCTTAATCATTTTGTAACGGGTTTCGATAACCCCGCCCCTGGTATGGATATAATAGGCAAAAAACCAAAAAAATCCCATTTTTGTGATTTTTTAAAACTTTTTTGGGAATTCCGGGATTTCTCATAAGAAAATTCGAAATTTTTATTTAATTTTGGATTTTGAGTAAAAAAATCTACCTAACTGTAAAATGTCATCAAAAAATATTCATAAATAAAATTTTTATTGCAATTTGAAAAAATTGTATCTTCGCAAAAACTGAATAAAAAACATTTTTTAATTTTTTTTTAAAAAGTATTCCGCGAATTTTTTAATTTTCAAAAATTATATACAGTTTTGAAAAATAGACAAAATTACCTTTCCATTGATATATAACATGCCTACCTAATGTTTTTTAAGTGACAAATTAATTAGGGAAAACTCAACATCTTTTAGAGAATTTACCTAGTACTATTATTTTCAATATATTTTTTTAATATATGTAAAAGTACGTTCACACCTATCAAATATTTGACGTTTTTTATCAAATATTTGTTGGCTGTAATGTGAACACAAAATATTTTTGAAGAGCAAACAAAATATCAGCTGTTTTCGTGAAACATTTTTATTTGTCAACCTACAAATATTTTCTTAATGTGAACACAATGTGAACACCAAACATGAAACATTTTTGTTAAACGTTAAAAAAACTATTTAATAATATTTTTACGATTTCATAGAAATTTCTGCCTAAAAACAAAAAATTAAATACATTTTTATTTCATAATGTGCTTAAAATGAGTATTTCTATTTTGACGTTTTGTTTGAAGAAACACAGCCAAACACAATTCAATACAAATAGTAAAAGTTTGTTTGCCCGGTGTTCACATTACAACAAATAATTTCGTAAAACAATTGACGGATGAAACTGTAAAAAAACAAGATTTTGTTTGCAGGCAAAGAGGAACATAACAACAAGAACAGCTAATGCGCAACCAAACCAAAAGCCAAAAATATATGTGTTTATATTTACTAAAAAGCTATATCATTGAATAATAACTTCTATATATTCTAAAATTTCATTTAATATTGTTTTTCATCAAAATTTTACAACAAAAAAATACAAATTACATTTCAATACCTTGTGCAAGTGGAAAAGAGATAGATAGACTTGCACAAGGTATTGAAATTACATTTCAATACCTTGTGCAAGTGGAAAAGACATAGATAGACTTGCACAAGGTATTGAAATTACATTTCAATACCTTGTGCAAGTGGAAAAGAGATAGATGGTGGATCTTTACTGTCATGTTGTTGCTATTTAGTATAGTCAATGTGGCGAAAAACCTTGGTTGTTTGGAACGGTTTATAGCGTTTTCAAAAAAATCGTTATAAGCCCGGAAATAACCAAATTATAAATAATTTTCATTAAATTACATATCTATAAAATTGAAAATTATAGATTAATATAATAAATAATTGTTTAAATAAATTGAGTAATAAATTAATTAAATAATTTCTCAATTAATTACTAAACTATAGACTAGATTATAACCTATAGACTAGACTATAAACAATACTATAAACTAGAGTATAGACAAGACTATAGACTAAACTATAGCTTGACTATAGACTAGACCAGCGGTTCCCCCGGTTTTTACTTCGCGGACCCCTAGAGGAATTTATTTAAATTCGCGGACCCCCATACATATTTTGATATCTTATTGTTCTAAATATGTAATTGTTCATCCGAAAATTGTCATAGTCCATATCTTATTGTTCTAAATATGTAATTGTTCATCCGAAAATTGTCATAGTCCATAAATCCCAATTTGGGAACCGTTGGACTAGACTGCAAACTAGACTATAGATGCATATATTATGTAGCATAACTATATAGTATGTTGTTACCAACCAATAAATAACAAAACAAACAACAAAAATAATAATTATCATTAATTTACGCAATTGCTTGAATTTCAATTAAATGACACAACTTTGTCTCAGATTTATATTTTATAAAAAATAAAATAAAACCAGTCATATAAGCGACTATTTACATTTTTGTATGAGGTGATAACACTCATTTTCAGAAAATAAACAAAGAATAGCTGTCATTGACGCTGTTTGATCTTACATTTGGTTTGCAAGATCAAATAATTATTTTACCAAAATGACGTAAATTATTTGACTTTTGGTGTTCACATTGATGAAACAATGAGAAAATATTTATTTGCCAGCAAATCAATTTGTTTTATGAAAATCATCCGCATTGCTGTTTGTAAACATGATATATTTTATGTTCATATTCGACAAAGTTTTTTCAATCGTGTTATATATTAATATTATACACTTTTATTATAAAAATTTAATTTTAAACCTAATAAAAATAGTTAAAATTAAAACAAATTGCCAAATTGCTTTTTTCTTGCATGAAAATATACGATATTCTGTGGCTGCAAAACATGTTTGTGTTTGAACCAAATTATTTTTGCACTGTTTGATAAAACAATACCATCAAATATTTGATCAAGTCTGAACATGAAATAAATATTGCGATTGTTTGACGCAACTTTATAAATATTTTATAACAAATATTTGGACCAAATATTTTACAGGTCTGAACGTAGCTTAACAAACTCTCGTTTGCTGTTGTTTTTGAATCTGTTGTTTGTTTATTTATTTTTTCTTTTGCGCTATTATCTACACAATTGTTTTGTTTTGGCGCACTTGAGAGAGGAGATCTATCGTTTGTTGTTGTTCTTACACTTAAATAATTTTTTGGATCATAATTATTGTTGTTGTTGTATGGAGAGCTCATAACAAAGTATGGATTTTTTCCATTGCTACTGAGCCTCATTTCACTTATTGGAGAGTTGAGAAACCCATGCACAATAACACAAACACTATACCTTATTAAGGTTTTGTTGTTATTATTATTTTTTTTTATACCCTCCACCACCATCAGTGGTGATAGAGGGTATATATAACTTTGTCATTCCGTGTGTAACACCAAGAAATATTCATCTGAGACCCAACAAAGTATATATATTCTGGATCCTTATGAAATTCTGAGTCGATTTAGCTATGTCCGTCTGTCCGTCCGTCTGTCTGTCTGTCTGTGTAAAACACGCTCACGCTAAAACGAAGCAATGTAATTTAACCAAATTCACCCAAAATATTCATTGTTATCCGGTACAGTTTGGTATTGAAAATGAGCAAAATCAATTCACATCGGGAAAAGTTATGAATCAAAATTTAAAACAACCTCGAAAAAAATAAGCATTTTTTACACATTCTAATGTAAAACTATGCAAGATAATTGCATGAAAATCACCATACATTCGTTTCTACAGAAGATCTTGATTCGTGTAGAAAATTGCCAGAATCGGTCCACAATTTCATATACCTCCCATACAAAAGTACATATTCCCGGAAAATGGGTTTTTCGTTAATAACTTCCATTACAATGTCGATATCTTCACAAAATTTTACAAATTAAAATCTTATGTCAATAGAATTCTTTCAGAGAAAAATTTTCTGGATCGGTTCATAATTGGACATATCTCCCATACAAGGTCCCCTCCCGAAAATCACTTAAACGCGCATAACTCATTACTAAATTAAGATATCCATACAAAATTTGGTATAAATATTGCTCATATGCATAGAAATATTACTGTGAAAGTTTTTTCCGATCGGTCCATAATTGGTCATAGCTCCCATACAAGGTCCCCTCCCGAAAATCACTTAAACGCGCATAACTCATTACTAAATTAAGATATCCATATAAAATTTGGTATAAATATTGCGTATATGCACAGAAATATTACTGTGAAAGTTTTTTCCGATCGGTTCAAAATTGGTCATAGCTCCCATACAAGGCCCCATCCCGAAAATCACTTAAACGCGCATAACTCATTACTAAATTAGGATATCCATACAAAATTTGGTATAAGTATTGCCCATATGCATAGAAATATTACTGTGAAAGTTTTTTCCGATCGGTCCATAATTGGTCATAGCTCCCATACAATGTCCCCTCCCGAAAATCACTTAAACGCGCATAAATCATTACTTAATTAAGATATCCATATAAAATTTGGTATAAAAATTACACATATGCACATAAATATTACTGTGAAAGTTTTTTCCGATCGGTCCATAATTGGTCATAGCTCCCATACAAGGTACCCTCACGAAAATCACTTAAACGCGCATAACTCATTACTACATTAGGATATCCATATAAAATTTGGTACAAGTATTGCACATATGCGCGGAAATATTACTGTGAAATTTTTTTCCGATCGGTCCATAATTGGTCGTAGCTCCCATACAAGGTCCCCTCCCGAAAATCACTTAAACGGTCATAACTCATTACTAACTATAAAGTTTGGCAGAAGTATTGCTCATATACAGAGAAATATTACTGTATATGAGGTCCATAATTGATCATAGCTGCTATACAAGGTGCCTTTCAGAAAACACTTAAAGGCACATAACTCATTAGGAAATAGTGATACCCATAAAATATTTGGCATTAATACTATTTTTGTACACATAAATGCTATTTCAACATTTTTTCACGATTAGTCCAACCTTGGTCATAGCTCCCATACAAGGTTCCCTCCCGAAAATCACTTAAACGCACATAATTCATTACCAAATATTGATATCATACATTTAGCAAAATTATTCTCTTATATACATAAATTACACTATAAAATTGTTTTACGATCGGTCCATATTTGGTCATAGCTCTGATACTAGGTCCCCTCCAGAAAATCACTTAAATGCACAATATTCATTACCAAATAATGATATAGTTACAGAATTTTGAAATTTTGTTTTTATATATAATTCGTCATAGCTCTCATACAAGGTCCTTTTACGAAAATCTCTTAAACGCACATTACTCATTACCAAATAAAGCTATTGATACAAAATTTGCCACAAATATTAGTTTTGTATACAAAAATTCTATTTCAAGATTTCTCACGATCGGCTCATAACATGGGTGCGGTCGGTCCCATACAAGGTTCCCTTTCGAAAATCACTTAAACACACATTACTTATTACTAAATTACAATATAGATATAAAATTTTACTGAAATATAGCTTTATGTACAGAAGTTTAGCTTAAAGAATTTTTTACGATCGGACTATAATTGGTCATATCTAGGTCCTGCCCCTGAAAGCACTTTAACCGTATTTAACTAGTTGCATTATCAATTTGTGTAGATTATATATATGTATTTTGAAAATCCTTTAATTTTCACACACATGCATACATGCAAATTACTAAATATCGCTAAGCGCTATAAAAATATAAAGAAAATTGCGTTTGTAATGTTCAATACATCTTGGAATTGTAATAGATTTAAGCAGTTTAAATCTTGGGATTTTTCAATTTAAGACATGAGATAACTTATTTCTACAAATATTTGACCAATTAGAAAAGTCTTAATATAAAAGTAGCTGGTGGAGGGTATTTAAGATTCGGCTCAGCCGAATTTAGCACTCTAACTTGTTTTTTTTTGTTTTTTATACTTTTTGTTTTGCTACAATTTGTTATTGTTAATAATTGCATTAACAAAAACGACAATTTATTTAATTTAAATATATTTTTATATATTAAGATTATTGATTTCTTCGAACTGTGATATTAAATATTATTAATTGAATATTCTTCAGGCTCGAGTTCGAGTCCCACTTGAGGATAGGTTATTTTCCAAATTGTAACGATATTTTTAATTATAAGAATACTGAAAATTTAATATTTTGGACACAACAGCAGAGTGGAATGCATTTTCGGGCCCGCTACGGCTCCTCATCAGCAATCTTCTTGTGCCATATGCTATGTCACTTGTAAACATCATCTATTTAACTCACAAGTATTGAAGAAATAGAATATGGGAATTGTAACCAAGTGTGTGTTTATATATACAGATTATTGATTTCTTCGAACTGTGATATTAATATTATTAATTGAATATTCTTAATATATAAACACACACTGGGCACAGTGAATATACGTACATGTTTAATGCAATGCTGTTGATTCACGACTGAATAGGATCAACAAAAGTAAACAAAACATACAAAAACAAAAAGTGTTGCTTAATTGCTAACTGACAGTTGGCTAAAGCAGCGACAAAGAGTAATGATAGATAAGAATACAACACTGAAAAAGCTCGTAATCTTCGATCTAACTCAATAAAGTAGAATGAAATTTTAATAAGGACTTGGTTACAATTCCCATATTCCATTTCTTCAATACTTGTGAGTTAAATAGATGATATTTACAAGTGACATAGCATATGGCGCAAGAAGATTGATGATGAGGAGCCGTAGCGGGTCCGAAAATGCATACCATTCTGCTGTTATGTCAAAAAATTAAATTTTTAGTATTCTTATAATTAAAAATATCATTACAATTTGGAAAATAACTTATCCCCAAGTGGGACTCGAACTCGAGCCTGAAGAATATTCAATTAATTATATTTTTATACCCACCATCAAAAAAGATGGGGGGTTATATTGATTTTGTCATTCCGTTTGTAACACATCGAAATATTGGTCATAGACGCATAAAAGTATATACATTCTCGGTCCTTATTAAATTCTAAGACGATCTAGCCATGTCCATCCGTCTGTCTGTCTGTCTGTCCGTCCTTCTGTCTTCTGAAATCACGGTAGCGCCCACACGAGAGGAGCTAGACAGTTGAAATTTTGCATAAATATTCTCTATTGTTAAGGTTTGTTTGGTATTGAAAATGGGTAATAGCGGTCCACGTTTTCGGATAGCCCCCATACAAGTGGACCTCCAAAAAATAGTTCTAACGGCCATAACTGTTTTAGAAGTACGAGTATAGGGATGAAATTCGACATAAATAAGTTTCATATGAGCCAAAATCTTTGTACCAAATTTTTTGAGGATCGGTCCATAATTGACCCTCCTCCCCATATACAGTCCCCTTCAGAAAATGACTTTAACACTCATTACTGGCCTAAACATTCTAGTATAGCCATGAAATTCGGTATAAGTAGGTTTTCAGGTTCAGCAGACTGCATACTTTTACAAGTATAACTTTACTTGGGTCCAAATTAGGTCCCTTTGTAATGACTGGAAAGAAAAGGAGAAAGAGGCGATAGAGACAGTAGTGGGTAGTAATTAAGAAGTGAGAATTAAAAAGAATGGATAGAGATGGTAACGAGCCTATAAGAGAAGTGAGGAACATAGTGTTTGATCAATTACACACCCATTTCGACAGTTTTAAAAATGCGAGAATACGTTCAAGTTGAACAGTTGATAGATCAGTTAGATCAGAAAAGTGTGCCGACCCTGTTGCCTGATATCGGATCGATTCAAGGGCCGGGCAATTACATAGAAGATGAGTAATTGTTTCTTCTTATTCTTCATTTTGACAGCTTCTACAGAAGTCATTGTATGGAAGACCAATGCGTCTTGCATGGTTTCTGAACTTGGAATGACCAGTAAGAACTGATAACAGAGTGCTCAGATGTGTTCTACTAAGCCATAATATGTAGGATGTTTTATGAGGATCCAGCAGTCGAGCAAGTGTGTTCTTGAGACCACCGATCTTGAGCTAAACTAAAACAAGTGTTGTATATTTGTTTCTTAATGGCCGCTAGGGGGACGCCGCAGAATTGGTCTATCTATATCCAGTATGGCCATCCTCGTACAAGCTTTTGCCAAGATATCAGCAATAGTATTGCCAACTATATCTCCGTGTCCTTTGACCCAAACGAGGGTAATTCTTGAATGTCTCGCCATCTCGTTTAGAGACGCCTGGCATTCTTATACAAGTTTTGATGCGGAGTAAACACCTATCAGGAATTTGATAGCGGCTTGGCTATCGGTATAGATTCTGATATTTTCTTCCCAAATTCTTCAATGAAGATTCCACCGCCGACACCTATAGTTGTTTTAGAACCGTCTGTATACACATTTAGGCCGTCGTCACCAACAGGTGAAGGTTCATTATAATCAGGGATTATACTATACCGGAAGTTTCTCGTAATGCACGGTTCCGGAATACAGTAGTCAGAGACCTCTTGTAGATTTGGGAGAAGATCCATCTATTTGTGATACTTAATCTGACTGCAGTACTCATTGCCAGTTGTTTAGCAAGGAGATCAACAGGAAGCCAGTTCAGCATAGCGAACAACGCTTTACTGTGCGTCGCCCTAAGAACACCTGTTATGAGAAGAGCCGATTGTCTCATAACTTTCGTGAGAGTGTTTCTGTTTGATGATTTGTCAAGTGCATGCCACCATACAATTACACCATACATCATTATCGGCTTAATCACCACCTCATATAGCCAGTGTACATTTTCTGGGTTGATACCCCAATGCAGGCCAATAGCCTTTCTACAGACATATAATGCCGTAATAGCTTTTGAAGATCTGGAGGTAATATCCAAACCCCATGACAACTTCCTATCAAGAATAACACCTAAGTATTTTGCATTATCCGACAGCGTGAGAACCTCGCCGTTTAGACGAGGGAGAGAGAATTTAGGAATTTTGTATTTGCCAGAAAATAATACAAGTTCCGTTTTTCCTGTATTAACTAACCCTGAGGCCACAGTCTACGCTCCATGAGCTTATTACCTTCAGCGCTTCTTCCAATCTCTGAGACATAGTCTAAAGGTCCGTACCAGTTACCGCTACTGCAACGTCGTCAGCGTATGAAACCGTTTTAAACCCTAGTGAATCAAGTCTAACTAACAGCCTGTTTTTCTAAAACAATTTAGTTCTCACACGAAATTTTATTTTATTACGATCAAGTTTAAAATTATGTTTTTACAAAACATTCGAAAGTTTTCGTTTAAAAATGTCTAAAATGAAATGAGCTTTTTCTATCGTAACAGAACATTATTGCTTTTTATTTCTGAAATTTTAAATATTTTTTCATGTAGTAATAAGCTGTTTGGTGTTAACCCTGAAAGAGGTTTCTTTCGTTTATTACGAACGAATTCATTTTCTAAAATTTTTTGTAAAAATAAAGCTCTTTCGTTGCCACTCACATGAAAATTTATTTTTTCGTTACAAAAACGTAAAGCCTATTTTGTTCGTTATTTTTAAGAACGAAGACAAATTTTCATTTTAGAAAAACTGGCTGTAAGAGTCCATTAATAGCCATATTCCATAAGAGTGGAGATAACACCCCTCCCTGAGGAGTACCCTGTATGGCTCTTTTGCAGATTGTTGTATCACCCAGTGAGGATACAATAATCCGTTGTGATAGCAAGTTCCTCACGAAGCTCACAGTGGGATTGACAGATGGGTGAGGATTTGACATTGTTAAAAGCGCCTTCGATATCGACAAAGACAACCAGAGTGAAATTTTCATAGCAGTCTCAACAATTTTCCCTTCATATAGGCATGTTGAGAGTTTGAGAGCAGAGATCTGTCAATCGATGATCTAACATTGATATTTATTATTCTGTCCAGAGTTTCAAGCAAGAATGACGCTAGACTTATGGGTCTGAAGTCTTTTGCCTTTGTGTGTGATGTTTTACCCTCTTTTGGGATAAAAATCACGTTACACTTGGTCCACTGTGAAGGTATATAGCACCAGTAGATGCAGGTCTTGTAAATAGTACTAAGCCAATCAAATCTATATTATTTTGAAGACCCGCTGGAATAATGCAATCAGGGCCAGGTGATTTATAGGTGTCAAAACTCCTAATTGCACAGCGGATGATGTCATCGTCTATCTTAACATTCCACAGTGGGGCAGAATGGAAATTTTTTGGAAATAAATCTGGCATTTCTAAACGACTGATCCGATCGGGATAAAATTTGGCGTGAGCGTAGCCAAGGAATATTCGAGTTTAAGTTTTGAAGATGAACCCTGCAGATGCCCCAGGGACGGCGCTGTGGCGGCTCAAAGTAGGGTACCTACGACATGTAAAATTTTTAAACTCGTGCCATTTTTTTTGTTTTTCATCCAAATACAAAGATATATTTTCTATATTTTCTGAAAGCGCTCGACGAGATCTTGAAAAAACATGCTTGGACATACTACTTATCTCTTATAATATCCGAGTTATAGGCATTTAAAAATTTAGTGATACAAAATTTACCATACCTTGGTCCGCCTTTTTTTGAATACCGGGCGTAATTTTGGACCAAATGGACTCAATTTGTTCTTGTTAGTTAGACAACAAAATTTCCAATAATATACAAAAAAATTTCAGATCAATATCATTTGCAGATCCAAAAATATACGTTTTTTAATTTAAAAATTCAAAAAATTTTAGATTTTTGCCGTTTTTTTGCCAAAAATGTGTCTTAACTCTTTTATTAATAAATTAAAATTTTCTTTAAGAACATATAACAATTTTATAGTTTTCTAAAAGGTATCTTTACGCAGAACGCTTTGGCGTAAAAAACTTGTCCTATTTTTTGAAAATGTTGCCACTGCGTCCTTCCGAATATGACCTATTTTTTATCAAAACTTCAACTTTGGGCGACATGTTCTAAAATCCCAAAGCTGGGATCAGAAAACTGAAAGCAGTTTTGGAAACCTCAATATGTTTTCTATTTACCCCAAAAGTATTTTCCCAGCCCTGAAAGAAATGTGGACCCTATGGGCAAAAAAGTAAAAATCCCATTTTTGGGATTTTCATTCCTATTTTTGGGAATTGCGGGATGCCCTTTGACCTTTTCAATTTTTTTGCATTTTCTTATTTGAAATGACAAATTTAACAAGCGTTGAAAATTTCATTGAGTTTTGTTCATAAATAAAGATTTTGTCATATATTACATATTTGTTTAATTTCTAAAACTATGATTTATATCAAAATTTTAATAGGGTCGCAGATAGCTACAACAATTTAGTCCATATTTATCTCTTAATATCTTTTTTTAGTTAGATATGGAAATTCTCGATTCTTTACAAAAATTTTCAAGCCAATATCTCAATTACCTTAAAAAATATGTTCATTTAAACCTGTATCCTTTAATTTCATATTTTTCATATTTTAGTATTAAATATGACAGAACATATTTAATTCTTATATTTACCTATTTTCTATTTGTTTGCTTATCCTTATAATTGAAAGGTCCTATTATGCTTAAATTTTGTGATTTATAGGTGTCAAAACTCCTAATTGCACAGCGGATGATGTCATCGTCTATCTTAACATTCCACAGTGGGGCAGAATGGAAATTTTTTGGAAATAAATCTGGCATTTCTAAACGGCCACTGTTGCCAATTTAGCTATTTTCTCGTCAAAACTAGCGATTTTAATCCCATTTTGCGGGGAAAAATATGATTTAGCTATTAGCGGGAAATCTAGCGATTTTTCTTTAGATTTTAAGGCATTTTTTATTCATTTATATTTTGATAATATCGCTTAAAAGTAGCTACGAATGACGATATTTACATATATGTATGTATATAAAAATATGCATTCAATGTAAATTATTTGAGTTTTAGCTGTGTGTATTATACTTATTTTGAATGTTCTGAAGAACATAATTAGGAGCAAATATTTGTGCGTACAGGTAAAGTTATACGAAAAACTTTAAAAGGGGTATATTTTATTGTACTCAATTAAAAAACGAATATTTAATTATTCTAGTCTTTTAGTAAATGAGTGATATGATAATAAAATTTACCATAATTCTAAAAATTAGTGAACATTGGAAATAAGTGACGAAAGGATCGATCCATAAAGTCCTAAAAATTTACAACATTTCTAAGGCGTATAGGGCCGCATATCGATATTGCAGATAAACTTCCCACAAAAGGAGTGTATAATAATAATCTTGGGTGCCCCGGTAAGCTAGTTGGTAGTGTGCTAGCCTGTCAGTCTGGGGGTTGTGGGTTCGATTCCCAGCAGAGATCCTGGTCTGCTACACTACAACGGTCGTATGGTTATCGTAACCCTGCTCGGTAAATTAGGTTAGAATATAATTTGTAATTGTATTGTAATGGAAAAATAAATAATACTCTTATGCCGAGAATAAAGGATCGATCCATAAAGGCCAGCATTTCGAAATTCAATTTATCTTTACAACATTTCTAAAGCAATCTGTATAGGGTCGCATATCGAAATGAACCTCAACTTGACATTTTTCCTAACCCAAAGTGAAAATATTTAACATAAAAAAAGATTCTCTTATATGTTTGTTATAAGATGTGTTTGTATCACTATCCCATTCCTACGTATGTATATAGATTTTAGCGATAAATCTGACTTTTTGGAATAATATAAAAAATCTGAAAAACTAGTTTTTTTAGCTATTTCTTTTCAGAATCATATAATAAATATTATTTTGACGATTTAACGCTAAATTTTTCAAAATGTCTTGAATTTAGCTATTTTCTAGCTATTTTTGAGTCGACTTTAGCGATATTTTTGGGAAAAAAGTTGGCAACAGTGTAAACGGCTGATCCGATCGGCATAAAATTTGGCGTGAGCGTAGCCAAGGAGTATTCGAGTTTAAGTTTTGAAGATGAACCCTGCAGATGCCCCAGGGACGGCGCTGTGGCGGCTCAAAGTAGGGTACCTACGACATGTAAAATGGAAATTCTCGATTCTTTACAAAAATTTTCAAGCCAATATCTCAATTACATTAAAAATATGTTCATTTAAATCTGTATCCTTTAATTTCATATTTTTCATATTTTAGTATTAAATATGACAGAACATATTTAATTCTTATATTTACCTATTTTCTATTTGTTTGCTTATCCTTATAATTGAAAGGTCCTATTATGCTTAAATTTTCAGAAATTTATAACTATTTTTTACCTAAATTTTTTCGATAGATCATTTCGTTCTGTTTCGTTTGTGATCATGTAGGTAAAAATATACAGGTAATGATAATTTCCATTCATTCACTAATAAGAAATATCAATGACTGAATTACAGGTTATAGTAATATAGTCCTAAATGTTAATAGGTAGACAATTAGAATTTTTTTACTTTGGAATACCTGTATCGGAAATGACAAGAATTGTTATATAAGTAAACTTCTCAGATTTTAAGTACCATATTTAATAAATCTACAATGAAGATTACATTAAAGTACGAAGAGTTGTGTTCCGTTTTATGGAGTGTATCTTCAAAAGGGCCAGAAAGAATTGAAGACATTTCAAATTATATAAAAACTACATATAGTAGAAAAGTAGACAAAACATGCATATCAAAAATTGAAAACTTTTTAACATTTTTGATGTAAAAAGTAAGTCTGTGGATGGAAATCAAAAGAAATTTCGATTAAAGTTTTGTAGTTGGATGGAAACTACTACGGAAATCTCAACTTACAACACATCAACAGGAGCGCCTTGCAAGTCATACGAAGACTTATGTTCAAGGTAAAAAAAAAGAGGGTCACACAAAAACTTTTTTCAATCTCAAATGAGGAAATTGCTGATACATTTAACGAAATGCTGAAAAAGGAAAACCAACCTATGGATGCCGTACATATTGCAACTATTCTTCCTAATGCATCACCAAAACGACTTAAACGAATTGTGGAAAGTATACCAACTCCAACATCACAATCAAATTTTACTGAAGAGGAAGCAATAGCGCTTATGTTGGAACTGGGTCTCAGTCGAAATAAGTACCAAATATTAAGGAAAGCTCTGCATGAAAAAGGACACAATATATTACCATCACACAGTGGTATAGGAAAAAAAAGAGGGAAATAATTCGGTAACTGCTAAACGGTTAATCCGATTTTAATGAAATTTGGTATGCACAAAGAGGAGGTGTTGTCGAGTTTAGGTTTTGAATTTGGACCTTATAGGCCAACCAGGGGCCCGGCGGGGGGTCCTCAAATTAGCAGGCCTCGGCTATGTTAAATTTTTAAAACGATCCTATTTCTTCATTTGAGTTCCGATTTAAAAAAACATTTCGTATATAGAATCTCCTCATCAAGCACTATAAAAAATGTCATCGTAGCAGTAAATTATCTCTTATAGTTTAGGAGATATTCGCATTTGAAAATTAAACTTTTAAAATTTTTACCGTCCTTACTTTAGTTTTTTTGATAATAGCGGGTCCAAATATTCCCGATTTTCGCCATTTTTTTTATTCGCTTAACAACAAGTTTATATATCAAGCAGTGAAAGAATTATGTAAAAACCATGACTGAGTCCAAAGTTATAGGCATTTTAATTTAAAAAATTAAAAAAAGGCGATTTTTTATCATTTTTTTGGGAAAAAAGTATCTTTTTCTTTTTAAGTTATCTAAAAAGTTTCTAAGAAGATGTATATAGAATTTATACTTTTTGGAAAGCTGACATTACATAAAATATGATAAATGAAACAAAACCTAAAAATTTTTGATACCGAGGGGACCAGGTCCATCCAAAAAAACCCTATTTTTTATGGAAACTTCAATTTTGAGCAAAAATTCTTAAATCGCATAGTCGATATCAAATTATAGTGACCTGTTTTATATGACCCAATATGTTCTTAATCATTTTGTAACGGGTTTCGATAACCCCGCCCCTGGTATGGATATAATAGGCAAAAAACCAAAAAATCCCATTTTTGGGATTTTTTAAAACTTTTTTGGGAATTCCGGGATTTCTAATAAGAAAATTCGAAATTTTTATTTAATTTTGGATTTTGAGTAAAAAATCTACCTAACTGTAAAATTTCATCAAAAAATATTCATAAATAAAATTTTTATTGCAATTTGAAAAAATTGTATCTTCGCAAAAACTGAATAAAAACATTTTTTAATTTTTTTTTAAAAAAGTATTCCGCGAATTTTTATATACAGTTTTGAAAAATAGACAAAATTACCTTTCGATTGATATATAACATGCCTACCTAATGTTTTTTAAGTGACAAATTAATTAGGGAAAACTCAACATCTTTTAGAAAATTTACATAGCACTATTATTTTCATCCATAAGGTTAACTCTTAAATTTGTTACATATATGGATGAAAATAATAGTGCTAGGTAAATTTTCTAAAAGATGTTGAGTTTTCCCTAATTAATTTGTCACTTAAAAAACATTAGGTAGGCAACACCTCCTCTTTGTGCATACCAAATTTCATTAAAATCGGATTAACCGTTTAGCAGTTACCGAATTATTTCCCTCTTTTTTTTCCCTATACCACTGTGCGATCCAAAAAAAAAACAAACTATCCTACCATCACCTATTGCTGTTAATGATGTGGAAGCTTGTATTGATATATCATCTTTGCTCGAAAACACAGCATCAAGAATTGTGTCAGACTTTTCAGAAGACCAACTAAGGAAAATTCATAACTGTGATGTTGTCTTAATGTGTAAGTGGGGATGTGACGGTTTATCAGCACTTCCAGAATACAAACAAGCTTGTGGAAGTCGGACATTAGCAGACTACAAAAGTGTATTTATGTCATCATTAGTGCCATTACGAATTCGTTCATATTCCCTTAATCCATCATCGTCAAGCATCGGAAATTCATTTGAAGATATATGGATCAATACAACTCCGGGTTCAAAAATGTTTGTAGACCCATTGGATTTGAATATATAAAGGAGTCAAAGAAAACAACAAAAGATTTAGTGGAATATTTAAAAGATGAAATAAATGAACTGGAGCCCATTTGCATAAAAATAAAGAAATTCTCTATTAACGTATCATATCAGCTAAGCTTAACAATGATTGATGGAAAGGTCAGCAATGCCATAACAGAAACTTCTTCCTTCTGGAGATGCTCAATATGTAATGAGAAAAAGTCGCAATTCTCAAATATAAACAAAAGCAGAAGTATTAATGAAGAAGTCCTGTCTTTCGGAATTTCACCACTTCATGCCAGAATACAATTTTTGGATTACTTTTTACACATAGCATACGACCTCAAATATAGAAGTGTGCCAGAGAATCTTACTAAATCAACAAAAAATAATGAAGAATTGAAAGAACTGAGAGCTGCGGAAAAAAGCAGAATCCAAGAAGAATTTAAAGTTCAGATGGGATTAAACATCGACAAACCACTTCCACGTTGCGGTAGTACAAATGCCGGTAATACGGCGAGAAGGTTTTTTCGTGATTTTGAAATTACTTCAAAAATAACTGGAATCGACAAGGAGTTGCTTCGAAGAGTTAACACTATTTTAATGGCACTGAATAGTAAACATAAAATTAATGGAAATCGATTTGGGGAATATACATCTGAAATTTCTAAATTACTTGTATCTCTGTATCCATGGAGGGAACTAACACCAACAGTACACAAAGTATTGTGTCATGGTCAAATAATAATTGAATCGAATATTCTTCCACTTGGAGAGTTAACAGAAGAAGACCAGGAAGCGAGGAATCGAGATTTTAAGCATATTCAACTATTCAGCTCAAGAAAATGCTCCAGGCAATCACAGAATGAAGATATTTTTAATAGTTTACTTCTATCTTCTGATCCTGTTCTTTCAACTATGCGAAAAAGATGGATTTGTTATGAAACTCTATCATCTCAAAACAAGGAAGATTTAAAGGACTTATATTCTAGATATGTATACCGATATGACAGATTATTTTATAGAAAATAAGTAGTGTTAGGAATTAACTATATAAGTAGGTTGTAAGAATTAATTGTATTATGTTTAAGATAAACAGTTCAAATAAAAATAGCTGTTATACTAACTGATGATATTGTATTAAATTGTGTTTTATGTTTCGGTGGGCGGGAAAGGTGGTTTGTGTGGGGTGATTTAGGTGTTGTTGTGCGTGGCTCATAATAAAATTATAATTTTGTTATTGTATATACAATGTTATAGTCTTTAATAAAATAATTAACTAAATAATTTTTAAAAATTGTCCAAATATTTTATTCAACACCAAATGTATGTTCTGTCATACTTAATACTAAAATATGAAAAATATGAAATTAAAGGATACAGGTTTAAATGAACATATTTTTGAATGTAATTGAGATATCGGCTTGAAATTTTTTGTAAAGGGTCGAAAATTTCCATATCTAACTAAAAAATGATATTAAGGGATAAATATGGACTAAATTGTTGTAGCTATCTGCGACCCTATTAAAATTTTGATATAAATCATAGTTTTAGAAATTAAACAAATATTTCATTGTATTTTATTCAACACCAAATGTATGTTCTGTCATACTTAATACTAAAATATGAAAAATATGAAATTAAAGGATACAGGTTTAAATGAACATATTTTTGAATGTAATTGAGATATTGGCTTGAAATTTTTTGTAAAGGGTCGAAAATTTCCATATCTAACTAAAAAATGATATTAAGGGATAAATATGGACTAAATTGTTGTAGCTATCTGCGACCCTATTAAAATTTTGATATAAATCATAGTTTTAGAAATTAAACAAATATGTAATATATGACAAAATCTTTATTTATGAACAAAACTCAATGAAATTTTCAACGCTTGTTAAATTTGTCGTTTCAAACAGGGTTTAATATTTAGTTTTTTTAATGTCGACTGAACTGAAGAAAGTTCAAGTATTTATTTTTCCCTCACAAGCTAACTGAAGTCAGTCAACTGTGTCAACGCACTGCTGCAATAACTTGCAAGTGGTTTTGTTTTTCTTCAGCAGCCAAACACACAAGCAGCGGCCATGTTAAGTTTTTCAACTCAGCCGAACTGAACACAATGACTGAACAGTAAAAACAGATTTGCGTGTGCTGCTTACGTATTGCTTAGTTCTTGGTTTCGTTTTCTTACTAAGGGACGTAAAAAAACTGATAGTTTGACTGGTTAGTACAAATCAAGCCGACTGAACAATGAAACTTGATGGGTTGTTTGTTCGGTAAGACTTTGTTATTGTATGCAATTTGTTTTAGTATATTGTATGTTTTTGTGTTTAAAGTTGACAAAAGTAAATAAAGTAATTGATAATTATTGCTAATAGAAATTGTTAATTAATTTAAAATTTATATATTTATAAATTACTATACTTATAAATTTAGATATTTTCTTTAAATAAAAATTGATTTAAATTTAAGCATTTTGATGATTTTTTAGTGAGATTTTGTTATTGTATGTATGTATGTATATTAATGTGGGTCGAAAATAGGCTTTTCACTCGGACCAACTTCTAATAGTGAAATTATGTTGTATTTTAATGTCAAATGGAAGACTATAAAATATTATTCAATTATTTTGAGGGTAAGAGCCCGCGCATCGCCGCCAAAGTTTGTAAATGCGTTTATATGGGAAAAATGGCACTTTTTGGAGTATTTTCACAAAATGAGGCTAAAAGTATTAATTATTGCACCATTTTATAGCAAAGTCGTAATGTCTACAAAATTGTCTTTCCAAAAAGATGGAAAAACTCAAAATTGGTTAAAAAAGTTTTGAGTTATTAAAATTTCCCCCGAGAATTTTGTGATTCTGAAGACATATAAAAGTAAATATATGAAAATTTTTGTTAGTTTTGAAAAATTTTACAAAAAAAATATTATGTTTATCTTTATAAGGTTCATAAATGTGCTAGTACGAATTTTTGTTCAAATTGGATAACGCTTACTCGGTTTAGTCTGTGGTCAAAAAAGGGCCATTATTTTAACAGAATCTCCAAAACTCCATTTTCAAACTTTAAAAAATTTTGTTAAATGGATTATTAAAAATTAAAGTTTTCTATGCTGGATATTATAAAAGATATATATAAGAATTAAACACAGAAAGAATGAGCTTAATACCTCTCATAGTTTTACCGTACCTGCGATGTGAATTTGAAGGATGGAAAGTTAGTTTTAATCAAATTTTCGAAACTAAAAATCATTAACCCTCTAAACACCGGTGTCAAAATCAAATTTTTGAATTTTATTATCTTGAAGAAATAAGAGCATGATGTTGTTAATTTGTTGATGGATATTGATGAAACTTCTTAGAAGTTATTTTTACTACATTCAAATAATACGATAAACCAAATACTAGATATATATCCATTAAATCTTTAAGAAAATTAATTTTAGAAAATTCCTTTTTAAAAGTGTTTTTTGTAGTGTTTAAAAAATCGGTCTTGAATTGACCCCAAGTATGGCAGAGGGTTAATTTTTAAAGAAGTTTGATTCCTAGATTTCTGGATATATTTTCGTGTAGTTTGTCAAAATGGATTCATAATTAAACACACAATATTTTGCTATTTTTAATGAAGAATATTAAATATACAAAAACTTGATTTTGACCCCGGTTTTTAGAGGGTTAATGATTTTTAATTTCGGAAATTTTATCAGAAATAACTTTTCATGGACTCGGAAATAATAATCGCAATTTAATTGATCAAAATTAAGCAACAATTGGTAATAATATAATTTTTACTTAATTATTGGCAAAAATTGCCTTTTTCCCGGTAAAACTATGAGAGGTATTGAGCTCATTCTTTCTGTGTTTAATTCTTATATATATCTTTTATAATATCCAGCATAAAAAACTTTAATTTTTAATAATCCATTTAACAAAATTTTTTAAAGTTTGAAAATGGAGTTTTGGAGATGCTGTTAAAATAATGGCCCTTTTTTGACCACAGACTAAACCGAGTAAGCGTTATCCAATTTGAACAAAAATTCGTACTAGCATATTTATGAACCTTATAAAGATAAACATAATATTTTTTTGTAAAATTTTTCAGAATCACAAAATTCTCGGGGGAAATTTTAATAACTCAAAACTTTTTTAACCAATTTTGAGTTTTTCCATCTTTTTGGAAAGACAATTTTGTAGACATTACGATTTTGCTATAAAATGGTGCAATAATTAATACTTAAAGCATCATTTTGTAAAAAAACTCCAAAAAGTGCCATTTTTCCCATATAAACGCATTTACAAACTTTGGCGGCGATGCGCGGGCTCTTTTGCCTTTGTGTGTGATGTTTTACCCTCTTTTGGGATAAAAATCACGTTACACTTGGTCCACTGTGAAGGTATATAGCACCAGTAGATGCAGGTCTTGTAAATAGTACTAAGCCAATCAAATCTATATTATTTTGAAGACCCGCTGGAATAATGCAATCAGGGCCAGGTGATTTATAGGTGTCAAAACTCCTAATTGCACAGCGGATGATGTCATCGTCTATCTTAACATTCCACAGTGGGGCAGAATGGAAATTTTTTGGAAATAAATCTGGCATTTCTAAACGACTGATCCGATCGGGATAAAATTTGGCGTGAGCGTAGCCAAGGAATATTCGAGTTTAAGTTTTGAAGATGAACCCTGCAGATGCCCCAGGGACGGCGCTGTGGCGGCTCAAAGTAGGGTACCTACGACATGTAAAATTTTTAAACTCGTGCCATTTTTTTTGTTTTTCATCCAAATACAAAGATATATTTTCTATATTTTCTGAAAGCGCTCGACGAGATCTTGAAAAAACATGCTTGGACATACTACTTATCTCTTATAATATCCGAGTTATAGGCATTTAAAAATTTAGTGATACAAAATTTACCATACCTTGGTCCGCCTTTTTTTGAATACCGGGCGTAATTTTGGACCAAATGGACTCAATTTGTTCTTGTTAGTTAGACAACAAAATTTCCAATAATATACAAAAAAATTTCAGATCAATATCATTTGCAGATCCAAAAATATACGTTTTTTAATTTAAAAATTCAAAAAATTTTAGATTTTTGCCGTTTTTTTGCCAAAAATGTGTCTTAACTCTTTTATTAATAAATTAAAATTTTCTTTAAGAACATATAACAATTTTATAGTTTTCTAAAAGGTATCTTTACGCAGAACGCTTTGGCGTAAAAAACTTGTCCTATTTTTTGAAAATGTTGCCACTGCGTCCTTCCGAATATGACCTATTTTTTATCAAAACTTCAACTTTGGGCGACATGTTCTAAAATCCCAAAGCTGGGATCAGAAAACTGAAAGCAGTTTTGGAAACCTCAATATGTTTTCTATTTACCCCAAAAGTATTTTCCCAGCCCTGGAAGAAATGTGGACCCTATGGGCAAAAAAGTAAAAATCCCATTTTTGGGATTTTCATTCCTATTTTTGGGAATTGCGGGATGCCCTTTGACCTTTTCAATTTTTTTGCATTTTCTTATTTGAAATGACAAATTTAACAAGCGTTGAAAATTTCATTGAGTTTTGTTCATAAATAAAGATTTTGTCATATATTACATATTTGTTTAATTTCTAAAACTATGATTTATATCAAAATTTTAATAGGGTCGCAGATAGCTACAACAATTTAGTCCATATTTATCTCTTAATATCTTTTTTTAGTTAGATATGGAAATTCTCGATTCTTTACAAAAATTTTCAAGCCAATATCTCAATTACCTTAAAAAATATGTTCATTTAAACCTGTATCCTTTAATTTCATATTTTTCATATTTTAGTATTAAATATGACAGAACATATTTAATTCTTATATTTACCTATTTTCTATTTGTTTGCTTATCCTTATAATTGAAAGGTCCTATTATGCTTAAATTTTGTGATTTATAGGTGTCAAAACTCCTAATTGCACAGCGGATGATGTCATCGTCTATCTTAACATTCCACAGTGGGGCAGAATGGAAATTTTTTGGAAATAAATCTGGCATTTCTAAACGGCCACTGTTGCCAATTTAGCTATTTTCTCGTCAAAACTAGCGATTTTAATCCCATTTTGCGGGGAAAAATATGATTTAGCTATTAGCGGGAAATCTAGCGATTTTTCTTTAGATTTTAAGGCATTTTTTATTCATTTATATTTTGATAATATCGCTTAAAAGTAGCTACGAATGACGATATTTACATATATGTATGTATATAAAAATATGCATTCAATGTAAATTATTTGAGTTTTAGCTGTGTGTATTATACTTATTTTGAATGTTCTGAAGAACATAATTAGGAGCAAATATTTGTGCGTACAGGTAAAGTTATACGAAAAACTTTAAAAGGGGTATATTTTATTGTACTCAATTAAAAAACGAATATTTAATTATTCTAGTCTTTTAGTAAATGAGTGATATGATAATAAAATTTACCATAATTCTAAAAATTAGTGAACATTGGAAATAAGTGACGAAAGGATCGATCCATAAAGTCCTAAAAATTTACAACATTTCTAAGGCGTATAGGGCCGCATATCGATATTGCAGATAAACTTCCCACAAAAGGAGTGTATAATAATAATCTTGGGTGCCCCGGTAAGCTAGTTGGTAGTGTGCTAGCCTGTCAGTCTGGGGGTTGTGGGTTCGATTCCCAGCAGAGATCCTGGTCTGCTACACTACAACGGTCGTATGGTTATCGTATCCCTGCTCGGTAAATTAGGTTAGAATATAATTTGTAATTGTATTGTAATGGAAAAATAAATAATACTCTTATGCCGAGAATAAAGGATCGATCCATAAAGGCCAGCATTTCGAAATTCAATTTATCTTTACAACATTTCTAAAGCAATCTGTATAGGGTCGCATATCGAAATGAACCTCAACTTGACATTTTTCCTAACCCAAAGTGAAAATATTTAACATAAAAAAAGATTCTCTTATATGTTTGTTATAAGATGTGTTTGTATCACTATCCCATTCCTACGTATGTATATAGATTTTAGCGATAAATCTGACTTTTTGGAATAATATAAAAAATCTGAAAAACTAGTTTTTTTAGCTATTTCTTTTCAGAATCATATAATAAATATTATTTTGACGATTTAACGCTAAATTTTTCAAAATGTCTTGAATTTAGCTATTTTCTAGCTATTTTTGAGTCGACTTTAGCGATATTTTTGGGAAAAAAGTTGGCAACAGTGTAAACGGCTGATCCGATCGGCATAAAATTTGGCGTGAGCGTAGCCAAGGAGTATTCGAGTTTAAGTTTTGAAGATGAACCCTGCAGATGCCCCAGGGACGGCGCTGTGGCGGCTCAAAGTAGGGTACCTACGACATGTAAAATGGAAATTCTCGATTCTTTACAAAAATTTTCAAGCCAATATCTCAATTACATTAAAAATATGTTCATTTAAATCTGTATCCTTTAATTTCATATTTTTCATATTTTAGTATTAAATATGACAGAACATATTTAATTCTTATATTTACCTATTTTCTATTTGTTTGCTTATCCTTATAATTGAAAGGTCCTATTATGCTTAAATTTTCAGAAATTTATAACTATTTTTTACCTAAATTTTTTCGATAGATCATTTCGTTCTGTTTCGTTTGTGATCATGTAGGTAAAAATATACAGGTAATGATAATTTCCATTCATTCACTAATAAGAAATATCAATGACTGAATTACAGGTTATAGTAATATAGTCCTAAATGTTAATAGGTAGACAATTAGAATTTTTTTACTTTGGAATACCTGTATCGGAAATGACAAGAATTGTTATATAAGTAAACTTCTCAGATTTTAAGTACCATATTTAATAAATCTACAATGAAGATTACATTAAAGTACGAAGAGTTGTGTTCCGTTTTATGGAGTGTATCTTCAAAAGGGCCAGAAAGAATTGAAGACATTTCAAATTATATAAAAACTACATATAGTAGAAAAGTAGACAAAACATGCATATCAAAAATTGAAAACTTTTTAACATTTTTGATGTAAAAAGTAAGTCTGTGGATGGAAATCAAAAGAAATTTCGATTAAAGTTTTGTAGTTGGATGGAAACTACTACGGAAATCTCAACTTACAACACATCAACAGGAGCGCCTTGCAAGTCATACGAAGACTTATGTTCAAGGTAAAAAAAAAGAGGGTCACACAAAAACTTTTTTCAATCTCAAATGAGGAAATTGCTGATACATTTAACGAAATGCTGAAAAAGGAAAACCAACCTATGGATGCCGTACATATTGCAACTATTCTTCCTAATGCATCACCAAAACGACTTAAACGAATTGTGGAAAGTATACCAACTCCAACATCACAATCAAATTTTACTGAAGAGGAAGCAATAGCGCTTATGTTGGAACTGGGTCTCAGTCGAAATAAGTACCAAATATTAAGGAAAGCTCTGCATGAAAAAGGACACAATATATTACCATCACACAGTGGTATAGGAAAAAAAAGAGGGAAATAATTCGGTAACTGCTAAACGGTTAATCCGATTTTAATGAAATTTGGTATGCACAAAGAGGAGGTGTTGTCGAGTTTAGGTTTTGAATTTGGACCTTATAGGCCAACCAGGGGCCCGGCGGGGGGTCCTCAAATTAGCAGGCCTCGGCTATGTTAAATTTTTAAAACGATCCTATTTCTTCATTTGAGTTCCGATTTAAAAAAACATTTCGTATATAGAATCTCCTCATCAAGCACTATAAAAAATGTCATCGTAGCAGTAAATTATCTCTTATAGTTTAGGAGATATTCGCATTTGAAAATTAAACTTTTAAAATTTTTACCGTCCTTACTTTAGTTTTTTTGATAATAGCGGGTCCAAATATTCCCGATTTTCGCCATTTTTTTTATTCGCTTAACAACAAGTTTATATATCAAGCAGTGAAAGAATTATGTAAAAACCATGACTGAGTCCAAAGTTATAGGCATTTTAATTTAAAAAATTAAAAAAAGGCGATTTTTTATCATTTTTTTGGGAAAAAAGTATCTTTTTCTTTTTAAGTTATCTAAAAAGTTTCTAAGAAGATGTATATAGAATTTATACTTTTTGGAAAGCTGACATTACATAAAATATGATAAATGAAACAAAACCTAAAAATTTTTGATACCGAGGGGACCAGGTCCATCCAAAAAAACCCTATTTTTTATGGAAACTTCAATTTTGAGCAAAAATTCTTAAATCGCATAGTCGATATCAAATTATAGTGACCTGTTTTATATGACCCAATATGTTCTTAATCATTTTGTAACGGGTTTCGATAACCCCGCCCCTGGTATGGATATAATAGGCAAAAAACCAAAAAATCCCATTTTTGGGATTTTTTAAAACTTTTTTGGGAATTCCGGGATTTCTAATAAGAAAATTCGAAATTTTTATTTAATTTTGGATTTTGAGTAAAAAATCTACCTAACTGTAAAATTTCATCAAAAAATATTCATAAATAAAATTTTTATTGCAATTTGAAAAAATTGTATCTTCGCAAAAACTGAATAAAAACATTTTTTAATTTTTTTTTAAAAAAGTATTCCGCGAATTTTTATATACAGTTTTGAAAAATAGACAAAATTACCTTTCGATTGATATATAACATGCCTACCTAATGTTTTTTAAGTGACAAATTAATTAGGGAAAACTCAACATCTTTTAGAAAATTTACATAGCACTATTATTTTCATCCATAAGGTTAACTCTTAAATTTGTTACATATATGGATGAAAATAATAGTGCTAGGTAAATTTTCTAAAAGATGTTGAGTTTTCCCTAATTAATTTGTCACTTAAAAAACATTAGGTAGGCAACACCTCCTCTTTGTGCATACCAAATTTCATTAAAATCGGATTAACCGTTTAGCAGTTACCGAATTATTTCCCTCTTTTTTTTCCCTATACCACTGTGCGATCCAAAAAAAAAAACAAACTATCCTACCATCACCTATTGCTGTTAATGATGTGGAAGCTTGTATTGATATATCATCTTTGCTCGAAAACACAGCATCAAGAATTGTGTCAGACTTTTCAGAAGACCAACTAAGGAAAATTCATAACTGTGATGTTGTCTTAATGTGTAAGTGGGGATGTGACGGTTTATCAGCACTTCCAGAATACAAACAAGCTTGTGGAAGTCGGACATTAGCAGACTACAAAAGTGTATTTATGTCATCATTAGTGCCATTACGAATTCGTTCATATTCCCTTAATCCATCATCGTCAAGCATCGGAAATTCATTTGAAGATATATGGATCAATACAACTCCGGGTTCAAAAAATGTTTGTAGACCCATTGGATTTGAATATATAAAGGAGTCAAAGAAAACAACAAAAGATTTAGTGGAATATTTAAAAGATGAAATAAATGAACTGGAAGCCCATTTGCATAAAAATAAAGAAATTCTCTATTAACGTATCATATCAGCTAAGCTTAACAATGATTGATGGAAAGGTCAGCAATGCCATAACAGAAACTTCTTCCTTCTGGAGATGCTCAATATGTAATGAGAAAAAGTCGCAATTCTCAAATATAAACAAAAGCAGAAGTATTAATGAAGAAGTCCTGTCTTTCGGAATTTCACCACTTCATGCCAGAATACAATTTTTGGATTACTTTTTACACATAGCATACGACCTCAAATATAGAAGTGTGCCAGAGAATCTTACTAAATCAACAAAAAATAATGAAGAATTGAAAGAACTGAGAGCTGCGGAAAAAAGCAGAATCCAAGAAGAATTTAAAGTTCAGATGGGATTAAACATCGACAAACCACTTCCACGTTGCGGTAGTACAAATGCCGGTAATACGGCGAGAAGGTTTTTTCGTGATTTTGAAATTACTTCAAAAATAACTGGAATCGACAAGGAGTTGCTTCGAAGAGTTAACACTATTTTAATGGCACTGAATAGTAAACATAAAATTAATGGAAATCGATTTGGGGAATATACATCTGAAATTTCTAAATTACTTGTATCTCTGTATCCATGGAGGGAACTAACACCAACAGTACACAAAGTATTGTGTCATGGTCAAATAATAATTGAATCGAATATTCTTCCACTTGGAGAGTTAACAGAAGAAGACCAGGAAGCGAGGAATCGAGATTTTAAGCATATTCAACTATTCACCTCAAGAAAATGCTCCAGGCAATCACAGAATGAAGATATTTTTAATAGTTTACTTCTATCTTCTGATCCTGTTCTTTCAACTATGCGAAAAAGATGGATTTGTTATGAAACTCTATCATCTCAAAACAAGGAAGATTTAAAGGACTTATATTCTAGATATGTATACCGATATGACAGATTATTTTATAGAAAATAAGTAGTGTTAGGAATTAACTATATAAGTAGGTTGTAAGAATTAATTGTATTATGTTTAAGATAAACAGTTCAAATAAAAATAGCTGTTATACTAACTGATGATATTGTATTAAATTGTGTTTTATGTTTCGGTGGGCGGGAAAGGTGGTTTGTGTGGGGTGATTTAGGTGTTGTTGTGCGTGGCTCATAATAAAATTATAATTTTGTTATTGTATATACAATGTTATAGTCTTTAATAAAATAATTAACTAAATAATTTTTAAAAATTGTCCAAATATTTTATTCAACACCAAATGTATGTTCTGTCATACTTAATACTAAAATATGAAAAATATGAAATTAAAGGATACAGGTTTAAATGAACATATTTTTGAATGTAATTGAGATATCGGCTTGAAATTTTTTGTAAAGGGTCGAAAATTTCCATATCTAACTAAAAAATGATATTAAGGGATAAATATGGACTAAATTGTTGTAGCTATCTGCGACCCTATTAAAATTTTGATATAAATCATAGTTTTAGAAATTAAACAAATATTTCATTGTATTTTATTCAACACCAAATGTATGTTCTGTCATACTTAATACTAAAATATGAAAAATATGAAATTAAAGGATACAGGTTTAAATGAACATATTTTTGAATGTAATTGAGATATTGGCTTGAAATTTTTTGTAAAGGGTCGAAAATTTCCATATCTAACTAAAAAATGATATTAAGGGATAAATATGGACTAAATTGTTGTAGCTATCTGCGACCCTATTAAAATTTTGATATAAATCATAGTTTTAGAAATTAAACAAATATGTAATATATGACAAAATCTTTATTTATGAACAAAACTCAATGAAATTTTCAACGCTTGTTAAATTTGTCGTTTCAAACAGGGTTTAATATTTAGTTTTTTTAATGTCGACTGAACTGAAGAAAGTTCAAGTATTTATTTTTCCCTCACAAGCTAACTGAAGTCAGTCAACTGTGTCAACGCACTGCTGCAATAACTTGCAAGTGGTTTTGTTTTTCTTCAGCAGCCAAACACACAAGCAGCGGCCATGTTAAGTTTTTCAACTCAGCCGAACTGAACACAATGACTGAACAGTAAAAACAGATTTGCGTGTGCTGCTTACGTATTGCTTAGTTCTTGGTTTCGTTTTCTTACTAAGGGACGTAAAAAAACTGATAGTTTGACTGGTTAGTACAAATCAAGCCGACTGAACAATGAAACTTGATGGGTTGTTTGTTCGGTAAGACTTTGTTATTGTATGCAATTTGTTTTAGTATATTGTATGTTTTTGTGTTTAAAGTTGACAAAAGTAAATAAAGTAATTGATAATTATTGCTAATAGAAATTGTTAATTAATTTAAAATTTATATATTTATAAATTACTATACTTATAAATTTAGATATTTTCTTTAAATAAAAATTGATTTAAATTTAAGCATTTTGATGATTTTTTAGTGAGATTTTGTTATTGTATGTATGTATGTATATTAATGTGGGTCGAAAATAGGCTTTTCACTCGGACCAACTTCTAATAGTGAAATTATGTTGTATTTTAATGTCAAATGGAAGACTATAAAATATTATTCAATTATTTTGAGGGTAAGAGCCCGCGCATCGCCGCCAAAGTTTGTAAATGCGTTTATATGGGAAAAATGGCACTTTTTGGAGTATTTTCACAAAATGAGGCTAAAAGTATTAATTATTGCACCATTTTATAGCAAAGTCGTAATGTCTACAAAATTGTCTTTCCAAAAAGATGGAAAAACTCAAAATTGGTTAAAAAAGTTTTGAGTTATTAAAATTTCCCCCGAGAATTTTGTGATTCTGAAGACATATAAAAGTAAATATATGAAAATTTTTGTTAGTTTTGAAAAATTTTACAAAAAAAATATTATGTTTATCTTTATAAGGTTCATAAATGTGCTAGTACGAATTTTTGTTCAAATTGGATAACGCTTACTCGGTTTAGTCTGTGGTCAAAAAAGGGCCATTATTTTAACAGAATCTCCAAAACTCCATTTTCAAACTTTAAAAAATTTTGTTAAATGGATTATTAAAAATTAAAGTTTTCTATGCTGGATATTATAAAAGATATATATAAGAATTAAACACAGAAAGAATGAGCTTAATACCTCTCATAGTTTTACCGTACCTGCGATGTGAATTTGAAGGATGGAAAGTTAGTTTTAATCAAATTTTCGAAACTAAAAATCATTAACCCTCTAAACACCGGTGTCAAAATCAAATTTTTGAATTTTATTATCTTGAAGAAATAAGAGCATGATGTTGTTAATTTGTTGATGGATATTGATGAAACTTCTTAGAAGTTATTTTTACTACATTCAAATAATACGATAAACCAAATACTAGATATATATCCATTAAATCTTTAAGAAAATTAATTTTAGAAAATTCCTTTTTAAAAGTGTTTTTTGTAGTGTTTAAAAAATCGGTCTTGAATTGACCCCAAGTATGGCAGAGGGTTAATTTTTAAAGAAGTTTGATTCCTAGATTTCTGGATATATTTTCGTGTAGTTTGTCAAAATGGATTCATAATTAAACACACAATATTTTGCTATTTTTAATGAAGAATATTAAATATACAAAAACTTGATTTTGACCCCGGTTTTTAGAGGGTTAATGATTTTTAATTTCGGAAATTTTATCAGAAATAACTTTTCATGGACTCGGAAATAATAATCGCAATTTAATTGATCAAAATTAAGCAACAATTGGTAATAATATAATTTTTACTTAATTATTGGCAAAAATTGCCTTTTTCCCGGTAAAACTATGAGAGGTATTGAGCTCATTCTTTCTGTGTTTAATTCTTATATATATCTTTTATAATATCCAGCATAAAAAACTTTAATTTTTAATAATCCATTTAACAAAATTTTTTAAAGTTTGAAAATGGAGTTTTGGAGATGCTGTTAAAATAATGGCCCTTTTTTGACCACAGACTAAACCGAGTAAGCGTTATCCAATTTGAACAAAAATTCGTACTAGCATATTTATGAACCTTATAAAGATAAACATAATATTTTTTTGTAAAATTTTTCAGAATCACAAAATTCTCGGGGGAAATTTTAATAACTCAAAACTTTTTTAACCAATTTTGAGTTTTTCCATCTTTTTGGAAAGACAATTTTGTAGACATTACGATTTTGCTATAAAATGGTGCAATAATTAATACTTAAAGCATCATTTTGTAAAAAAACTCCAAAAAGTGCCATTTTTCCCATATAAACGCATTTACAAACTTTGGCGGCGATGCGCGGGCTCTTACCCTCAAAATAATTGAATAATATTTTACAGTCTTCCATTTGACGTTAAAATACAACATAATTTCACTATTAGATGTTGATCCGAGCGAAAAGCCTATTTTCGACCCACCCTAATATACATACATACAATAACAAAATCTCACTAAAAAATCATCAAAATGCTTAACTTTAAATCAATTTTTATTTAAAGAAAATATCTAAATTTATAAGTATAGTAATTTATAATTTTATAAATTTTAAATTAATTAACAATTTCTATTAGCAATAATTATCAATTACTTTGTTTACTTTTGTCAAATTTAAACACAAAAACATACAATATACTAAAACAAATTGCATACAAAAACAAAGTCTTAATGAACAAACAACCAATCAAGTTTTATTGTTCAGTCGGCTTGATTTGTACTAACCAGTCAAACTATCAGTTTTTTTTACGTCCCTTAGTAAGAAAACGAAACCAAAAACTAATCAATACGTAAGCAGCACACACAAAACTGTTTTTACTGTTCAGTCATTGTGTTCAGTTCGGCTGAGTTGAAAAACTTAACATGGCCGCTGCTTGCGTGTGTGGCTGCTGAAGAAAAACAAAACCACTTGCAAGTTATTGCAGCAATGTGTTGACACAGTTGACTGACTTCAGTTAGCTTGTAAGGGGAAATTTTAACCAGTTACTATTTTTTAAGCATGGTACTAAATTTAGTCAAATATTTAGTAATTTGCGACTGCAATTAGCAGTTTTTTGAAACCCTGGTTTCAAATAAGAAAATGCAAAAAAAAAATTGAAAAGGTCAAAGGGCATCCCGCAATTCCCAAAAATAGGAATGAAAATCCCAAAAATTGGATTTTTTACTTTTTTGCCCATAAGGTCCACATTTCTTTAAGGGCTGGGAAAATACTTTTGGAGTAAATATAAAACATATTGAGGTTTCCAAAACTGCTTTCAGTTTTCTGATCCCAGCTTTGGGGGTTTAGAACATGTCGCCCAAAGTTGAAGTTTTGATAAAAAATAGGTCATATTTGGAAGGACGCAGTGGCAACATTTTAAAAAAATAGGACAAGTTTTTTACGCCAAAGCGTTCTGCGTAAAGATACCTTTTAGAAAACTATAAAATTGTTATATGTTCTTAAAGAAAATTTTAATTTATTAATAAAAGAGTTAAGATACATTTCTGGCAAAAAAAACGGCAAAAATCTAAAATTTTTTGAATTTTTAAATTAAAAAACGTATATTTTTGGATCTGTAAATGATATTGATCTGAAATTTTTTGTATATTATTGGAAATTTTTTGTCTAACTAACAAGAGTCCATTTGGTCCAAAATTACGCCCGGTATTCAAAAAAAAGGCGGACCAAGGTATGGTAAATTTTGTATCACAAAATTTTTAAATGCCTATAACTCGGATATTATAAGAGATAAGTAGTGTGTCCAAGCATGTTTTTTCAAGATCTCGGCGAAAAACAAAAAAATGGCACGATTTTAAAAATTTTACATGTCGTAGGTACCCTACTTTGAGCCCTGGGGCATCTGCAGGGTTCATCTTCAAAACTTAAACTCGAATATTCCTTGGCTACGCTCACGCCAAATTTTATCCCGATCGGATCAGCCGTTTAGAAATGTCAGATTTATTTCCAAAAAATTTCCATTCTGCCCCACTGTGCAGCAGTGTTTATAAGTTCGACACCAAACTGATCATGCGTGATTGATTCAGCAGTTGAGAAGCAACCGGGAAAATGAGTATTCGGGAGAAGCTCAAGTGTTTCATGACTACCTGCTGTCCAATTTCCGTCCACTTTTTTAATATAGCTTGGGACAGAAGGGGATTTAGACAGGATTTTGCGAAGACGACTTGTATCTGAAGAGCCTTCTATAGAACTACAGAATTTTCTCCAGGATCTGCGTTTCGCACTACGTACCTGATTCTTAAATTCATTAACTTTTGACTTATAAAGAGACCATACACCAGATCTCTTTGCCTCGTTAAATAATCTACGACACAACCTACGGGTTTTCGGAATTTCGGGATCCCACCGAGGGGGTTTGCCATTATAATTACCTTTCGATGGTTTATAAGCCCTATTAGTGGCAACACTGATGGAGCTTGGAATCCAATTTACGGCTACTTCGAGGTCCCTTCTGTTTTCGATAGTCGGTGCAGAAGGAATAATATCAGTCAAGGTCGTCTTATGGACCTCCCAGTTTGTCTTTCTCCTATTGAGAAATGGTTTCACAATCTTTGCCTGAACTATTATTTCAAATTCTACATAGCAATGATCAGAGAAGGAATACTTCTTTGAGATATTCCAACCCTGAACTAGATCAATATGGTTTGCACTCACAACCGTAATATCCAGTACCTCCTTTCTGTTCGCAACGACGAAAGTTGGTTCTGAACCTCTGTTTAATACTACTAGGTTATTATCTAATAGAAAATCTAAGAGAGACTCACCCCTTATATTGACATCTGAGCTACCCCAGACCGTGTGGTGCGCGTTGGCGTCTGCGCCCATAACCAACGGTATATGCCGTCTTTCAGCTTCGCGCACAATATTTCTGACCAGGGGTCGCCATGGTCGTGCGCCATGTAGCTGCTTAGAAGCCAGATTTTTGAGTTTCCAGACTCCCAGGCAGCCGCAGCTGTAATCAGACAGGATAAAGATATTTAGATGGTTCTTGGCCAAAATACCGGTAGGAGGGCAGCAGATGCTGCCTTGGAGTGGTGAAAGTTAATCTGCGTTACCTTCACCATCTCCCAGGTCAGGATCATATACGACGGTTACGTCGACATCCTCCGGATCGGTATCAGAAAGGGTGTCGTCGTCCTCCGCCACTTTCAGATCACCAAGGAGTTCGCCCAATTGACCTGTGGTCGATTGAGAGTTCTCCCCGCCTTCTGAAACACCGGGTTCGTCGAGGTTGTCTTCATCCTTCTTAGGCGGACCCTCTAGCTTAACACTAGAAGCGGCGGCGTTGCGTTTATCGTCACTGAGGTAGATACGGAGAGTGATACTATCGGAACCATAGTACACTTTGCTTCGCACTTACGCAGTGGCGACACGGACTCCTTATTCAGGACCACAATCGCTTTTCTAATCGCTCCTATCGGTTCGGACACCTTCACCACCTTCCAATCATGGGTAGGTAGATGATGGTTTCCGCTCCGAAGGAGGTCCAGAATCTCCGCCGGGTCATGAGGCTCAGTTGGGATAGAGGCAATGGATTTCGGTCTGCGAGGGATTTCACCTACCGGGACCACGTCCAACAAAGCACCTAACCACACTTCCCCAAGGGAATCAATCGCCAGCTTGAGAAGTAATGCAGAGCGTACATTCGAACAAGGTTTTTGGCAACCTCACTGAAATCCCTATTAACGATGTCAGTTTGAGCCTTTTTGGGACGTTTAATCGTCGGCTGAGCATTCGACAAAGAAGGGGACTCTTCCCCGGATCTCTGCCGTTTAGGCGCCTCCGTAGCATTCTTAGTCACTTCTGCGTTGGCTGGAGGATCTGAGTCCTTTTGTCTCGCCAGGATAGTATTGGCCCACTCAAGAGACAATTTCTCGTCCTTGGACAATGCATTGCTGGGCTTGGCGCCATGACGCTCAACAATGCGCTCGGCGGCTCGCCGGTGTGCAAAGGCACTACGAGAAGGTGTTTTGTGCCGTTGGGAGTCTGCTGATGGTACACTAGAAGAGCCCGACATCGACTTTTCCAGCGTAGGGGGAGGTGCTGATAAGGAATCCGACATCGGGGTCGACAATTCCTCTTTTGCACAAGGGGGCACATGGGAGACACTCTTGTCACCCGAAGGCAGGGAAGTGGCTGACTTTTGATCAGCTAGGACTGCTCTCGCGGCTGCAGAGGCACTTGCCACAATGGACAGAGGTACCTCACCGCTGCGAGCCAAAATCTCTCTAACAAATTTTATTTGGATCGGTCCATAATTGACCCTACCCCCCATATAAGGTTCCCTTCAGAAAATTATTTAAACGATCATTACTGGCTTAAAAATACGAGTTATGAAATACGGTTATGAAATTCGACATAAAAAACTTTTATACGAACATTAATCTTGCTACCGAATTTCATGCGTAATGTGGCGGTAATTCACCCTACCCCGCTTATAAGCCCTGTAAGGACCCAAAATGTTGCCATTTTGGGCCGCACATTTTTTTTTGCCATACTTTGTTTTTTTTTTTATAAATAAGATATTCACGGCACCGGTGTTTTATTTGGAGGGCAATGGATTACATCCATCAAAGGGGAGCGGATTACATCCGCCAATGTGTGTTTGTTTCTTTTCATATAAAAAAAAACGATCAATTCAGCCCAACAGAGTAACAGAACAGTGACATAGAGAGAGATTCAGCCAAAGAGAATTCAGCAAGAGAACAAGAAGATATCCAGCCAGTGAGAGGGAGGACAGTCGGATGGGGAGAATAAGCAGTAAAACCGTTAACGGTTCAAACCTATGAGAGGAGCATTACTACAAAACTACTGAAGTTGTAGTTACAGAGGACTATAAAAGAGGATGTAAACGAACAATCAGTCTCTTTTGTGGTGTAACAAGTGAACAGCTAAGACGTGTGTGTCGGTAAGAAAACTACAGTGGGCAGTGCTAGGTTAGCAAGAAACACAGTAAGGCTAAGATTAGACCTCTAGTTTACAATCAGTGGACAAACAAAAAAACCTTTAAGGGATTTACATCTGCTAGAGGAAGATTAGGGCTGAGGTGATAGACATTTTCCCTGGAAGTTTACACTCGGGAAAATTAGGGTCAAGAAAGAACTCTAGAATTACATTCTAGAAGAAAACCGTAGGCAAGTCAGGGCAAAAGCGATAGAAATCTTCCTGGAAGCTTACACTCGGAAGAGTTAGGAATAAGAGAAAATCTCTCGAATTTACATTCTAGATATTAACAAAGGTAGGAGTTAGAGGGCAGGATTGGAGGGACACCGACACGCGTCACACGTTCACAACCCGGCCAGCGAGACAAGTTCGTGTTAAGTGATATAAGTATTAAAAATACTTGAAAAGAAAAAAAAACAAATATATATAAGCATAAAAGTGTTCAATAAAGCTCGAGAGATAGAAAAAAAAGATCATTTGAAAGAGTGTATTAAACTTTTATGTAAAGGAATCCTGGACTAGGCTGAGCACTACCCCAGCTTCAAACCCGGAATAACCGGAGGTTCCTTACATTAGCAGGGACCCTTTTGGTCAACACACAGAGAGGTAATAGCAGAAGAGACAAGAAATCATGGTGCGTACGTCCTGGGCATATACCCTACGAAAGGATGAATTGGTGCAATATCTGGAAGAATTCGATCTAGATGCCAGTGGTACCGTAGAAGAAATGAGGAAGAAGTTTGCCACATTTATATCCGGTGAACACAAGGAAAAGGTTCTCACCAGGCTAGGAGCTAGAAAACAAGCACGGTCGGTGTCAAACACCCACAACCCCAGTATGTCCACACAACTAGACGTGCCAACAGTGTCACATATGGCAACAAGAATGGGACAGCAATCAGCCTCAGGCCACCTGTTGTGCTCATCACCACACAATGAACAGAGCTCGCAATCAGCTACGAATCCACCGCAGCAAAGTCCACACTACTCAACCGTGATCGACATAGTTAGGAAATGGTCGTTTCGCTATGAGGGCGGAAAAGATCCCATTGCTTTTGTTGAGCGAGTAGAAGAACTCGCGGTGGTCTACGGTCTGGACAAAAATATGCTACCCTGGACAATGCCAGAATTGCTTAAAAAATCGACGCTGGAATCGAGATTTTAAGCATGTTCAACTATTCAGCTCAAGAAAATGCTCCAGGCAATCACAGAATGAAGATATTTTTAATAGTTTACTTCTATCTTCTGATCCTGTTCTTTCAACTATGCGAAAAAGATGGATTTGTTATGAAACTCTATCATCTCAAAACAAGGAAGATTTAAAGGACTTATATTCTAGATATGTATACCGATATGACAGATTATTTTATAGAAAATAAGTAGTGTTAGGAATTAACTATATAAGTAGGTTGTAAGAATTAATTGTATTATGTTTAAGATAAACAGTTCAAATAAAAATAGCTGTTATACTAACTGATGATATTGTATTAAATTGTGTTTTATGTTTCGGTGGGCGGGAAAGGTGGTTTGTGTGGGGTGATTTAGGTGTTGTTGTGCGTGGCTCATAATAAAATTATAATTTTTTTATTGTATATACAATGTTATAGTCTTTAATAAAATAATTAACTAAATAATTTTTAAAAATTGTCCAAATATTTTATTCAACACCAAATGTATGTTCTGTCATACTTAATACTAAAATATGAAAAATATGAAATTAAAGGATACAGGTTTAAATGAACATATTTTTGAATGTAATTGAGATATTGGCTTGAAATTTTTTGTAAAGGGTCGAAAATTTCCATATCTAACTAAAAAATGATATTAAGGGATAAATATGGACTAAATTGTTGTAGCTATCTGCGACCCTATTAAAATTTTGATATAAATCATAGTTTTAGAAATTAAACAAATATGTAATATATGACAAAATCTTTATTTATGAACAAAACTCAATGAAATTTTCAAATTTGAAATTTTCACGCTTGTTAAATTTGTCGTTTCAAACAGGGTTTAATATTTAGTTTTTAGTTTTTTTAATGTCGACTGAACTGAAGAAAGTTCAAGTATTTATTTTTCCCTCACAAGCTAACTGAAGTCAGTCAACTGTGTCAACGCACTGCTGCAATAACTTGCAAGTGGTTTTGTTTTTCTTCAGCAGCCAAACACACAAGCAGCGGCCATGTTAAGTTTTTCAACTCAGCCGAACTGAACACAATGACTGAACAGTAAAAACAGATTTGCGTGTGCTGCTTACGTATTGCTTAGTTCTTGGTTTCGTTTTCTTACTAAGGGACGTAAAAAAACTGATAGTTTGACTGGTTAGTACAAATCAAGCCGACTGAACAATGAAACTTGATGGGTTGTTTGTTCGGTAAGACTTTGTTATTGTATGCAATTTGTTTTAGTATATTGTATGTTTTTGTGTTTAAAGTTGACAAAAGTAAATAAAGTAATTGATAATTATTGCTAATAGAAATTGTTAATTAATTTAAAATTTATAAAATTATAAATTAATATACTTATAAATTTAGATATATGAAAATTTTTGTTAGTTTTGAAAAATTTTACAAAAAAAATATTATGTTTATCTTTATAAGGTTCATAAATGTGCTAGTACGAATTTTTGTTCAAATTGGATAACGCTTACTCGGTTTAGTCTGTGGTCAAAAAAGGGCCATTATTTTAACAGCATCTCCAAAACTCCATTTTCAAACTTTAAAAAATTTTGTTAAATGGATTATTAAAAAATAAAGTTTTCTATGCTGGATATTATAAAAGATATATATAAGAATTAAACACAGAAAGAATGAGCTTAATACCTCTCATAGTTTTACCGTACCTGCGATGTGAATTTGAAGGATGGAAAGTTAGTTTTAATCAAATTTTCGAAACTAAAAATCATTAACCCTCTAAACACCGGTGTCAAAATCAAATTTTTGAATTTTATTATCTTGAAGAAATAAGAGCATGATGTTGTTAATTTGTTGATGGATATTGATGAAACTTCTTAGAAGTTATTTTTACTACATTCAAATAATACGATAAACCAAATACTAGATATATATCCATTAAATCTTTAAGAAAATTCCTTTTTAAAAGTGTTTTTTGTAGTGTTTAAAAAATCGGTTTGAATTGACCCCAAGTATGGCAGAGGGTTAATTTTTAAAGAAGTTTGATTCCTAGATTTCTGGATATATTTTCGTGTAGTTTGTCAAAATGGATTCATAATTAAACACACAATATTTTGCTATTTTTAATGAAGAATATTAAATATACAAAAACTTGATTTTGACCCCGGTTTTTAGAGGGTTAATGATTTTTAATTTCGGAAATTTTATCAGAAATAACTTTTCATGGACTCGGAAATAATAATCGCAATTTAATTGATCAAAATTAAGCAACAATTGGTAATAATATAATTTTTACTTAATTATTGGCAAAAATTGCCTTTTTCCCGAAATCCTTCAAATTCACATCGCAGGTACGGTAAAACTATGAGAGGTATTGAGCTCATTCTTTCTGTGTTTAATTCTTATATATATCTTTTATAATATCCAGCATAAAAAACTTTAATTTTTAATAATCCATTTAACAAAATTTTTTAAAGTTTGAAAATGGAGTTTTGGAGATGCTGTTAAAATAATGGCCCTTTTTTGACCACAGACTAAACCGAGTAAGAGTTATCCAATTTGAACAAAAATTCGTACTAGCATATTTATGAACCTTATAAAGATAAACATAATATTTTTTTGTAAAATTTTTCAGAATCACAAAATTCTCGGGGGAAATTTTAATAACTTAAAACTTTTTTAACCAATTTTGAGTTTTTCCATCTTTTTGGAAAGACAATTTTGTAGACATTACGATTTTGCTATAAAATGGTGCAATAATTAATACTTAAAGCATCATTTTGTAAAAAAAACTCCAAAAAGTGCCATTTTTTCCCATATAAACGCATTTACAAACTTTGGCGGCGATGCGCGGGCTCTTACCCTCAAAATAATTGAATAATATTTTACAGTCTTCCATTTGACGTTAAAATACAACATAATTTCACTATTAGATGTTGATCCGAGCGAAAAGCCGACCCACCCTAATATGTATACATACATACAATAACAAAATCTCACTAAAAAATCATCAAAATGCTTAACTTTAAATCAATTTTTATTTAAAGAAAATATCTAAATTTATAAGTATAGTAATTTATAATTTTATAAATTTTAAATTAATTAACAATTTCTATTAGCAATAATTATCAATTACTTTGTTTACTTTTGTCAAATTTAAACACAAAAACATACAATATACTAAAAAAAAAACAAAGTCTTAATGAACAAACAACCAATCAAGTTTTATTGTTCAGTCGGCTTGATTTGTACTAACCAGTCAAACTATCAGTTTTTTTTACGTCCCTTAGTAAGAAAACGAAACCAAAAACTAAGCAATACGTAAGCAGCACACACAAAACTGTTTTTACTGTTCAGTCATTGTGTTCAGTTCGGCTGAGTTGAAAAACTTAACATGGCCGCTGCTTGCGTGTGTGGCTGCTGAAGAAAAACAAAACCACTTGCAAGTTATTGCAGCAATGTGTTGACACAGTTGACTGACTTCAGTTAGCTTGTAAGGGGAAATTTTAACCAGTTACTATTTTTTAAGCATGGTACTAAATTTAGTCAAATATTTATTAATTTGCGACTGCAATTAGCAGTTTTTTGAAACCCTGGTTTCAAATAAGAAAATGCAAAAAAAAATTGAAAAGGTCAAAGGGCATCCCGCAATTCCCAAAAATAGGAATGAAAATCCCAAAAATTGGATTTTTTACTTTTTTGCCCATAAGGTCCACATTTCTTTCAGGGCTGGGAAAATACTTTTGGAGTAAATATAAAACATATTGAGGTTTCCAAAACTGCTTTCAGTTTTCTGATCCCAGCTTTGGGGGTTTAGAACATGTCGCCCAAAGTTGAAGTTTTGATAAAAAATAGGTCATATTTGGAAGGACGCAGTGGCAACATTTTAAAAAAATAGGACAAGTTTTTTACGCCAAAGCGTTCTGCGTAAAGATACCTTTTAGAAAACTATAAAATTGTTATATGTTCTTAAAGAAAATTTTAATTTATTAATAAAAGAGTTAAGACACATTTCTGGCAAAAAAACGGCAAAAATCTAAAATTTTTTGAATTTTTAAATTAAAAAACGTATATTTTTGGATCTGTAAATGATATTGATCTGAAATTTTTTGTATATTATTGGAAATTTTTTTGTCTAACTAACAAGAGTCCATTTGGTCCAAAATTACGCCCGGTATTCAAAAAAAAAAGGCGGACCAAGGTATGGTAAATTTTGTATCACAAAATTTTTAAATGCCTATAACTCGGATATTATAAGAGATAAGTAGTATGTCCAAGCATGTTTTTTCAAGATCTCGGCGAAAAACAAAAAAATGGCACGAGTTTAAAAATTTTACATGTCGTAGGTACCCTACTTTGAGCCCTGGGGCATCTGCAGGGTTCATCTTCAAAACTTAAACTCGAATATTCCTTGGCTACGCTCACGCCAAATTTTATCCCGATCGGATCAGCCGTTTAGAAATGTCAGATTTATTTCCAAAAAATTTCCATTCTGCCCCACTGTGCAGCAGTGTTTATAAGTTCGACACCAAACTGATCATGCGTGATTGATTCAGCAGTTGAGAAGCAACCGGGAAAATGAGTATTCGGGAGAAGCTCAAGTGTTTCATGACTACCTGCTGTCCAATTTCCGTCCACTTTTTTAATATAGCTTGGGACAGAAGGGGATTTAGACAGGATTTTGCGAAGACGACTTGTATCTGAAGAGCCTTCTATAGAACTACAGAATTTTCTCCAGGATCTGCGTTTCGCACTACGTACCTGATTCTTAAATTCATTAACTTTTGACTTATAAAGAGACCATACACCAGATCTCTTTGCCTCGTTAAATAATCTACGACACAACCTACGGGTTTTCGGAATTTCGGGATCCCACCGAGGGGGTTTGCCATTATAATTACCTTTCGATGGTTTATAAGCCCTATTAGTGGCAACACTGATGGAGCTTGAAATCCAATTTACGGCTACTTCGAGGTCCCTTCTGTTTTCGATAGTCGGTGCAGAAGGAATAATATCAGTCAAGGTCGTCTTATGGACCTCCCAGTTTGTCTTTCTCCTATTGAGAAATGGTTTCACAATCTTTGCCTGAACTATTATTTCAAATTCTACATAGCAATGATCAGAGAAGGAATACTTATTTGAGATATTCCAACCCTGAACTAGATCAATATGGTTTGCACTCACAACCGTAATATCCAGTACCTCCTTTCTGTTCGCAACGACGAAAGTTGGTTCTGAACCTCTGTTTAATACTACTAGGTTATTATCTAATAGAAAATCTAAGAGAGACTCACCCCTTATATTGACATCTGAGCTACCCCAGACCGTGTGGTGCGCGTTGGCGTCTGCGCCCATAACCAACGGTATATGCCGTCTTTCAGCTTCGCGCACAATATTTCTGACCAGGGGTCGCCATGGTCGTGCGCCATGTAGCTGCTTAGAAGCCAGATTTTTGAGTTTCCAGACTCCCAGGCAGCCGCAGCTGTAATCAGACAGGATAAAGATATTTAGATGGTTCTTGGCCAAAATACCGGTAGGAGGGCAGCAGATGCTGCCTTGGAGTGGTGAAAGTTAATCTGCGTTACCTTCACCATCTCCCAGGTCAGGATCATATACGACGGTTATGTCGACATCCTCCGGATCGGTATCCGAAAGGGTGTCGTCGTCCTCCGCCACTTTCAGATCACCAAGGAGTTCGCCCAATTGACCTGTGGTCGATTGAGAGTTCTCCCCGCCTTCTGAAACACCGGGTTCGTCGAGGTTGTCTTCATCCTTCTTAGGCGGACCCTCTAGCTTAACACTAGAAGCGGCGGCGTTGCGTTTATCGTCACTGAGGTAGATACGGAGAGTGATACTATCGGAACCATAGTACACTTTGCTTCGCACTTACGCAGTGGCGACACGGACTCCTTATTCAGGACCACAATCGCTTTTCTAATCGCTCCTATCGGTTCGGACACCTTCACCACCTTCCAATCATGGGTAGGTAGATGATGGTTTCCGCTCCGAAGGAGCTCCAGAATCTCCGCCGGGTCATGAGGCTCAGTTGGGATAGAGGCAATGGATTTCGGTCTGCGAGGGATTTCACCTACCGGGACCACGTCCAACAAAGCACCTAACCACACTTCCCCAAGGGAATCAATCGCCAGCTTGAGAAGTAATGCAGAGCGTACATTCGAACAAGGTTTTTGGCAACCTCACTGAAATCCCTATTAACGATGTCAGTTTGAGCCTTTTTGGGACGTTTAATCGTCGGCTGAGCATTCGACAAAGAAGGGGACTCTTCCCCGGATCTCTGCCGTTTAGGCGCCTCCGCAGCAGACTTAGTCACTTCTGCGTTGGCTGGAGGATCTGAGTCCTTTTGTCTCGCCAGGATAGTATTGGCCCACTCAAGAGACAATTTCTCGTCCTTGGACAATGCATTGCTGGGCTTGGCGCCATGACGCTCAACAATGCGCTCGGCGGCTCGCCGGTGTGCAAAGGCACTACGAGAAGGTGTTTTGTGCCGTTGGGAGTCTGCTGATGGTACACTAGAAGAGCCCGACATCGACTTTTCCAGCGTAGGGGGAGGTGCTGATAAGGAATCCGACATCGGGGTCGACAATTCCTCTTTTGCACAAGGGGGCACATGGGAGACACTCTTGTCACCCGAAGGCAGGGAAGTGGCTGACTTTTGATCAGCTAGGACTGCTCTCGCGGCTGCAGAGGCACTTGCCACAATGGACAGAGGTACCTCACCGCTGCGAGCCAAAATCTCTCTAACAAATTTTATTTGGATCGGTCCATAATTGACCCTACCCCCCATATAAGGTTCCCTTCAGAAAATTATTTAAACGATCATTACTGGCTTAAAAATACGAGTTATGAAATACGGTTATGAAATTCGACATAAAAAACTTTTATACGAACATTAATCTTGCTACCGAATTTCATGCGTAATGTGGCGGTAATTCACCCTACCCCGCTTATAAGCCCTGTAAGGACCCAAAATGTTGCCATTTTGGGCCGCACATTTTTTTTTGCCATACTTTGTTTTTTTTTTATAAATAAGATATTCACGGCACCGGTGTTTTATTTGGAGGGCAATGGATTACATCCATCAAAGGGGAGCGGATTACATCCGCCAATGTGTGTTTGTTTCTTTTCATATAAAAAAAAACGATCAATTCAGCCCAACAGAGTAACAGAACAGTGACATAGAGAGAGATTCAGCCAAAGAGAATTCAGCAAGAGAACAAGAAGATATCCAGCCAGTGAGAGGGAGGACAGTCGGATGGGGAGAATAAGCAGTAAAACCGTTAACGGTTCAAACCTATGAGAGGAGCATTACTACAAAACTACTGAAGTTGTAGTTACAGAGGACTATAAAAGAGGATGTAAACGAACAATCAGTCTCTTTTGTGGTGTAACAAGTGAACAGCTAAGACGTGTGTGTCGGTAAGAAAACTACAGTGGGCAGTGCTAGGTTAGCAAGAAACACAGTAAGGCTAAGATTAGACCTCTAGTTTACAATCAGTGGACAAACAAAAAAACCTTTAAGGGATTTACATCTGCTAGAGGAAGATTAGGGCTGAGGTGATAGACATTTTCCCTGGAAGTTTACACTCGGGAAAATTTGGGTCAAGAAAGAACTCTAGAATTACATTCTAGAAGAAAACCGTAGGCAAGTCAGGGCAAAAGCGATAGAAATCTTCCTGGAAGCTTACACTCGGAAGAGTTAGGAATAAGAGAAAATCTCTCGAATTTACATTCTAGATATTAACAAAGGTAGGAGTTAGAGGGCAGGATTGGAGGGACACCGACACGCGTCACACGTTCACAACCCGGCCAGCGAGACAAGTTCGTGTTAAGTGATATAAGTATTAAAAATACTTGAAAAGAAAAAAAAAACAAATATATATAAGCATAAAAGTGTTCAATAAAGCTCGAGAGATAGAAAAAAAAGAACATTTGAAAGAGTGTATTAAACTTTTATGTAAAGGAATCCTGGACTAGGCTGAGCACTACCCCAGCTTCAAACCCGGAATAACCGGAGGTTCCTTACATTAGCAGGGACCCTTTTGGTCAACACACAGAGAGGTAATAGCAGAAGAGACAAGAAATCATGGTGCGTACGTCCTGGGCATATACCCTACGAAAGGATGAATTGGTGCAATATCTGGAAGAATTCGATCTAGATGCCAGTGGTACCGTAGAAGAAATGAGGAAGAAGTTTGCCACATTTATATCCGGTGAACACAAGGAAAAGGTTCTCACCAGGCTAGGAGCTAGAAAACAAGCACGGTCGGTGTCAAACACCCACAACCCCAGTATGTCCACACAACTAGACGTGCCAACAGTGTCACATATGGCAACAAGAATGGGACAGCAATCAGCCTCAGGCCACCTGTTGTGCTCATCACCACACAATGAACAGAGCTCGCAATCAGCTACGAATCCACCGCAGCAAAGTCCACACTACTCAACCGTGATCGACATAGTTAGGAAATGGTCGTTTCGCTATGAGGGCCGAAAAGATCCCATTGCTTTTGTTGAGCGAGTAGAAGAACTCGCGGTGGTCTACGGTCTGGACAAAAATATGCTACCCTGGACAATGCCAGAATTGCTTAAAAAATCGACGCTGCTGTGGTTCAGAAACAATAACCGTCAGTAGAACACATGGAGAAGCTTTATGGACGACTTTCTGAAGTTTTTCCTGCCACCCCGATATTTTGATGGGCTTGACCACGAAATTCGCCGAAGACAGCAAAAACCACGAGAAACCTTTAAAGACTTTGTCATCGTATTACAAAACATGATGAGGCACGCGGGATACACACACGAACAGCAGGTGGATACAATATTTAGAAATTGCCTGGTGGACTATCAAATGTACATAAGAAGGAAAGATTTTCAGTCCCTGGAAGAGTTGATTCAGATGGCCGAAGATTTCGAGGTAATACGAACACACCACCCCGAGGTAAGCCATGATCACCGTGGCACTCGGCAGGCTCATCGAAGAGATGATAGACCTCGACAAATTGTGCCCACTGTAGAAGAGACCCCAATTAACCCAACGACTGCATGCAGGAGATGCGGGCAAGAAGGACATGGCTACCGTTTTTGCCAAAACGAGAGTGTGTTGTTCTGCTGGCAATGTGGCAGAAGAGGTGTGAGGACCCGTGAGTGAAGAAATGCGGAAAACGCCAGAGGACCGAGCCATCAGCAAGGGGAGGCTGCGGCCCTGAACAGACAAACCTTGCCCCAGTAAGTGCTTTCCGTCAAACGGAAACCCGATTGCTGGCCCAGGTCCAACTTGGAAGCCTGCACAAAGAGGCTACAATCGATACAGGCGCCTCGAGGAGTTATGTAAGCGAGCGTGTCGCCGAAGAATTAAGAGAGCAGAGTCAGATGATTCCCGTGGATAGCAGGATCATCTTAGCGATTGGTACCACAGTAGAAGTTAGAGAAGTTATCAGAGTGAGGGTGAGATTAGGTAGCAGAAGTTGCCAAATGTAGATGGGTGTTATGCCAAGCATGCTGGACGAAGTGCTGCTAGGCTTAGATTTCTTGAAAGCTGTGGAGTTTGCGATGCAGTGTGGTGACCAGAAAGTTAAGTTTAGCCCTGTTTCCCAACACGTAATGATAGCAGTAGAGGAGCAGGCAGTGATGGCAGGCGAAGAAGCACTTAGTGAAGATGAAGTAATTTCTCGGTTTCTGGAGAGTGAGTTAGACAAGTTCAAAGATGTCAAGGGTCCTACAAATTTGGCTGAACACCAAATCACATTGAAAGATGACAGACAGGTCCGACAAAGGTACACGCAACGCAATCCCGAAATGCAAAGGTTGATCAATGAAGAAATCGATGAACTGTTGAGAAATGGATGTATAGAGTCCCTACAGTGCACCCATTGTCATGGCACCAAAGAAAAATGGTACCCTTAGATTGTGTATTGATTACAGGCAGCTCAATGCCAAAGCGGTGGCCGATGCATGCCCCTTGCCACGGATTCACGCCATTCTAGACCGGCTGCGTAATTCAAAGTTCATTAGCAGCATAGATCTTAAAAATGGGTACTGGCAAATACCAATGGCAGAAGACAGCAAAGAATACACAGCATTCACAGTGGCTGAGAAAGGTTTGTTCCAGTGGAAGGTGATGCCTTTTGGGTTAACGTCAGCGCCAGCGACGTTGCAGAGAACGTTGGATAGAGTAATTGGTGCAGAAATAGAACCCCACGCCTTTGCCTACCTGGACGATATTGTGGTGCTAGGAAATTCGTTGGAAGAGCACATGGCCAACTTGAAAGAGGTGTTTAGAAAACTTCGAGAAGCGCGACTGAAGATAAATCAAGAGAAATGTAAGTTTTTCCAGAAGGAAATAAAATATTTAGGCCACGTAGTCAATGAAGGCGGAATCAATACCGATCCCGAGAAGATTGCCGCTATCCAAGAACTCTAACCCCCAAGGAATGTGAGAGAACTGCGAAGATGTCTCTTAATAGCTTCGTGGTATAGAAGATTTGTCCCCGATTTTTCACAGATTGTACATCCCCTGACCTCGTTGCTGAAGAAAGGTAAGCATTTTCGTTGGAACCAAGAGCAACAGGAAGCATTCGGGCGTTTGAAGAAACTCTTAACAGAAGCCCCAGTTTTAGCTTGCCCCGATTTCTCGAGGAAATTCACTCTTCAGAGTTATGCGTGTGATTACGGTTTAGGAGCGGTTCTGACCCAAGAGTTTGAAGGTCAAGAGAGGGTGATATCGTACGCTAGCCGCAGATTAAACCCTGCCGAAATGAATTATTCAGCGACCGAGAAGGAGTGTTTAGCGGTAGTGTGGGCCATCAGGAAATTACGGCCATATCTAGAAGGCTATCATTTCACGGTAGTGACTGACCACCTTGCACTAAAGTGGCTCAACTCGATTGAGAGTCCCTCAGGCAGAATAGCTAGATGGGCCTTAGAGCTCCAACAATATAGTTTCGATATTCAATACCGCCGCGGAAAACTTAATGTGGTGGCAGACGCCCTATCCCGTGACCCAGCAAATGTGTGCCAAGCTATTCAAGACAGGCCAGTGGAGTGCAGCTGGTGGAAAAGAAAATGTGATGAAATAAGCAAAGAGCCAGAGAAGTTCCCAGACTTCCTTATTCTCGAAGGGCAACTTTATCGGCACCTCCCGACGTGCGATAAAGATGAAGAATGTGCTCCCTGGAAGCTGTGTGTCCCCTCATGCCAGCGCCAGAGAGTGTTGCAAGAAAACCATAACGCCCCGACTGCCGGTCACCTCGGCATAAGAAAAACCATGGCACGTGTTACGAAGAAGTATTAGTGGCCCGGAATGTTCAGAGACATTCGTACTTATGTCAGAAACTGTGAAATATGTCAACAGCATAAACCCAACCAACTGCTCCCCGCAGGACAAATGCTGTCACGTATCGCAGAAGAACCATGGTCTATAGTTTGCGCAGACTCTGTAGGCCTTCTACCAAGGTCAAAACATGGAAACTCGATGCTGCTAGTTTTCACGGACAAATTTTCCAAGTGGTCAGGGGAAACCTTACGTAAAGCCTTTAGAGAAAGAATCTTAGCGAATTTTGGTGTACCAAAGATGTTAATCACCTACAATGGCTCCCATTTCACCAGTAAGATGTTTCGTGAATACCTCAAAGAAATTGGTGTTCGTCACCAGTTGACTGCCCCTTATACGCCCCAAGAAAATCCCACAGAACGTGTCACTCGCACCGTAAAGACCATGATCGCACAGTACGCTGGATTTAATCAGAAAACATGGGACGAGGTAATCCCAGAAATACAATTAGCCATAAACATGGCTAAGTCAGACACAACCCAGTATAGCGCCGCTTTTCTGGTACAAGGAAGAGAACCGCGACTTCCTGCCGCCTTGTACGATGAAGTAACCCCAGGAACGGGAACATCAGCCCAAAACCCACAGGATAAGCCGAAATGCTGAGGCACATATACAGCTTAGTAAGAAGTAATCTCGTTATAGCAGCTAAAGACCAGGCGCGTTACTATAATTTGCGGCGAAGGAAATGGAATCCTAAAGTAGGAGAACTGGTATGGGTTAAAGAACACCATTTGTCCAGTGCAGCGGATAGTTTTGCCGCCAAACTCGCCCCGAAGTTTGCAGGCCTGTACCGCATTCACCGATTAATATCGCCCGTAATTGTCGAAGTGCGAAAAGACGGTGAAAAAAGCTCGCGAACTGCTCACGTGAGTGAATTAAAAGCTTATAGTGGTCCGTCGGCTGTAAATGACGTGAAGAAATCAAGTGAATTATAATGTGAATTATGAAGTGAATCATAAACGATCATGAGAATGAATTTAAGAAAAAAAATCTAAAATAAAACCAAGAAAAACAAGTGAGAGTGTTATATTCGGCAGTGCCGAATCTCATATACCCACCATCAAACCATATGCCGTAAAAGGAATGCTCCCCTATAAACACCAGGGTGATATTTGGAATATGGCTTAAGTCAATTATGGACCGAGCTCTTTTGAACTAACAAAATATTAATTTTTAAAAACAATATGTTTTTGTCCAATTTTTAAACCGTGAGCGTATACGTAATTTTCTGAAGAGGACCTTTATATGAGTCAATTATGAACCGATACTCATAAAATTTTGTACATAGATTTCGTTTTGTATAGAACTTGTTTATGTCAAATTTCATCGCAATACTCTATTTTAAATAAGGAAAACTCGTATTTTAATAACCAAAACTCTCTCCTGAAGGGAACCTAGGGTCAGTTATAGATCAGTCCTCATTATTTTCGGAATGAAGAATTATGTTCCTAAGTATATACTTTTTAATGTCGATTTTCATCGCTGTACTACTAATCATATGACCCTAGCCCCTATGAAAAGCCCCCATCAAAATTTCACTTAAATGTCCACAATTTTATTCAACAATAAACGGCTTAAATATGCATATCTAAGGCAAGGTACAATTCAACTTAAATGCTTTATTATGGCAACTAAATCTCATTATATTTATGTTAAAGGTGTAGGGTATTATATGGTCGGCCTCGCCCGACTATAATTTCTTACTTGTTTTTTATTCAATTGTTGTGTTTTACTATTCTTTTTTTTTTGTTTTGTCGCACTTGTTTCGACCGCACTTCTTAGTTACGCACGCGCTGACTAATATAAACTGTGTGGAGTGTGTGTAGTAAATGTGCGTAAAGGGTATGCGTTGCATTGTTTACTCTCTGCCCACGCATTGATGTTCGATCGAACCATCGAACAATGTAGCCCATTGTAGCGTTTTTTTCCATCTCATTCTCATGTATATTTTTTTCCAGCGATTTTTTTTTAATTTTATTGTTTTATTATTTTTTTTTAAAGGGTTTTTATCGTTTTTTTTTTCTTCATATTTTTGTACCCACCATCAAACAAGGATGGGGGGTATATTGATTTTGTCATTCAGTTTGTAACACATCGAAATATTGGCCATAGAGCCATAAAAGTATATATATTCCGGGTCCTTATTAAATTCTAACACGATGTCCGTCCGTCTGTCTGTTGAAATCACGATAGGGACCACACGAGAGAAGCTAGACAGTTGAAATTTTTCATGAATATTCTCTATTGCTAAGGTTTGTTTGGTATTGAAAATGGGTAATATCGGTTCACTTTTTCGGTTAGCCCCCATACAAGTGGACCTCAAAAAAATAGCTTAAACGGGCATAACTGCTTTAGAAGTACGAGTATAGCGATGAAATTCGACATAAATAAGTTTCATATGAGCCAAAATCTTTCTACTAAATTTTTTGAGGATCGGCTCATAAATGACTCTACCCCCCATATAAGGCCCCTTCAAAAAATGACTCATAACACTCATTACTGGCCTAAAAATTCGAGTATAGCAATGAAGTTCGGTATAAGCAAGTTTCTTACGAACCAAAACCTTTTAACTAATTTTTGTTTAGGATCGGTCCATAAATGACCCTACCCCCCATATAAGGTCCCCTTTTGAAAATGACTTAAACTCTCATTACTGGCCCCAAAAAACTTGTTTATGCAAAATTTCAGCGCTATACTCGTATTTTAAATAAGGAAAACTCGAATTTTAATAACCAAAACTCTATCCTGAAGGGAACCTTTTATAGGGGCTAGGGTCAGTTGTAAATCAGTCCTCATTAAATTCGGAATGAAGAATTATGTTCCTAAGTATAAACATTTTTATGTCGATTTTAATCGCTGTACTTCCAATTATCTGAATTTTCTTCATACAATTTTCTAAAGAGGATCTCATATGTGGGGTATGGTCAATTGTTGACCTATCCTCATAACTTTTTGTAGACAGATTTTGGTTCATATAAAACTTGTTTACATTGAATATCATCACTGTACTCGCATTTTTATGCCAGCAATTAGCGTTCATGTAATTTTATAAAGGGGCTTATATGGGGGTAGGGTGAATTACCGACACATTCCGCATAAAATTCTGAGCGAATTTCATAACCGTATTTCACAACTCATATTTTTAAGCCAGTACTGATCGATTAAGTAATTTTCTGTAGGGTAAATTATGGACCGATCCTCCCTAATATCGGTTCACTTTTTCGGTTAGCCCCCATACAAGTGGACCTCAAAAAAACAGCTTAAACGGGCATAACTGCTTTAGAAGTACGAGTATAGCGATGAAATTCGACATAAATAAGTTTCATATGAGCCAAAATCTTTCTACTAAATTTTTTGAGGATCGGCTCATAAATGACTCTACCCCCCATATAAGGCCCCTTCAAAAAATGACTCATAACACTCATTACTGGCCTAAAAATTCGAGTATAGCAATGAAGTTCGGTATAAGCAAGTTTCTTACGAACCAAAACCTTTTAACTAATTTTTGTTTAGGATCGGTCCATAAATGACCCTACCCCCCCATATAAGGTCCCCTTTTGAAAATGACTTTAACTCTCATTACTGGCCCCAAAAAACTTGTTTATGCAAAATTTCAGCGCTATACTCGTATTTTAAATAAGGAAAACTCGAATTTTAATAACCAAAACTCTATCCTGAAGGGAACCTTTTATAGGGGCTAGGGTCAGTTATAAATCAGTCCTCATTAAATTCGGAATGAAGAATTATGTTCCTAAGTATAAACATTTTTATGTCGATTTTAATCGCTGTACTTCCAATTATCTGAATTTTCTTCATACAATTTTCTAAAGAGGATCTCATATGTGGGGTATGGTCAATTGTTGACCTATCCTCATAACTTTTTGTAGACAGATTTTGGTTCATATAAAACTTGTTTACATTGAATATCATCACTGTACTCGCATTTTTATGCCAGCAATTAGCGTTCATGTAATTTTATAAAGGGGCTTATATGGGGGTAGTGTGAATTACCGACACATTCCGCATAAAATTCTGAGCGAATTTCATAACCGTATTTCACAACTCATATTTTTAAGCCAGTACTGATCGATTAAGTAATTTTCTGTAGGGTAAATTATGGACCGATCCTCCCTAAATTTGGTGGAGAGATTTTGGCATGCAATAAACTTATGTTATTTGCAGAGGGGGACCTTATATGCGGGAAGGGTCATTTCCAAAAAAAAATGTAGAGAGGTTTTAGTTCGTAAGAAACTTACTTATACCGAATTTCATCACTATACTCGCATTTTTGAGCCACTAATGAGTGTTAAAGTCATTTTCTAAAGGAGACCTTATATGGGGGGTAGGGTCATTTATGGGCCGATCCTAAAAAATATGGTAGAGAGATTTTGGTTCGTAAGTAACCTACTTATCCCGAATTTCATCGCTATACCTGCATTTTGGGGCCAGTAATGAGTGTTAAAGTCATTTTCAAAAGGGGACCTTATATGGGGGGTAGGGTCATTTATGGACCGATCCTAAAAAAAAATTAGTTAAAAGGTTTTGGTTCGTAAGAAACTTGCTTATACCGAACTTCATCGCTATACTCGAAAAAAAAAAATTGGTACAGAGGTTTTAGCTCGTAAGAAACTTACGTGTGTAGCATTTCATCGCTTTACTCGTATTTTTAAGACAGTAATGAGCGTTGAAGCTATTATTTTTACATAAAAGTTATTAAAACGATTTTGGCTCGGGAGGAACTTAATTGTGTAAAATTTTATCGCTATATTCGTATTTTTTATGAGCGTTAAAGTCATTTTCCGAAGGGGACCTTATATGGGGTGTAGGGTCATTTATGGGCCGATCCTCAAAAAATTTGACAAAATGATTTTGGCTCACATGTAACTTATTTATGTCGAATTTCATCGCTATACTTGCATTTTGGGACCAGTAATGAGTGTTAAAGTCATTTTCTGAAGGAGACCTTATATGGGGGGTAGGGTCATTTATGGGCCGATCCTAAAAAAAATGGTAGAGAGATTTTGGTTCGTAAGTAACCTACTTATCCCGAATTTCAACGCTATACTTGCATTTTGGGGCCAGTAATGAGAGTTAAAGTCATTTTTAAAAGGGGACCTTATATGGGGGGTAGGGTCTATACAAACGAAATCTATGTACAAAATTCTATGAGTATCGGTTCATAAATGACTCATATAAAGGTCCTCTTCAGAAAATTACGTATACGCTCACGGTTTAAAAATTGGACAAAAATATATTGTTTTTAAAAATTAATATTTTGTTAGTTCAAAAGAGCTCGGTCCATAATTTACTTAAGCCATATTCCAAATATCACCCTGATGTTTATAGGGTAGCATTCCTTCTATGGCATACGGTTTGATGGTGAGTATATGAGATTCGGCACAGCCGAATATAACACTCTGACTTGTATAAAATTAAATTGTACTGATACAAATCAAACTTCTAGATTTCTTGTTAATATTAAAAATATATATAAGTATGTATTTAATCAGCGTCCATTCGCTGTTACTTACTTTTTTTATATCTTAATTAAGAATTTATGTTCACAATATTATTTTCTCGTGAGAGCGATTTAAAACACGTCTATCCACTATGAGATCAAACATCTATTTCATAACTGAATGAAGATATCCGTATAATATTAGTCATGAATGTGTTTATAGTAGATATGAAATTGCGACCTATTAAACAAATTCCAACTCTTATTTTGGAGATTTGTTGCTTTTGTTTTTACTTTGTTAAGAAATTAACGAAGTTGTTCAATAACAGAATTGAACAGTGCACACAAATAAAATCGAGAATTTTATTTCTACTTACGTGTTGGTTGGTGGAATTTGAAACACTTTTTTTTTAAATATTTAAAGCACCAGGAGTGCGTTTTTGGTTTTATTTATTTATTTTATTTTTTTAATTTAGAAAAAAAAAACAGCTTTGTTGACCGGGAGTCGTTAGGGTTGTTTTTTTTTTTAATAATAAAAAATTAGCCGATCTTCATCGGCACCAAGCCCGGCTTGCTCGTAACACTTCCTAAAATGTTGCCTTTAGGAAGTGTTTGGAGACCTTCAGTCAAGGTCGGTAAGGCCGTCGTCGAAGTCAATAAGATCGTCGTGAAGATCGATCAAATCGTCTTCAACGCGACCTGACCGAACCTCGACATGCCGGCCCCCTTGCACTGGTGCAATTGTAGACCCCGTCAGCTGGCTGAGGGCCGAAACAATCTGATTTACTAGCCCCTGGGTTGAGGCTGGCGTTGCCGGCGGCTGAGGAACAGCTATGGTTTGTGGTTGTTGGCGTCGTAGTTGTTGCTGCTGAAGTTGTTGTTGGCGTGATTGTTGTCGCCGTTGTTGTTGCTGTAGTTGTTGCTGCTGTCGCTGGATTAGCACTTGTTGCTGTTGCAGACGCTGCCGTAGGTCGTTCAGCCGTTGTTGAGCTCTTTGCTGCGGTGGGTTGGTATGCTGACGATTTCCCCGCACGGCTGCCTGTGATCGTGGTTGGGTTCGCTTCTGCTGAGGATGACGATTTTGCCGGGATTCCTGACCTGCATTCCCGGGATGATGAAGAGTGTGGTGCAGATCGCAACAGATCTGGCAAGCCCCCATCGAAATACAGCACCCAATCTGATGGGACCGAGAAAAACAATTGGAGCAGTACTTGTTGATGCGTACCGCGTAGAACCTCTGCTCCAATGACAACTTGCGAAACATCTTGCAGTAACGCAGCGGATGGTAGCTGAAACAGACAGCACACAATTCTGGATTTTGAGCTGGGTCCATTCTGGAAAGATATTTAAGAAACAAAGAACAGAGGCAGATTAAGGTCGAAAAAATTGGCTTTGGAACACATAGACACGACATTCTATGGACAAGAACAAACTAATCTACAGACTTTTCACATAACGGCAGCATGCATAATTTTACTATTGGTCGGGTCACGACGCCATTAGATGTTCTAACATCAGCGACTCTTACGCGCTTATCCCGACCAACGTGTACGGCTTCTATTCTGCCTAACCTCCAGTCGCATGGAGGAAGAAGCTCATCCTTGATGATAACGAAATCACCAGTCTGTAGATCCCGTCGTGGATTCTGCCATTTGTACCTCTTGTGTAGCTCCAGAAGGTTCTCATTTTTCCATCGTTGACCAAATTTATGATATAGTGCTTTCAGTCGTTCCCACCGATTCAATAACGACAAATTGTCAGGCGGTATTTCTGGCGCGAATACCAATGGTGCACCGCGGAGATAATGACTCGGAGTAAGGGCCTGCAGGTCATCTGGGTCTTCTGACATCGGTGAAATTGGTCGTGAATTTAGAACACTTTCTATTCGCGCAAGCAGAGTAGAGAACTCTTCACAATTAAATTTATGTGTGCCAGCAATTTTCCTAAAGTGGATTTTGAAGCTTTTGACGCCAGCTTCCCATAAACCTCCCATATGCGGGGCGCTAGGTGGAATGAACTTTCACTCAAGTCTATTAATGGCATATTTATCTGTTATAAAGAAATAACGAATACTCCTTTAGCAATGACTTACTAGCGCCTATAAAATTTGTACCATTGTCCGACATAACTGATTTTGGCAATCCTCGCCTAGCTATAAATCGTGCAAAAGCAGCTAGAAATGCTTCTGATGTTAAACTAGAGGAAACTTCTAAATGATAGCTCTTGTAGAAAAACATACAAAGATACATGCGTAACCTTTCATATATGGTAAATTTCGCAAATTGCCAGACTTGATCTGAAATGGACCAGCAAAGTCGACACCCGTATGTGAGAACGGTAATGAGAGAGTGAATCTCTCTTTTGGCAGTGCAGCCATTATTTTCGATTTCACTTGTTATTTATAATGAACACAGGTTAGACATTGATGAACGCATTTCTTGACTGTTCTTTTTAAACCAGGAATATAGAACTGGCTTCTTACTGCGCTCATCATAAGTGTGATGTCAGTATGGACTAGAGAGTTGTGGACAAACTCCAGAAAAATTTTGCAAAATTGGGAAGAGTTGGGGATAATTATGGGAAATCGCTCATCGTACGTAAGCGGGGAATTAGCTAATCTACCATTAACCCGCATAAGACCTTGAGCGTCGAGAAATGGATTCAAAGTAAGCAGAGATCTTTTCTTTGAAATATGCTTAGACTCCGAAAGATCCTTTAAATCTTCCGAATAATGAAACTTCTGCGTTAGTCTAATATATACAATTTTTGCGTTATTAAGCTCTTCGCGAGAGAGCGTTAAACTTTCAAACTTAGTTTTCTCTAATCTTTTATTAGTAGAACGTATGAACCTATAAATATATGCTATTACGGCGAGGGCTCGCCGATATGAAGAAAATCTTTGTATTATATTGAGTTCATCTGTAACGGAACAGTGAACTTCAACTTTCCTTTGTTCCATAAGAGCTATAGCAGGTGCGTTAGATTTAGGTCAATTATCTTGGGAGTCAAGTAGCCACATTGGTCCATACCACCATAAAGAATTTTCTTTAAGATCTTGTGGTTTACAACCTCGTGTTCCAAGATCTGCTGGATTTTCATGGGTTAAAACGTGGTTCCACTTAGCATTACCAACATTTTCAATGATTTGAGATGTTCTATTGGCAACATATGTTTTCCAAACTGATGGATGTTTTTGTAACCATGCTAATACTATAGTGGAATCTGACCACAGGAAAAGTTGAGCACTTTTAAATGAATTGTTAGTTAGAGTTTGTTTAATTAGTTTCGAGAGCAATAATGCCCCACATAACTCTAACCGAGGAAGACTTACACGTTGCAACGGCGCAACTTTGCTTTTCGCTACTAGCAGATTAGAATGTCTGCCAGACAAATCTTCCACTCGAATGTATATTGTTGCACAATAAGCCTGTTGAGATGCATCACAGAAACCATGGATCTGGATTTTGCTATCTGAATGAAAATGGATCCACCTGGGGATTTGAATGGATCTTATGTGTATAAAATCTTCTAAGAAAATGTTCCACCTTGAAAGAGTCTGAGGTTTCACATCTTCATCCCATCCAACCCCATCTTGCCACAATTCCTGTAGAAGGATCTTTGCTTGAACAATAATGGGCGTTAGCCACCCTGCGGGGTCAAACAATTTAGCTACCGCGGACAAAATTGTTCTTTTTGTTTGATGCGAAATTGGGAATTTCGAGTTTATAAGTGAAGGAATCACTGTATGCATTCCACTGAATACCTAACGTTTTCGTAGAGCTCGAATCGTAAAGTTTTAAGAAATCTGCACTTAAAATATCTTCTGTTGGAATATTTTCTAATAATTTGCAATTGTTTGCCGTAATTTTTCTAAGTGGAAATCCAGCTGATTTTAAAGACTTTATTAATTGACCTTGCGCTTCTAGGGCTGAAGCCAAAGTATGTCCACCAGCTAAAATATCATCGACATATGTTTCATGTCTTAATATGTGAGATGACAAAGGAGACTGTCTCTCTACATCTGTTGCTAACTGCAGCAACGTTCGTATAGCTAAATACGGTGCACAATTCACTCCGAAAGTGACTGTTAACAGCTCGTAATCTTCAATATTGCTTTAAATTTTTGTTCTATACAAAATTCTCTGAAACGGACAATCTGCTTCCGTTAATAACTAATATTTTTATACATTTTTTGATATCACCATTGAAAACGTATCTATGTATATATACGCCAATTTAAAATAACTGACATTAAGTCAGATTGCAACGTTGGTCCAATATGCAATACATCATTCAACGAAAATGAGCTTTTCGTTTTACGAGAACCATTGAAGACTACTCTAACTTTTGTAGAAGCGCTTTCTGGTCTAAATACAGCATAATGAGGTAAGTAATATGAAAAATACTTCCCATCTTTACAAATTTCGGAAGAATTTGTTTTCCTCATATGACCCAATGTTATATATTCTTCTAAAACATCATTATAAATCTGTTGAAGATCTAATTGTTTTTGAATGATATATATATTGACTTTTTGCTGCGAATCTGGAAGATTGCAAATACAAGTTTTCTGGAAATTCTTGTTTAAAAGGAAGTTTTACAACATATCTACCATCACCTCTGCGATATGTTGTCTTTTTATAAAGTTCTTCACAGTAGAGATCAATTTCTGATAGGACTTTCTATTTTGGAATTTCTTCTGTTTCCCAAATTAGTCTAAGCGTTGAGCTTATTTTATCATTTTCTTCCTTATTTTGAATATTAGCAGTTAAGGAAACGCTATGTATCCGCTATGTATCCATAGATGGAATTTTGAGCAAGTAGATTGCCTAAGATATTCTTTTGTATTCCAACTTGAATGATATATGGAATTATATCACTACCCATTAGCTTGTGAAGATACCAAGAATGCGGATCGGCTAATTCCAGATGTTTTATTTCTGAGAGATCAGCGTTTGAAATAGTAAAGCTTGGCATAAATTTGGTTAAATTTGGAACTATTATAACTTGGGTACTGAGTGAGAACTCGTGTTTTTTTCTACACATAGTACCCCCTATCCACAAATTTCAAAATTTGCATTTTGAGTTATTAACTGTAAATATTTCTCCTAAATGTAAAATTTCTACTAGAGCTGTAGGTAATAAAATATCATCATCATTGACAGAAAAGTTTGTTTGTGTGTTTGTCTTGTGTACTGTAGACATTGAGCTACATGGTGGTTGGCGGTTTATTGTATCCTCCGGTTGCTGAGAGAGATCAGCATGAAACGTATTGGACGTTTTGTTTTTATTTGATTTATTTTTCTTATTATTGGAATAATTATCCAAATGAAGTAAGCTGTGGTGCTTGTTCTTACACTGGACACATGTAAAAACGCTTTGACAATTTGTATTTGTGTGAGCTGAAGACAAACAATTACTAAAAATTTTGTTCTTTTCTACATAGTCAATTCTCTGTTTTACTGAAAAGTTTTCAAATTTAGGACAATTTCGAATGATATGTGTTTTATTACATAATTTGCAAAGCATATCATCATTCTTCGATTGAGCTTCTTTGTTCGGGTTTTCATATCTAGCTTTATTCTGCTGTGAAGAGATATTATAATTTCTACCCTGATTATTATATGGAACATAAGCTGGGTTTTGACTTCTAAAATATAGATATTCTTTCCATTACCTGATGTCTATTGATTAAAAATTCTTCCATTTCTGCCCAGGAAGGTAAACGAGTTGGAGAACTCAACGATTGCTCCCAAAGAGCTAATGTTTCATCAGGTAATTTTGTGGAACACAAATATATTAGGATTGGATCCCATTGATCGGTTCGTATACCATGAGCCTTTAATATTGATAAACAATCGCTAATGGTAGTTTGAATCCTGTTAATAGATTCGCAATTTTCAGCCTTTGCTGCTGGTATATTAAATTGGAATCTTCAACTGATTATCTACTAAAATGCGCTTGTTCTCATATCGCACCCTGAAAGCGGATATTTAGCTACAATACTACCTGCTTCGCCATTTGTTTTATTCTTTAGATGATATAACTTTTGAGCCTGTGTCAATCGAGGGTGATTACCATAAATGGCGGTAAACATATCGCGGAATGATGGCCATTCCTCATAACCCCCATAAAATTCCTGAGTATCACAAGGAGGAACCTTTATACAAATTTCCGAATCATTAAATGTGGCATTAATGGGATACATATTCGAAGTATTGAACAAAGTAGAGTTAGTCGGTTGATCAGACCTTAGACCTTGATTGCTAGAAGCTCTGTGCCTCTTCAATTGGTCCATCATATTAGCCTTGGTACGTTGATATTCGTCCTTAACTGACCCAAATCTTACTTTTGCCGTGCATTTTTCGCTCTCAGGAATAATATTCTCATTAGTTCAGGCTTTTCGAACTGATTGCCAGTCCTCTTCAAGGGACTGCAATTTCGTCTCGAGTTATATCAAACTTGGAACAAGATCCAATTAAATTATCGCATTCTAAAGCGAACTTAGCACATAATGTGGAGCCCATTATTAAAAAAGTTCAAATAAATTGTTTTAAAATGGAAAATTTAAAAAGCCAAATGAGAAAACTAATATCGAAAAAATCAAATCGATGAATAGAATAACTAACAAGTATAACAGTAAGTGATCTGCACTAATATTATCTAATTTGACCGTTGGTTGAAAAATACTGAGAAAAAAATTCCGTACACAAGTCCTATAATGCACCTAATATACCGAATCTAATTGCGTAGAGTGACCGTTAATCGCGAAAATATATTTCCAAAAAGTTAAATAAAAAAATCTTTTAATTGAAAAAATATTACAAAACAGTTCCGTTTACAGGTCCTATATTGTACCTAATATGCCGGATCTAACAACGTAGGGTGACCGCTTATTCGCGAAATATTTTTCCAAAAAAGAATTTTACTCGAAATTTAATTAAAAATTTAAGTCGATGTTATAATTAGTATTGAACTAATCAGACCGACTCACAATGTGTAGGGAACACACAAATTACAACAAACACAATAATGTATATATGTAATGTATGTTTGTATATATGTTTATTTTGTCTCTTTCTTTTTTACTTTCTTTTGTTATAGCTACGGTATAGCGTATAAAAAAAGAGAATATATTTTGGTATTTTAAGAGATAAAATAAACAAAAAAACCACCACCAAATTTACTTTAATATTTTTAAATAATAATATTGTAAATCTTAGTAAGTATGTATGTGCAATATTCAACAATGTTCTGATGGAAACAAAACAATAACAATCACTAGTTCTTGCACTAAATAGAATAAACTTTATATATAAAAAAATAATTATGTATGTGAAGAATGGGAATTCTTGCGACTATACTTATTATTTTTTATATAAATTTTCAATTAATTTAGCACTTTCACTGTAGTGTATAAATAGGCTATGAAAATAAGTTTTTTACGGATCGGTCCATAATTGTTCATATCTGTCATATAAGATCCGCTTCAGAAAATCGCACATTTCATTGATAAATAAAGATATCGGAATAAGGATATTTTGTGTATATAAGAAATCTTTTTTTTTTTTCTTAAATTAGGATCAATGCATAATTGGTCTTAGTTCTCATATAAGGCCCATTTCCATAAGTCACTTTTTCTAATATATTTCATTCAATTATAAATATATACGAATAAAATCCGACACAGTGTGTTTTTTATCGATAAATCATTCTGTGAAATTTTGTTCGGATTGGCCAATAATTGGCGACATCTTCATAAAATGTATATATGATTTCTAAATGATAGCACCCTCATCACGGAAGTACAATTTAAACTTTCACAATTTATTATATACGTATCTAGTAATATTTATAAGGGTTTTCATAAAAACTAGCTTACAGGTGGAGGGTATTTAAGATTCGGCATATCCGAATATAGCACTCTGACTTGTTTAATTTAAAGTTTTCTTCATTTAGATCATCAATATCAGATTTAATGGAATTAATATCTTCCTTTTTAGCAACATCCTTTAGCTTGTTATCCAGCACACTGTTTAGTTTATAACAAAAAAATGCATCATTTTGATTAGTTTCCATGGCTTCAAACGTTTGTTTGTTGTTATTGTTTTGAAAAAACCTACATTTTTTGCTTTTATTCTCAGTCAGCTGTTCTGGTTCATAAAAATTACAGCATACGTTAAGGCAGAAGCAAATTTATAAAACCAGTAGCTAACGAGAACAGCTGAACTGGTCAAATGGCGGCAACTAAAAATCAAAACAAAGATGTGTGTGTGTACCTCGCAGCCACCAATTAGGTAAGCAGCAGTCTGAGTTGTAATTTGGGGTTGATAGCAGGGATGGAAAATGAGATTTTGTTTCAGTATCAAAAAATATTTCTGAGGGTACTTTTTTGGATCTCAGAGTACTAAAATAATTTTTTTGCTGAAAGTTGGTAATTTCTTAAATGCATTTACATATATTTAGACATTTTTAAACAATAAACAAAGGAAGTAGAAAGGGCATTATATGTTGATATGATGAATATTTGTCTATCCTTCAATGTTAACCTTTTAGATATGATTTGATGAAATTTCTTGTACAGGAAATGGGTACATGGTATCAAATAGATCCAATAAAAATATCATCCCGATATTGTACTTTGTAAATATTTAATATTTAAATTTAATGCAGTCATTTTGTTATATTATAATAAATCCGTTGTTATATTTTAATAAATATGGCCTTAATGAAATTCAGGCCACATTTAACCCTACACAAGAATAAATTTAGAAATTCAACTTAACGCTAATAATTGAGCTACAAGTATTAGTAACGATAGTTTATTGTCAATAAATCTCTTATTTATGTGTTATTAAATTAAAATATGTAGATGTTAATTTTTTAAAAATCGATTGTCATATCAAATTCCACACATTGCGCTCCATGACATGAGACCTTACATAGGATATTTCCTAGTACATCCGATTCTGAATATGGCAACAAACAATAATTTGCTTTAAAGTCCAAATATTTTTGACCAAATATTTCTTATATTATCTTTGGTTGAATGCTTAATTTCAAAACATATCGTTTTATATTAAGGCCCAAATAGACTACACAAGCGGCTTGACAAACATACCAATATTTTACGTTTGTGCAAGCCTGTTGTGTAGTGTATGAGAGTGTTTCGTGTTTCTACAAATGCTTGCTGTTTGTTTGTATAAAAATTTAAAAAAAAAATGATTTTTACACAAACATATTGAATTTTTTCAAACCGTTTGTATTCTTTATATTCATTAATATCAAATTTTTCACAATAATTTATATTTCTAAGAAAAATTGTCATCTGTATCCTTGCAAGTCCACAAAAACGTGAAAAAATCGGTGTTTGTACGAGCAATGTTTGTGTAGTGTGTGTGCGAATGAAAAAAGTATGTTTGATAAGCCGCTTGCGTAGTCTATTTGGGCCTTTAGATAAATATTAAAACCAAAGAATAAACAAGAAGTGAAACGCTGTCATTTTTTTACAACAATAACATTACGCTCTTCTCACAGACAAGTGCTGTGTAAGTCCAACACATATGTAAAAATTTTATTCTCTCTCCAAACTTCAAAACTTTTTCGCGAAAATTTGAGGATAATAGCACTTTGAAATATTTTTTATCACTTAACATTATATTTTATAATTTTTTTGCACAATTTAAACACATTTAATAGCCCGAAAATAATATATTTTTTACAAACGAAAAAAATATTTTTTATTTTTTGACATTGAATTTTTGTTGGTTGAAATTAAAACTAAAAAAAAACAATGTTGAAAATTTTCGTATGGTAAACGAAAAACATATTTCAAATAAATAATTTTTTTTTCAATATTATAGATTAAAAAACAAATAGACGTGTTTATAAAATGTTTGTAGATAAAATATGTGGAAAATATCTTAAGAAACCTTTCAAAGTATAAATTGAAATGTAATATTTTTTTTCAATATTTTTCAATACGATTTTTTGCAACTATGTTGACTTGAGAATTCTACTAATACATTCTTAGAGTTAGGTACCGGATGACTTAGGTACTTTTGACAACAGTTTCATTTCTTATTTATTCTTTGATTGAAACCTTCGAGTTTCTGTCATTTGGAAATAATGAGTTTTAAAGTCAAACATTTTTTCAATATTAAAATTTTTGGTAATTTTCTCATAAAATATTAACAATGGAATTTTAATTAGATTAATATTCTTATAATGCCAATCAAGAAAAAAATTCTAAATTCCATTTCGAAATGTGCTGCATTAGTGATTTGCAAACATACTTCTAAATAAGTGGCTTCTAAAATTTGATTTCTTTAATTCTGGTAATAGTGAAAATAATTCTATTACTCTATAATTTTATTCGCCGTTTTTTTTTTCTAGAACTTTTAGTTGATGCGTTTTTGATAATTTTATGTAGATATGTGCTAAAACATTCTAGGAATTTCAAATTTGAATAATAATTTGAAATTTTAAAAATGCTTTGAGAGTATCAAATAAGACTCGGAGTATCACGGTATTTTTGAACATCAAAAAGTACCAAAAAAAGTATTATCGTACCAATTTTGCCATCCCTGGTTGATAGCAAACAAGAGTGATGTACTCCAATTGATTATAAAACACAATACCTCCAAGCGTCGTTATTAAATAGTTTTAACCAATAATGTTATGGTATATGAATATAATTATAAAAAATAAAAATATTTGACGGACAGTAAAATTTTTTGCACAACTTGACAGATCACAGGCAGGGTTTCCAATCCATTTATATGTTTTTAAAATACCATTTATATGTTTTCAAAATACCATCGATTCCATTCAAAATATTACTATTGATACAATTAACGTCAATGTTTTTGGACGCCAGTAAAGCACGCTCACATAACCACTACCTGTATTTGAAATTACGTTGAAGATTTGGAAAAACACAATTTATTAACTCTTCCTTTGTGTGATCCTGCAAAAGTTTCTATTCAAAATAATATTATTGATACAATTAACGTCAATGTTCTTGGGTGCCAGTAAAGCACGCTCACATAACCACTGCCTATTTTTGAAATTATGTTGAAGATTTGGAAAAACACAATTTATTAACTCTTCCTTTGATTGTGTGATCCTGAAAAAGTTTCTATTCAAAATAATATTATTGATACAATTAACGTCAATGTTCTTGGGTGCCAGTAAAGCACGCTCACATAACCACTGCCTATTTTTCTTAACATTAAATGTATAATCTTTAGAAAATTGAGTTTTCAATGGTAATTTGAGTGCAGAATGCGCAGTTATGCCTCCATCTAAAAGTGTTGCTGCCATACCTGATGAAGCAATGGCTAAAGCAATACTCTTTTGTGATCGAACTTTAGATAAAATCAATGAGATGAGAAAGGTTTTTCCGGTTCCTCCTGGCGCATCAATGAAATAAAATCCTCCTTTTTGGTTTGTAATTGTTGACATTATTGTATTATATGCCATTCTCTGCTCTAGTTGTAGATGCTGTAAATTTTCTGCCACCAAATTCTCTAAATCTTGTGGATTGTAACCCATTTCACGTTGCAGATCTTGGTAATTTGCTCTAAATAATAATATGAATACTTACTACAGTGACTTTCACAAAATTTGAGACTCCAGCTGTTTTAGTTTCCAAGATACATTAATTTAAGTATTTTCTTTATTTTCATATCTCGAAGCTATCCTAAAGTTATAATAATTAAAAAACTTCCTTTACGATTTTTTGAAGATTCTAGTTGTTTCAGTTTCCCAGATATACGAATTTTGTATTTAATTTATATGTAAGGTGCCAAGCCCCTATTGAATGTCAGAGTTCTTCGTGCAAAATTGAGGATTCTAGCTCTAATAGCTTTCCAGATATACGAATTTTTGTACTCAATTCATATGAGAGGTATCAAGACTGCCTAAAAGTTGCTAGTTCGCCCATTTTTGTCCTAAGCATTCAATTTGATACTAAAGTTCCTCCGAAAAAATGAGTACTCTAGCTGTTATAATTTCTCAGATATACTAATTTAAGATTTTCTTTATATGGGAGGTGCCACGCCCACTGTATCTAGGCTACTAATTTCATTCCCATATATTCATATGGATATTAACGTTTGTCCATACAAAATTTGAGGAATCTAGCTCTTAAAGTTTCTGGGATAAGCGACTCTTAATACTTATTTTGTAAATGAGCGTGGCATGTCGCCCACTTGCAATTTTGAAGTAAAAAGTAGCATATAGTTCCCTCCAGACGTACAGGAAGACACTATGAAAATAAATCGCTCCAGCCGTTTAGCTGTCTATAAAGGCAAAAAAAAAACTTTTTGTTTGTTTTTTTTTTAATAAACGTACAAACACACATTCATTTTTATACATATAGATCCATATTGGAGGTACCAAAACCCCCTTATGAAAGTCCACCCATTTTTCTCATAAATATTCACGTGGATGTTAAAGGTCTTTGTGAAAAATTAAGATTAATAGCATGTTTCTACATAACGAGACATAACATAACAGACGATTAGAAAAAAATATTCGTTAGAATAATTTTGAATTGAGTTTTGTTTTTAAATAGTGAAATAATCATGGATTCAGATAATAAAAAATGGTAAATATATGTATATTTGGGGTAATAGTTGAAAACAATGTTTATAACCGTTGGAAATTTGTAGTGTCAAAAAGACCACTGTAATTCAGTTCCAAAAGTTAGTTGCTTCAATGGAAGAATTTCCTAATCTCGCAAAAGGAAGCCCTACATTTGGAAGTAGCCGAGCTGCAGTGGAGGAAACATGGGACAAAGTGGCACAGAGAATAAATGCTTACGGACCCCCGGAAAGAAATGGATCCGAGTGGAAAAAAGTATTATATATAGTTATTAAATCAATTGATAAATTAATGATTGATCTTTCCTAGATATGGCAAGATTTAAAATGCAGGTTGAAAAAGAAAATTGCAGACAACAACAAAGGCCTTAAAGGAACTGGTGGTGGTACGTGTTCTTTAAATAATTTAACGGCTTTGGAATTAGATATCGATAAGATATGCCACCTCACATCAGCTGCCGCACCTGGTGGACTTTGTTTCGGAGTGCCTTCGTCAAATAAAGTACTTGATATATCGACTAACCAACGGGAAATAACAACATCAAACACATTCAAAAGACAAATTTTATGCACACAGAACAATAACATAGAATGTTATCCCTTGCCCTCTATACAAACCCCAAATATCACAGACATACTAACTCTATCACCCCCTAAACAACCATTAAAATCTCCGATCCTTACGCCACAATCACTTAAAACTAAATATTTATCAATGCGAACAGAAAACAACAAAATCGATAACACAGAACCTCTACCCTCATTTCAAACACATAAAAAAAAGAAAGAAAAGCGAAAACTATGCAGAAAAATTTCAACTTTTACGACAACAGGTGGAAATACAAAATAAAACACTTCTTATTTTGGATAAACAAGCAGAAGCTACTAAAAGTAATAGTGAAGCATCAAAGATTTAAGCCGATGCAGCAAAAGCTCAGGCTGATGCTATGAAAACTCAGGCCGAAGCTCTTAGAGAAATTGCCGATGCTTCAAAAGTTATAGCTAACGCTTTGGTGGATATCATTAAACACTTAAAATATGAAGAAGAATGAAGCAAACATATTTTTTTGATTTTGCATTTACAAAATGCATTTTTATTATTATATAATTAGTTAAATTAAAGAAAATATTGATTTTATAACAAATTCCTCGAAATTTCATTTCTCTTAGAAGTTGCTACTGTTGAGTCTTCAGAAAATGTTTCAAAAGAATCAAAATTATACTCATCATCATTTATGTTGTCGTTCTCAGGAATTTGCCAGTTATTTTTATAAAAAATACAAATGTTATGCAAAGTGCAACAAGCGTTTATTATTTTTGTAGTTTTTTCTGGACTATAATGTAGTCCCCTTGAACCAATTATTGCTCGAAATCTGTTTTTCAAAACGCCATTACATCTTTCTATAACATTTCTAATTTTACAATGCTTTTCATTATATTTTTTTCATGAAGTTCTGTTGGATTTCTGTAGGGGGTCATCATATAAGGCATTAATTTGTAACCAGAATCTCCTGTTAAAGAAGCTTAGGTAAATCGCTTATTAATTAAATATTTTATTCTAAATTATTATACCTAGGAGCCATGTGTTTCTCCTTCCATTTAAATAATTTGATTTAAAATAGTGTTCCGCTGCACTTTGGTCCCAAATAAAAGAATCATGATTAGCTCCTGGATGTCTTGCGTCCACATATGTTATGACCCATATTATGATCACATATCTATTATCCAAAAAATATGCACAGAATGTATAGTATAGTATAGTATAGTATAGTATAGTATAGTATGTATAGTATAGTATAGTATAGTATAGTATAGTATAGTATAGTATAGTATAGTATAGTATAGTATAGTAGTATAGTATAGTATAGAGTATAGTATAGTATAGTATAGTATAGTATAGTATAGTATAGTAGTATAGTATAGTATAGTATAGTATAGTATAGTATAGTATAGTATAGTATAGTATAGTATAGTATAGTATAGTATAGTATAGTATAGTATAGTATAGTATAGTATAGTATAGTATAGTATAGTATAGTATAGTATAGTATAGTATAGTATAGTATAGATAGTATAGTATAGTATAGTATAGTATAGTATAGTATAGTATAGTATAGTATAGTATAGTATAGTATAGTATAGTATAGTATAGTATAGTATAGTATAGTATAGTATAGTATAGTATAGTATAGTATAGTATAGTATAGTATAGTATAGTATAGTATAGTATAGTATAGTATAGTATAGTATAGTATAGTATAGTATAGTATAGTAGTATAGTATAGTATAGTATAGTATAGTATAGTATAGTATAGTATAGTATAGTATAGATAGTATAGTATAGTATAGTATAGTATAGTATAGTATAGTATAGTATAGTATAGTATAGTATAGTATAGTATAGTATAGTATAGTATAGTATAGTATAGTATAGTATAGTATAGTATAGTATAGTATAGTATAGTATAGTATAGATATAGTATAGTATAGTAGTATAGTATAGTATAGTATAGTATAGTATAGTATAGTATAGTATAGTATAGTATAGTATAGTATAGTATAGTATAGTATAGTATAGTAAGTATAGTATAGTATAGTATAGTATAGTATTATAGTATAGTATAGATAGTAGTATAGTATAGTATAGTATAGTATAGTATAGTATAGTATAGTATAGAGTATAGTATAGTATAGTATAGTATAGTATAGTATAGTATAGTATAGTATAGTATAGTATAGTATAGTATAGTATAGTATAGTATAGTATAGTATAGTATAGTATAGTATAGTATAGTATAGTATAGTATAGTATAGATAGTATAGTATAGTATAGTATAGTATAGTATAGTATAGTATAGTATAGTATAGTATAGTATAGTATAGTATAGTATAGTATAGTATAGTATAGTATAGTATAGTATAGTATAGTATAGTATAGTATAGTATAGTATAGTATAGTATAGTATAGTATAGTATAGTATAGTATAGTATAGTATAGTATAGTATCGTATAGTATAGTATAGTATAGTATAGTATAGTATAGTATAGTTATAGTATAGTATAGTATAGTATAGTATAGTATAGTATAGTATAGTATAGTATAGTATAGTATAGTATAGTATAGTATAGTATAGTATAGTATAGTATAGTATAGTATAGTATAGTATAGTATAGTATAGTATAGTATAGTAGTATAGTATAGTATAGTATAGTATAGTATAGTATAATATAGTATAGTATAGTATAGTATAGTATAGTATAGTATAGTATAGTATAGTATAGTATAGTATAGTATAGTATAGTATAGTATAGTATAGTATAGTAAGTATAGTATAGTATAGTATAGTATAGTATAGTATAGTATAGTATAGTATAGTATAGTATAGTATAGTATAGTATAGTATAGTATAGTATAGTATAGTATAGTATAGTATAGTATAGTATAGTATAGTATAGTATAGTATAGTATAGTATAGTATAGTATAGTATAGTATAGTATAGTATAGTATAGTATAGTATAGTATAGTATAGATAGTATAGTATAGTATAGTATAGTATAGTATAGTATAGTATAGTATAGTATAGTATAGTATATATAGTATAGTATAGTATAGTATGTATAGTATAGTATAGTATAGTATAGTATAGTATAGTATAGTATAGTATAGTATAGTATAGTATAGTATAGTATAGTATAGTATAGTATAGTATAGTATAGTATAGTATAGTATAGTATAGTATAGTATAGTATAGTATTTTAAGAATAATAAATGTTTCAAGTATGTAATAAAGCTTACCAACATCACGTTTATACTAAATAACCCTTACGGTTATAGTATAAATGATTTCTTTCGTTTCCAGGTGCCTTTATTCGCACATGAGTGCCATCAACACAACCCACGACCCCTGGTATTCCACCATAATTATAGAAAACTCTTTCACTTCACTATCATTGTTAGCTTTTAATTTTATCCATTTTGAACACAAGTGCCTTTCGAATATTTCTAACAATTCAGTTATTACCTTGGACACTTGCGATATCCAGAAATAATAAAAATGTTGCAAGTTTGGTAGGTGCTGGTATGTGTGTATTTCGATATGCCACTTTTAAATTTGGCGTTATTTCTTCAAGTAACATCACAAACACTTCCTTATTGACTCGAAAGCTAGCAATAAATCTAAATTCCTTTGTATGAATAAGGATTTATTACACATTATGTTCATTCACTTACCGTTCTTCTGGAAGATCTAAAACATTTGTGGCATCTCGTATATTCCTCCGACAAAGTCGTGTATCATCGTTATCACTTTCACTTGAATCACTATCCAGACTTATGGCAATTGATCCAAACATATTTATAAATTATACTATTTTATTTTTTAATAATTTATTTATATATGCCAAAAATTAAACAAAATGAAAAATTGTATTTGACAATCTCATAAATTTTAACGTAAAGGGACGAATGGTTTAAAAAAACTCATTTCATTACGTACTCGTTCGCATACTACTCGTTCGTGTAGAACTATGCAAGTTATGTAGAAACATGCTATAAGATTCTATCTCCAATAGTTTCCCCGATCAACGAATTTAAATATATAACTCATATGAGAGGTACCACGCCCCCTTTTGGAAGGTGCCACGCCTTTATATGGAAGGTGCCACGCCCACTATGGCTAGGCTGCCCATTTTATTCTCATGTGTTCACATGGATGTGAAAGGGAGGACTGTAGCTTTAATACTTATTTTGTATGTGGGTGTGGCACGTCGCCCACTTAAAATATTGAAGTAAAAAGTAGCCTTTGAGACATACAGGAGAGACAGCCGTTTAGCTGTCTATAAAGTCCAAACAAACAAACACACATTCATTTTTATATATATAGATTAAAAGTTAAAATAAATTTAATATCATTGGTGATAGAGGGTATATATACGTTTGTCATTCCGCGTGTAACACCAAGAAATATTCATCTGAGACCCAACAAAGTATATATATTCCGGGTCCTTACTCACGTAAAAACGATGCTAAATAAATTAATGAAATTCGGCCAAATGGTTCACTATTGTCCTAGGCAGTTTGGTATTGAAAATAAGCAAAATCGGTTTACATCGGAAAGTGTTATGAATTAAAATTTGAAAAACTGTATATATTCCCGGAAAATGCATTAATTTTTAATAACTTCCGGTAGACAAACTTTTACAAGTAAAAGTATTATGTCAATTGAATTTATATAGATGAAACATTTTCTGAATCGGTCCATAATTGGCCGTAGCTCCCATACAAAGTCCCTCCCGAAAATCACTAAAACGCACAAAACTTATTACCAAATAATGGAATCCTTACAAATTTAGGCACAAATATTGCCTTTATTTTTTCATGATCGGTCCATATTTGGTATTAGCTCCCATACAAGGTCCCTTCCCGAAAATCACTTAAACGCACATAACTTATTATTAAATAATGGTATCCATAAAAATGTTGGCACAAATATTGCTTTTATATATAGAAATTATACTGTAAAATTTTTTCACGATCGGTCCCTATTTGGTCATAGCTCCCATTCAAGGTCAACGCACATAACTCATTACCAAATAATGGTATCCATACAAATTTTGGCACAAATATTGCTTTTATATATGGAAATGATACTGTAAAATTTCTATACAGAATTTAACACAAATATTACTTTTGTAAACAAAAATAAAATTTTAATATTTTTCCCTTAGAAGAAATCCTTCAGAAAATAAATCATTACCAAATAAAGATATCCTTACAAAATTTGGCACAAATATAAATTAAGTTTACATAAATTTTATTTAAAAAAAAATTCACGATCGGCCCATATTTGGTCAGAGCTCCCATATAAGGTTTATTTCAATAAAAAACAAGTAAGAAAGTATAGTCGGGCGTGGCCGACCAGTTATGAATATTAAATGTGATTTATTTTTCATAATAAAGCATTTATCTTCAATATTCCCTTGTTCCGATACATTTAAGAAATTTATGGATGAAAAACTAATTTTATGAAAGAGGCTTTATACGGGGCTAGGGGCAAATATGGACCTAGCCCGATAAAGTTTTGTGAATATATTTATATTTATATTTATATAATATTTATTTGTGCTGAATTTCATCGCGATATTTGTGTTTATAAGTTAATTTTGGACATTCAAGTAATTTTCTGAAGGGGACTTTGTATGGGAGCTAGGGTCAAATGTGGCCCGATCTTTATGAAATTTGGCAAGGTCATCAAGGCTTGTATAAAACTTAGGTGTGCAGCTTTTTATCGATATACAGGTATATTTCACATAATTATGAGCTCAGAAGCCCTTTTGGGGAGTTCTGTTGTATGGGGGCTAGGTGAAATAATGGACCGATTTTAACCATTTTCAATGGCTTCAATAAAACGTGCGTGCCAAATTTCATCCAATTATCTTGAAAATTTTTGTATGTTACAAACATCAGCACAAATCCAATATACCCTCCCCACTAAAGTGGTGTAGGGTATAAATATAGAAATGTTTTTGTAAAAACACTTTAACCGTGTATAATTAATTAGTTTGTTTAGTAAAATTAATTTAATATAAACTAATTCTGAACAACAGTACACATATCTAAATTTTCTTAAATATTTTACACACATGCATACCTGGAAGTTATTAAATATATTTAAAGCATATTTTAAGGCGCTATAAAATATTATAGAAAATCGTGCTTATAATGCTGCGAAAAAACTTGCAATTGTAACAGATTTAAAATATTTAAATCTTTTATTGTTGCATTAGAAAAGATGAGAAACCCTATTTCCACAAATATTTGATTAACTAAAAGGTTATTAATATAACATAAGCTGGTGGAGGGTATTTAAGATTCGTCTCAGCCGAAAATAGCTCTCTAACTTGTTACATATATAAAATATAACAAGTAAGAGTGCTATATTCGGCTGTGCCGAATCTTTATACCCTTCACCACAGTGTATTTAAAAAATACCAATTCTATAAAATTTTAATTTATTTCATTTTCCCGTTTATATCCTTATTATAGCAATAGCAAAACGAACATCAACGCTAAACGAAATAAACACACGAAATACACATGGCAGTAAAAGCAACAGATATCCAAACATACGAAACTGAATGCACCAAGAAACAAAAACAATATACACAAGGCAATGAAACACACAGCCATCCAAACATATGAAACGAAATTCTCAATGAATAAGCAGTGTTGTTGTTGCTTATATCAAAGCATGAAAAAAATTGTTTTCTCGGATTTTTGCTCATATCTCCGGTATTTATGGACCGATTTTGCTGATTTTAAATAGCGATCTTCCCGAAAGCATGTCTAACAGAATTATTGAAGATTCGGATCTCGCCGATATCTGGGGTCCTCTAAAAACTGATTTCAACAAACATACAGACAGACAGACGGACATGGCTTAATCTACTCCGCTATCTATAAGGATCCAGAATATATACTTTATAGGGTCGGAAAATTATATTATAGCAATTACAAACGTAATGACAAATTTATATATATATATATATATATATATATATTTATTTAAACTGAACCCCTCGAAAATTGCTTTTAAGTTCATAAGTAATTATGTTCAATATACTCGTATCTCGACAAAAACCAAGTTCTAGACTAGCATTCCTGACCCTGATAAAATTTTTGGTGACCCTAGCCTCTATACAAAGCCCCCTTCGAAATATGATTTAAATGTACACAATTTTATTCAACACAAAATGGCTAAAGTATATCTGCGACAAGGTACAATTCAACTTAATTACTTTAATATGAACAGTAAATCACATTTTATTTTTATAACTTGTGTAGGGTATTATATGATCGGCTTCGCCCGACTATAACGTCTTACTTGTTTCATATTCGGTCGTCAGTTTTTAAAAATAAATATAAAAGAATTTTTTTTAGTCGTGTGAAAAATAATCATGAATTTAATTTATCGTAAATTAATTCATAAATATTTATTAAATTTATAGACGCCAACCGATTTTTTGAAGGAAGTCAATAGGAATTTAGGTTTATATTGATCCTCATAAAATTTAGTTTACGACTTTACCCATTAATGCCCACAGTTACGTATACATAACGCAAATTAATTTGAATTTGGACAGAAATGGAAAATGCAAAGTTACTTTTTTCCGTTTGATAGGTTAACTTATCATGTTCTTAACGATTAGGAATAGAATTTGAGTAATTTTTGCCTATAGGACTGTAATTTTTGGTTATATTCTAAAGTACCTATGGTTAACATGCAAAAACTCATATTTTTCGAGGAATGATGTTTGTAACGCACAATAATATTGGTCCTATACCCACCTAAAAGCAGGGTTTAATATTTAGTTTTTAGTTTTATTTTTTTAAATGTCGACTCAACTGAAGAAAGTTCAAGTATTTATTTTTCCCTCACAAGCTAACTGAAGTCAGTCAACTGTGTCAACGCACTGCTGCAATAACTTGCAAGTGGTTTTGTTTTTCTTCAGCAGCCAAACACACAAGCAGCGGCCATGTTAATTTTTTCAACTCAGCCGAACTGAACACAACGACTGAACAGTAAAAACAGATTTGCGTGTGCTGCTTACGTATTGCTTAGTTCTTGGTTTCGTTTTCTTACTAAGGGACGTAAAAAAAACTGATAGTTTGACTGGTTAGTACAAATTAAGCCGACTGAACAATGAAACTTGATGGGTTGTTTGTTCAGTAAGACTTTGTTATTGTATGCAATTTGTTTTAGTATATTGTATGTTTTTGTGTTTAAAGTTGACAAAAGTAAATAAAGTAATTGATAATTATTGCTAATAGAAATTGTTAATTAATTTAAAATTTATAAAATTATAAATTACTATACTTATAAATTTAGATATTTTCTTTAAATAAAAATTGATTTAACTTTAAAAAATTTTGTTGACCCCGGTGTTTAGAGGGTTAATGATTTTTAGTTTGATTAGAACTAACTTTCCATGGACTCGGAAATAATAATCGCAATTTACTTGATCAAAATTAAGCAACAATTGGTAATAATATAATTTTTACTTAATTATTGGCAAAAATTGCCTTTTTCCCGAAATCCTTCAAATTCACATCGCAGGTACGGTAAAACTATGAGAGGTATTAAGCTCATTCTTTCTGTGTTTAATTCTTATAAAATAATATCCAGCATAGAAAACTTTAATTTTTAATAATCCATTTAACAAAATTTTTTAAAGTTTGAAAATGGAGTTTTGGAGATGCTGTTAAAATAATGGCCCTTTTTTGACCACAGACTAAACCGAGTAAGCGTTATCCAATTTGAACAAAAATTAGTACTAGCACATTTATGAACCTTATAAAGATAAACATAATATTTTTTTTGTAAAATTTTTCAAAACTAACAAAAATTTTCTTATATTTACTTTTATATGTCTTCAGAATCACAAAATTCTCGGGGGAAATTTTAATAACTCCAAACTTTTTTAACCAATTTTGAGTTTTTCCATCTTTTTGGAAATAGAATTTTGTAGACATTACGATTTTGCTATAAAATGGTGCAATAATTAATACTTGAAGCATCATTTTGTGAAAAAACTCCAAAAAGTGCCATTTTTCCCATATAAACGCATTTACAAACTTTGGCGGCGATGCGCGGGCTCTTACCCTCAAAATAATTGAATAATATTTTACAGTCTTCCATTTGACGTTAAAATACAACATAATTTCACTATTAGATGTTGATCCGAGCGAAAAGCCTATTTTCGACCCACCCTAATATACATACATACAATAACAAAATCTCACTAAAAAATCATCAAAATGCTTAAATTTAAATCAATTTTTATTTAAAGAAAATATCTAAATTTATAAGTATAGTAATTTATAATTTTATAAATTTTAAATTAATTAAGAATTTCTATTAGCAATAATTATCAATTACTTTGTTTACTTTTGTCAAATTTAAACACAAAAACATACAATATACGAAAACAAATTGCATACAATAACATAGTCTTAATGAACAAACAACCCATCAAGTTTTACTGTTCAGTCGGCTTGATTTGTACTAACCAGTCAAACTATCAGTTTTTTTTACGTCCCTTAGTAAGAAAACGAAACCAAGAACTAAGCAATACGTAAGCAGCACACGCAAATCTGTTTTTACTGTTCAGTCGTTGTGTTCAGTTCGGCTGAGTTGAAAAACTTAACATGGCCGCTGCTTGTGTGTGCTGCTGTGCTGTGCTGCTGAAGAAAAACAAAACCACTTGCAAGTTATTGCAGCAATGTGTTGACACAGTTGACTGACTTCAGTTAGCTTGTAAGGGGAAATTTTAACGAGTTACTATTTTTTATGCATGGTACTAAATTTAATCAAATATTTAGTAATTTGCGACTGCAATTAGCAGTTTTTTGAAACCCTGCCTAAAAGTATAACAATCGTCTCAGAATCATTTTCTGAGTCGATTTAGCTATGTCCGTCCGTCTGTCCGTCCATCCATGTAAACCTTGTAATCAAACTACAGGTCGCAATTTTGAAGATAATTCAATGAAATTTGGTACATGATCTTCTATTATCCCAGGGATGAAGCCTATTGAAAATGGTTAACATCGGTCCCTTATTTCACCTAGCCCCCATACAACTGAACCCCCGAATAGGGCTTTTAAACCTTGTAATCAAACTACAGGTCGCAATTTTGGAGATAATTCAATAATGCACATGATCTTTTATGGTACTGTAGATGAAGCCTGTTGAAAATGGTTTACATCGGTCCATTATTTCACCTAACCCCCATACAACAGAACCCGCCGAATAGGGCTTTTAAGTTCATAATTATGTTTAATATACTCATATCTCGACAAAAAGCTGCAAAAACCAAGTTGTATACAAGACTTGATGACCCTCATGAATTCCATCAAAATTTCACTTAAATGTCCACAATTTTATTCAACAATAAACGGCTTAAATATGTATATCTAAGGCAAGGTATAATTCATCTTAAATGCTTTATTATGACAACTAAATCACATTATGTGATTTTTTTTGTCAAAGGTGTAGGGTATTATATGGTCGGCCTCCCCCGACTATAATTTCTTACTTGTTAAAAAAAGTTTTTGACGTAAACTTATAAAGAAGTAATCATAGTTTGTTACCTAATTTTTTATAAAGCAGAGACTGAAAATAACGGGTCCACTTTGTTTTTATAAGGTTAATTGCTGTGATCACCATTTATAATTGTGTTTTTGCAGTTTATCACTGAGAGAAACCTTTATGTTAGATTTTTTTTTTTTTTGATAAGTTGTTGGGAGAAACCGAAAAGAAAAACAAATAGGAAAGTATAGTCGGGCATGGCCGACCATATGAGATCCTATACCACTGAGTATGTTAAAAATGTGGATTATACATATATAATAACAAAGCATTTAAGTTGTTTACCTTAACTGTCTTGTCTATACCCGAGTAAAATTACGTACATCAATACCCAACATACCCGGGTGTGTTATACAATTTATATGGTTATTTCATCTTTTTATACATTTCTAGTGTATAATTCAGATAATTATTAAAACTAATTTAATAAAACGTTGTTATATATAAATTAAATAGTTTTTGATTATAAACCATTCAATTTTAGCATTTTTTTTTTAAGTTTTCTTATTACTTTTCTATTAACAAAAATATCGTATGCAAACAGCATAAAGAAAAACTCCTTCATAACGTATGTACGTAAGTATTATGCAGAATTTGAATTTGTAAAATTTTGAATTCAAGAAGCTATTACTCAGTGACCGGGAAAGATAATTGAACAAAACTTTTTATACATTATTTATTAGGGTGCATATAATCGATTAGCATTAAAGAAATTGTTTTTGCTTTCGTTAGTAGGGAACTTTTTTGCAAAAAAAGATTGCTAAGTCATGGTCAAAAATTAAAATTTTAAAATTTAAACTTAAATATTTTTGTTTATATGAGAAAAAAAATTATTATAATCAGCATAATTTTACTTTACTAAGTCATATACAATAAAAAAATTATTTCATCAAAATCAGCGCATATTTGTTAATGTTACAAGGTCCACAAATATTTCACATTCAAAATTATGAATAAAGACACATGACTCCGTATTTGAAACTATATTTGTTGTTTAGTTAAATTTTCTGTCATAAGATACAAGAATATATATAATTCTAATAATAAAACATAAAATTTATAATGAAAGTTAATTTTTGTCCGATAATTGACATATAATTTTTATACATACCGGGGTATGTTGGGTATTGACACACGAGGTAAAAATAGAAAATCGTCATAAATCGGTTTAAAATGTATATTAATTTTTGGAAAATGTATAGAACATGAAAGCATAGTCGAAATTTCAAGCCCATACGATATATAGATATCGAGATATATCACTTCAAAAATGAAAAACATACCCGGGTATGTGGGTATTGACATAACGGTTAATTCCGAAATATTTTAACAATTTGTTGAAAGAAGTGATTTTCTAAAAGACAGGATATATGGAGGAAGGGTAAATATGCCCCTATGCTTATAAATTTTGGCACATGACTTTACGTTTACATTAGAGTTATGTATGCTGGATTTCATCGTGATACTAGTGTTTATTAGTGAATTATTGACCTTCAAGTCATTTTCTGAAGGGGACTTTGTATGGGGGCTAGGGTCAAATAAAGTCCGATAATTATGAAAATTGGTAGTATTATTAAGACGTATATATAAATAACTTTTGCCGATTTTTGTAAAGATACTAAAATATTTAACATAATTATGAACTCAAAAGCCCTTCCAGGGAGGTAGGGTTGTATGTGGGCTAGGTGAAATAATGGACCGTTTTCAACCATTTTCAATAGGCTTCGTCGTTGGGCCGAAAAACACGTATGGTCCATCAAAATATCTTGAAAATTGCGACCTGTACCTTGCGCACAAGGTTTACATGGACAGCCAGCCAGCCGGACAGACGGACGGACGGACATGGCTTAATCGACTCAGAAAGTGATTCTCAGTCGATCGGTATACCTTAAGGTGGGTGTAGGACCAATATTTTTGTGCGTTACAAACATCAGCTCAAACGTATAATACCCTCCCCACTATGGTGGTGTAGGGTATAATAAAATAACTCGCTACAATTGATTATACCCTACACCACTTTAGTGGGCAGGGTATATTGGGTTTGTGCTGATGTTTGTAACATACAAACATATTCGTCCTATACCCACCTTAAAGTATACCAATCGTCTTAGAATCGTTTCCTGAGTCGATTTAGCTATGTCCGTCTGGCTGGCTGTCCATGTAAACCTTGTGCGTTTATTTCACCTAGCTCCTATACAACAGAACCCCCGAAAAGGGCTTCTGAGCTTATAATTATGTTAAATATACCTGTATATCGATAAAAAGCGGCACAACTAAGTTTTATACAAGCCAAATTTCATAAAGATCGGACCTGATTTGATCCTGGCTCCCATACAAAGTCTCTTCCGAAAATTACTTGGATGTCCAAAATTAACTTATAAACACAAATATCGCGATGAAATTCAGCACAAATAAATATTATATAAATATAAATATATTCAAAAAAACTTTATCGGGCTTGGTCCATATTTGCCCCTAGCCCCCATATAAATCCCCTTTCAGAAAATAAGTTTTTCATCCATAAATTGCTTAAATGTATCGAAACAATGAATTATTATGAAAAATAAATCACATTTAATATTCATAACTAGGGTAGGGTATCATATGGTCGGTCACGCCCGGCTATACTTTCTTACTTGTTTTTATTTTGTAAACATTTTTGAAAAGGTCTGCTTATGATTTTTATTTTTAAAAGCAAAACAATAAATCGCAAATGTAAATACACTATTAGGACACACATTCAATCTTCAGAAATCATAGCAAACAACAACAATATACTCTCCCACTCCACATAGGTCTGGCTTATCATGTTTTTTGGCCAAAACTATAAAAATATTATTTTTACATTGAAAATTTATTATGTATTAATTTGAGATAAGTTTATATAAATTTCCCCGATTTTGTGACCAATTAAAATATTGAAAGTATTTTTGAAATTTTTTATTTTTTAAGCAAAAATTAGCTTTAACAAGTTAAAGTCTTATATTCGGCTGTGCCGAATCTTAAATACCCTCCACCAGCAAGTTATTTTTCATTAAATCCCACTACACTATCTAACTTTTCGATAACTTGGCAAAATTGTTGTTTCGTATTGATATGCATATCTCAATCTAATTTTAATTAAGTCCAGAAAAATTTATATTAATAGGCCAGTTCGAAAACATTTTAATCTAATGATATATCTATACACAGAACATATTCATGTCGAATTTTATCCGGATATAATAATTTAATAACGAATTAAGTGGTATTAAGTGATTTTCAGAAGTAAACCTTGTATGGGAGCTAAGATAACTTATGGACCGATCCGGAAAAAAAATTCCGTAAAATATATTGAAGACAAAACATATTGAAGACGTACTTTATCCCAATAGCTTTATTATTGGACCTTTTATGGGAGCCTATCCGGAAAAAATTTCGTAGAGTGATTCATATAAAGACAAAACATATTTGTGTCGAATTTTATCAAGATAGCTTTATTTGATAATGAAATATGTGCATTTTAGTGATTTACGGAAATGGGCCTTATATGGGATCTATGACCAATAATTTACCGATCCGTAAACAATTTAGTAGAATGATTTGTATGTACGCAAAACATATCTGTGTCGAATTTTATCACAATAGGTTTATTTATCAATGATATGTGCGTTTAGCTGATTTTCGGGAGATATGACCAATTGTGGACCGACTGAATTCTACGTTGATATTATGATTTCTGTTTATATTATATTTGCATGTACAAAATTTTGTGTTGATACCGATATATTTGAGGGTGTTATTAACGATAAACTAATTTCCGGGAATATATACCTTTGTATGGGGGCTATGGGAAATATAAATCGATTGTAAAGATTTTGAACATAATTAATTACTGCCTTGAAAAAATAATGTGTGACAAAATTCATCGCAATATATTTGGTAGTTTCTGAGAAAACTTCAAAAGAATTAGGAAAAAAAAGTAATTTTTTACGTTGTGAACCGATTTTGCTGATTTTCAATACCAAACTGCTTAGAAAAATAACAAATATTTTGGGTGAATTTGGTTGATTTCCTTTGCTTAGTTTTAACGTGAGCGTGTTTTAGGCAGACAGACAGCCGGACATAGCTAAATCGACTCAGAATTTCATAAGGACCCAGAATATGTATACTTTGACGGGTCTTAAATGAATATTTCTTGGTGTTACACACGGAACGACAAACTTATTTATACCCTATATCACTACTGATGGTGGTGGTGGGTATAAAAACTGCCCATTTGTAATTAAACGGGCAAGTTATATTATAATTAATTAATGGCAAATATTTTCCAACAAATTGGTCTAATTTAGATTTATTATATTTTTCTCAACATTTCTAACCATTTTGTTTTATTCTTAATTAAAGATCCTATAAAAATTCGAACCAAAAATTAATATTTAAAAAAAGTTTTTTTAAAAGAATGTTATATTTAAACAAGTAAGAGTGCTATATTCGGCTATGCCGAATCTTAAATACCCTCCATCAGCAAGCTACTTTTTATTAAAACCCATTTAGCTATCTAATTTTTAGATAACTTGGCAACATTTTTGTTTCCGTATCGAGAGTACTAACATTTAGGCATATTTGGAACTAATTTTGATTAGGTTCATAAAATTTTATATTAATAGGCCAGTTGTAAACATTTTAATATAATGATTTATCTATACACAAACATACTCATGTCGAATTTTATCTGGATATAATCATTTAATAATGAATTAAGTGCTATTAAGTGATTTTCAGAAGTAAAATTCCGTATAACGATTTATATATACAAAATACACATTTATGTCGAATTTTATCCCGATGACTTTGATTGTCAATGTGTGTTTAAGTAATTTTCGGAAATGATCCTTATATGGGAGTTGTGACCAATTATGTACCGATCAAGAAAAAATTTCGTATAATTGTTTATATGGAAAAAAAATTAAGTAGAATATTAGTATTATTAATATTAGAATATTAGTTAGAATAGCTTTATTAATTAATAAAATATGTGCGTTTAAGTGGTTTTCGGAAGTGGACTTTATATAGGAGCTATGACCAATTTCGGACCTGTCCAGAAAAATTTCGTAGAGTGATTCATATGTATGTACACACAACATATTTGTGTCGAGCTAATTTTTATAAGTCCAGAAAAATGTATATTAATAGGCCAGTTCGAAAACATGGTAATAGAATGATTTATCTATACACAGAACATACTCATGTCGAATTGTATCCATATATAATCCTTTAACAACGAATAAGGTGGTATTAAGTGCTTTACAGGGAGCCAATACAACTTATGGGCCGATCCGAAAAAAATTCCGTAGAATAATGTATATACACAAAATACACATTTATGTAGAATTTTATCCCGATAAGTTTGATTGTCAATGTGCATTTAAGTAATTTGTAATGATTTATATGTAAAAAAATCAAGTTTAATTTTACTCCAATAGATTATCAATTAATGAAATATGTGCGTTTAAGTGATTTTCGGAAGTGGGCTTTATATAGGAGCCATGACCAATTACGGGCCTATCCTGAAAAATTTCGTAGAATGATTCATATGTACACAAAACATATTTGTGTCGAATTTTATTAAGATATCTTTATTTGATAATGAAATATGTGCGTTTAAGTGATTTTCGGAAGTGGACTTTATATAGAAACTATGACCAATTACGGGCTTATCCGGAAAAAAATTGGTAGAATGATTCATATCCCTATAGCTTTATTATTCAAAGAAAGATATACGTTTAAGTGATTTCTGTAAGTGGACCTATCAGGAAAAAATTTCGTAGAGTGATTCATGTAAAGACAAAACATATTTGTGTCGAATTTTATCAAGATAATTTTATTTGACAATGAAATATGAGCGTTTAAGTGATTTTCGGAAGTGGGCCTTATATGGGAGCTAAGACCAATAATGGACCGATACGGAAAAAAGCGGTAGAATGATTTATATGTACACATAACATATTCAAGTCGAATTTTATCTGCATAGCTTTAGAATTAGCGTTTAAGTGATTTTCGGAAGTGGGCTTTATATGTGAGCTATGACCTAAAATGGACCGATCCGTAAAGAATTTTGTAGGATGTATATGTACACAAAATATATTCAAGTCGAATTTTATCCCTATAGCGGAAAAAATATCGTAGAGTGATTCATATAAAAACAAAACATATTTGTGTCGAATTTTATCAAGATAACTTTATTTGACAATGATATATGAGCATTTAAGTAATTTTCGGAAATGGGCCTTATATGAAAGCTAAGACCAATAATGGACCGATCCGGAAAAAAGTGGTAGAATGATTTATATGTACACAAAACATATTCAAGTCGAATTTTATCCCTATAGCGGAAAAAAATTCGTAGAGTGATTCATATAAAAACTAAACATATTTGTGTCGAATTTTATCAAGATAACTTTATTTGACAAGGAAATATGAGCATTTAAGTGATTTTCGGAAATGGGCCTTATATGAAAGCTAAGACCAATAATGGACCGATCCGGATGTGACCAATTTTATCCTGTCCGGAAAAAATTTCGTAGAGTGATTCATATAAAAACAAAACATATTTGTGTCGTATTTTATTAAGATAGCTTTATTTGACAATTAAATATGATCTTTTAAGTGATTTTCGGAAGTGGGCCTTATATGGGAGCTATGACCAATAATAGACCGATCGGAAAAAAATTGGTAGAATGATTTATATGTACACAAAACATATTCAACTCGAATTTTATCTCAATAGCTTTATTTATCAATAAAATATGTGCGTTTAGGTGATTTTCGAAAGTGGACCTTATATGGGAGCTATGACTAATTATGGACCTACTGAGATCTACGTTGATAGCATGATTTCTGTTCATATTATATTTGCATGTACAAAATTTTGTGTTGATATCGATATATTTGAGGGAGTTATTAATGATAAACTAATTTTCGGGAATATATACCTTTGTATGGGGGTTATGGGAAATTTTGAATCGATTATTTTGATTTTCAATATAATTTATCCCTGGATAAAAAAAATAATGTGGGACAAAATTCATAGAATTATCTTTTGTAGCTTCTGAGAAGACGACTTAAGAATTACGAAAAAAACATTAATTTTCGAGGTGGTCTGAAATTTTCACTCATAACTTTTAACGTTGTGAACCGATTTTGCTAATTTTCAATACCAAACTGCTTAAGACAACAGTGAATATTTTTAGTGAATTTGGTTTATTTCTTTTGCTTAGTTTTTACGTGACAATGTTTTAGGCAGACAGACAGACAGACAGACAGACGGACATAGCTAAATCGACTCAGAATTTGATAAGGACCCAGAATATATTTACTTTGTTGGATCTCAGATGAATATTTCTTGGTGTTACACAGGGAATGACGAACTTATATATACCCTCTGTCACCACTGATGGTGGTGGAGGGTATAAAAATGCATATTTTAATTAAACGGGCAAGTTATAGCGAAATAAAGTTATTGTAAATATTTCCCAATATTATGACCCAATTTATGGATTTATATTTTTCTCAACAATTTAAACCAATTTGTTATATTCGTAATTGAAGTCTCTAAAAAAACTCAGGTAATATTTTTTTAAAATGTAAATTTTTAACTAAACGGGCAAGTTATGTTAAAACTAATTGAAGGCAAATATTTCCCAACAGATTGGTCTAATATCGATTTACTATACTTTTCTCAACACTTTAACCATTTCTATATTATTCTTATTTAAACAAATTTAGATAATATTTTATATATGAACATGTATGAAAATGTATGAACATATATGGTTTCATATATGAAAATGTATGGGTTCTTATATTAACATATATGAACAATTTTATCATATTTGGATGCATATATGGAACCATATATGGAGAATTGAATCCAATTGATATGTATGTATGTATGTATGTATGTATGTATGTATGTATGTATGTATGTATGTATGTATGTATGTATGTATGTATGTAGTATGTATGTATGTATGTAGTATGTATGTATGTATGTATTATGTATGTATGTGTATGTATGTATGTATGTATGTATGTATGTATGTATGTATGTATGTATGTATGTATGTATGTATGTATGTATGTCTGTATGTATGTATGTCTGTATGTATGTATGTATGTATGTATGTATGTATGTATGTATGTATGTTTGTATGTCTGTATGTATGTATGTATGTATGTATGTATGTATGTATTTGTATGTATGTATGTATGTATGTATGTATGTATGTATGTATGTATGTATGTATCTGTATGTATGTATGTATGTATGTATGTGTATTATGTATATGTATGTATGTATGTATGTTATGTATATGTTATGTATGTATGTATGTATGTATGTATGTATGTATGTATGTCTGTATGTCTGTATGTATAGTATTCTGATGCTGTATGTATGTATGTCTGTCTGTATGTAGGTATGTACTGTAATTTCTTTATGTATGTACGTATGTATGTATGATCATGTATGTATGTATGTATGTATGTATTGGGCCCCATAATGTGGTATGTATATCTTTCGGAATTCAAATTTTGGATTATTCTCTTAGATATGCCTTTCATAAAATTTGGCCATGTAACACAATAAAATCGGGTCCAAAATATGAACGGTATGATGGAAAATTTTAGGATATATCATGTTTGTATACACGACTAGATCAAATTTATCGGGATATATGTATATGGTTTAAAATATTTTTTTAGAAATTTTAAGAAACACATTGTTAAAGTTATTTAAAAAAATTTAATATAAAAAGCGAATCATACGTCTAGTTAAATTCTGAGGAATACAGATTATAGATGTAGTTGTTTTATGGAACAGGTTTGTTTTTTGGTGTTCATATCAAATATTTGTTTACAAATTAATCAGCTGCATTTATACAAATTTCCAAAAATAAAAATAAATGTTAATTTATTTATTATTTGCCGTTTTCGCGTAATTTATCTTGTAATGACGATTATAAGCAACACTGCTACAATAAAAAACACATGTTATTTTTTAGACAGTGATAAAAGTTAATAAATATATTATTTTATTATGTAAATTGTGATAATTTTATAATTTTCGGAAAGAAAAAACTAAAGAAAGTAAAAGTTTTTTACAAAATCAATGAAATAAAATACTTAAAAAAACAAAAGCTAGTATTAAATAAACGAAAGTAAGTATTTCAATTTCTTAAACGTTTATAGAATTAATTTATTTACAATTAAACAGTGATTTGATTAAATATAATTAATACAGTGATAATTAGTCTATAATTAAACAGTGAAAGAATCAGGACATGAATTACAAGTTCTTCAAGAAAAATTGGCAAAATAAACAAATCAAAAATTAGCTGAAACACAACAAAGCGGAGGAAACCTCGTGACAAACGAAGCCGGCAATGTGAAGAAATGTGGATCTGTGTTGTTGAGATTAGCTGAAGTAACAAATCATCCAAATCACATTGGAGAAATGCTAAAAATTTATTCCAGCCATTTATATCGGAAAATTATGAAGAAAACGTGAGTATATCTGTGCATATTTGACAAGTTTGTTCTTCAAAACGTGTCAACTATAAATGTTAATATTTATAATTAAAATTTTTCGAATTAATTAAAAGAACACTTTTAAGTAACTGTCAATTATTACAACTTTTGAATTGATCTATTTTTAGATGGTGCTACTAAAACACAATATTTGTTATCGAAGAATCGCGTATGGTAAAGATTTTTGATTCCGTGTATGTCCAAAAACGAGGATGGATACCTTAACTATGAGATAAATTACACCATTATGCTGTAAATAGCCGAACTAACGACAACATAATAATAATACCTTACATGTAAGTTTTAATTAAAGTAAAGAAATAAAACTGAAACTACGTGAATTATGTGCGAAAATTTTATTTTGTATTATTACTTTGTTTCTATATTTAAACAACATTATATGTATCAGTTTTTATCTTAAATGTAAATTTTTATAAATGTAATTGAAATAATTTATTTTTATAAGAATTATATCCTAAGCTCTTATGTAACTTTTTAAATATTACAATAAATAAACAAAAAATTCAAAATATGCATTTTTATTTAGAACAAAATTGTGGGAATGTATAAATATATATGGAAAATATGAACATATATGATCATATATGGTCATATATGTTCATATATCGCCAATTTTCGATCTGAACATATATGGAGCTTCATATATGAACATGTATGGTGCCATATATGAACATTTTATGGAATTTGTTTTTTGTTATTTTAATGGCGTTTAAAGATTTTAAAATTATATGAAATCTGATTTACTTAAATTTTTTCAACATTTTGTCCAAATGTATCAGCTAGCTAGCTACATGCCACTGTCATTTGTTCTTTGTCAGTTTTCCATATTCATTAACAGAGATGTTTCATCTCCATGGTGTTTGTTCGTAATACCAATTCGAAGTTGCCTTTCACTATATTTATTAATTATTATTTATTTACAACCACTTTTACACACATACTTTGTCCGGATCTTCAAGGAATGCAGTAGCTTCCTCTGTTATCACAATCAATTTGCTCTTTCTTTTTCAATTACATATTTCTGAAAATATTGAATATTATTTAACACTAAAATTTAGCACAAATTAAATTATATTTATTTAAAATACTTACCTACTTACTTCTGGGATTCCGGCGTTTTGTTTATAAAAAAATATAAACTTCTTTTCTTTTATGTATTGGGCATTTACTTATCAATGATGCCGACGTACGCATTAGCAAATACTAGCTACTGAATAGTTGACGAGTGTTGCGCACAAGCGATTTGCAGCAGTGGGTACATGCGAATACTTTAGTTAATGAATATGACTAGGCTTGCCAGACGTACTGTTTTCAGCAGTACGCGTACTTCTTTTTAGTAATTGTACTTTTAACTGCATAACCCCTAAAGAAGTACACAAATGTACTTCTTTTTAGCATTTGTACTTCTTTTTGTACTTCTTTTTTGAATTTAACCATAATTTTATAGATGTAATCGTCACCATACACAAATATTCTATAGAATCGATATTTAAGGACTTCAGAGATACATAGTTTGAAAGTGGATTTACTAAGCTCAGAAAGGCAAATTCAACTATAAGAGGTTTCGATGCATTTAGAGCGTTTATTCAAAATACTTTAAAGTTGTTAAATTTTGATTAAGATATCACTGTAATGAAAGTTTTTAATGAATTTTCGGCATAAAAAAAGACTGCGAATGTGAAGGACATGTTTGAATGTTAAAATGTAATGCATAATGCTCCGTCGTGTAAGTTCCTATTCGATAGCTTTATCCAGTTCCGCTGTGGAACGATTTTTAAAAAAACTATACTGCCATTCTTATTTTTCGTAGCAGGGTGGCTAATTTTTAAAAAAATAGGTATCTGAGGATGTTTGAAGAATGACAAATTTAAATAACAGAGTAAAAGTTGTAACGTTTTTGTAACAGTTAGAGAATTTTTATATTTTACTGGATATTTTTTTCCATAAAAAGATATCAAACATATCTTCACAACAAATGGTTAATATTTGAAAATGTAAACAAACCAAACGAAACAAAAATTTAGGGAATTTTACACTTTTTAAAGAAAATATATAAATTAATAGCACACTAATATTAAAAAAATGATTTGTAATTGGATTAATTTTATTGTCATAAATTAGTTTTATATAAGTTTTTTGTGAAAAATCATAGCAACCAATGTCAATATAGCGTTTTTAGAACAATTTAATTTAATTTTTTGGAAAATATACAATTGTTCTTTTTTTATTCAATTGTACTGCTTTTTTAACTACGATGTACGTTTTTAGTTGATTTCAAATCTGGCAAGCCTAAATATGACTAATAATGCATTCTTTTTATTCAAAGAAAAATATTCAACAAGATAAATAGATATTTAACCACATTAAGAAATTTTTATATGTGATTAAATTATGATCATTTGGAAAATACAATTTTTGTATAAGAAAATGTGTGATTTATATAAAAACATATTTTTAGAGATTTTATATGCATATTAATAAACAACTATTTTGGAAAATTTCCAAATGTCAATAAATATAATTTTGACATATTTTTACCTAATTTTTGCATGCACATACAAGTGTAATGAAATCAAGATCAAGAAAGGAATTGTAAAAATTCTTCTACCTAATTTTGTATATACAAATACAAGAAGTGTGTTAAAAATATAAAGGATTCAAATAATTTCCAGACTACCTGTGACAGTCTTTGACAAAAAAAATATTTGTAAACTTGTAACCCAAAACAATATATATACTTCATATTAGAGACGCCGCGGCAACCAATACAATTTCGACAATTTTACTCCTTTCAATTTCCGTCCATTTTCTTATAAATGTTCACATGGATGGGATGTAAATAGGACATACATACATACATATATACATACATACTTACATACATACATACATACATACATACATACATACATACATACATACATACATACATACATACATACATACATACATACATACATACATACATACATACATACATACATACATACATACATACATACATACATACATACATACATACATACATACATACATACATACATACATAAATACATACATACATACATACATACATACATACATACGTACATACATCCATACATCCATACATACATACATACATACATACATACATACATACATACATACATACATACATACATACATACATACATACATACATACATACATACATACATACATACATACATACATACATACATACATACATACATACATACATACATACATACATACATACATACATACATACATACATACATACATACATACATACATACATACATACATACATACATACATACATACATACATACATACATACATACATACATACATACATGCATGCATGCATGCATACATGTTAATATTGATTTTTGATTTGATTTTTGCACTCATATACTTTCATATATGATCCCATATATGGAAAAATTATTTATAGATGAATCCATAAACTGTTCATATATGCTTCCATGTATGATCCAATTCTCCATATATGGTTCCATATACATATGCGTCCATATATGATAACATTTTTCGTCTATGTTCATATATGGATCCATACATTTCCATATATGAAACCATATATGTTCATACATTTTCATACATGCTCATATATAATCATATATGATCGTTTTTAGCTGGGATGTCAAATATTTCCTAACATATCGATGTAATTTCGATTTTTTATATTTTTCTCAACACTTTTAATCGGTTGTTTTATTCTTAATATTTATATACCCTACACCACTTTAGTGGGGAGGGTATATTGGGTTTGTGCTGATGTTTGTAACGCACAATAATATTGGACCTATACCCACCTTAAAGTATACCAATCGGCTTAGAATCATTTTCTGAGTCGATTTAGCTATGTCCGTCCGTCTGTCCGTTCGTCCATGTAAACATTGTAATCAAACTACAGGTCGCAATTTTAAAGATAATTCAATGAAATTTGGTACATGATCTTCTATTGTCACAGGGACGAAGTCTATTGAAAATGGTTAAGATCGGTCTATTATTTCACCTAGCCTCCATACAACTGAACCTCCGAATAGGGCTTGTAAACCTTGTAATCAAACTACAGGTCGCAATTTTGAAGATAATTCAATGAAATTTGGCACACGATCTTTTATGGTATCGGAAACGAACCCTATTAAAAATGGTTAACATCGGTTCATTAATTCATCTGGCCCCCATACAACTGAATATCCGAATAGGGCTTTTAAACTTTTTAATCAAACTACAGGTCGCAATTTTGAAGATAACTCAATGAAATTTGGCACACGATCTTCTATGGTATCGGAAACGAAGCCTGTTAAAAATGGTTAACATTGGTTCATTATTTCACCTGGTCCCCATACAACTGAACCTCCGAATGGGGCTTGTAAAGCTTATAATCAAACTACAGGTCGCAATTTTGAAGATAATTCAATGGCACACGATCTTCTATGGTATCGGAGACAAAGCCTATTGAAAGTGGTTAACATTGGTCCATTATTTCACCTAGTCCCCATACAACTGAACCTGCCGAATAGGGCTCTTAAGTTCATTACAGTGTTGCCAGAAAATGAATTTCAAAATAAGGTAAAACTTGAAAAACTAAGTGCTAAAATGTTCTACGGATGAAAAAAAGTGCTAAAATTTTTTAATCTAACAAAACAATATAAATGTTTGTTTTTTCTAGTTTTTATTTAAATACTGATGATGTAGTGCATGACTTCAATATTTCTGGTACTATATCTTCAACGTAATCCTCATTTTGATATTTATCAAATGATCGTATTTGATTTGTAATATAATTTTTTATATATTCATAAACAACATTTTATTTTGTAAAAGATTTTTAATACTAAATTTCCATCCAAAATTTGTATAAAATTAAAATTTGTTTATGATTAAGGCCTTAAGTGTAACAGCATGCATTTTCGAATTTCAATTCTTTTCGAATTTGTATTATTGAACATAAAAATTCAGCTTAAATACGATTTCGAATTTTAATTCTAGACTTTGATATAAAAAGCCTTTCAAGTTCGGCATTAGAAAAAGGTGAAACGAGTAATGACAATACAAAAATATACAATTCATTAAATTAATTTTCACCGATAAAATTTTCAAAATTATATACATTATATCAGATTTTTGTCATAATGTTGTTTTGCAATATCCAACCATGATTTTCAATAATATTTTTATCAGTTAAACTATACTTAGTTTTTTTTTAGAAAACATAGAAATATTTTTTAATTTTTTTTATCAAGCAAATTATGCTAAAAAGCATTTAGCATAATTTTAAAAAACCTCAATGCATTTTCACGATGCAAAATGCTAAATCTAGCACTGAAAGTGCTAAAATGGCAACACTGGTTCATAATTATGTTTAATATTCTCGTATCTCGACAAAAAGCTGCAAAACCAAGTTCTATTCTATACTAGCCTTGACGACCGACATGAATTTTATAGTTATAGAGTCTCATTTGACCATAGCCCCTATACAAATCCCCCTTCAAAATTTGACTTAAATGTCCACAATTTTATTCAACAATAAATGGCTTAAGTATATCTGAGACAAGGTACAATTCAACTTAAATGCTTTTTTCTGAAAAAATAAATCATATTTTATTTTTGTAACAGGTGTAGGGTGTTATATGGTCGGCCTCGCCCGACTATAATGCCTTACTTGTTTTTTATTGAAATCTATATACAAATTCGAACCAAATAATTTTTTAATGAATAAAATATATCTCATATATTTTGTACATCAGCCAAACTTTTTTATATTTAACGTTTCAGAAGTACAATCTATATTATCATCATTAATTTAAATAAGTAATATGTTTAATGTATTTTTTCCTTAACTAAAAAATCTGTTGAAAAGGAATAATACCAACAGTTTAGAAATATATTTTTTTTTATATTTATGGAAAATATTTTACTTTTGTTTTATCGCGGTCTAATGTGTAGAAGTTTTTTTCGAAGAACAAAAGTATATTTTATAATCTTTCAAGTGTTTAATTTAACATTGCAGTACCAAAAAAGTAATTGTGCGTTTTGAGTTTTGGCCATAAATTGCGTATTTCTAGACCTATGTGCACTCTCATAGAAGCAAGAAAAAGAAGTAAGAAAGTATAGTCGGGCGTGACCGACCATATGATACCCTACATCAGTTATGAATATTAAATGTGATTTATTTTTCATAATAAAGCATTTATCTTCTATTACCTTGTTCCGATGCATTTAAGCAATTTATGGATGAAAAACTAATTTTCTGAAACAGGCTTTATATGGGGGCTAGGGGCAAATATTGACCAAGCCTGATAAAATTTTGTGAATATTTACATAATATTTTATTGTGCTGAATTTCATCGCGATATTTGAGTTTATAAGTTAATTTTGGACATTCAAGTAATTGTTCCGATACATTTAAGCAATTTATAGATGAAAAACTAATTTTCTGAAACAGGCTTTATATGGGAACTAGGGGTAAATATGGACCAAGCCCGATAAAATTTTGTGAATATATTTATATTTACATGATATTTTATTGTGCTGAACTTCATCGCGATATTTGCGTTTATAAGTTAATTTTGGACATTCAAGTAATTTTCTAAAGGGGACTTTGTATGGGAGCTAAGGTCAAATGAGTCCCGATCTCTTAGTTGTGCCGCTTTTTATCAATATACAGGTATATTTAACATAATTATGAACTCAGAAGCCCTTTTCGGGGAGTTCTGTTGTATGGGGGCTAGGTGAAATAATGGACCGATTTTAACCATTTTCAATAGGTTTCGTCATGGACAGCCAGCCAGACGGACAGACGGACATAGCTTAATCGAGTCAGAAAACGATTCTAAGCCGATTGGTTCACGGCTTATAATTGGTTTAAGTAAAAATCATTTTATAACTGAGTGATTTATTTTAAAAAACTAAAATAAATCACAATTCGTGCACTTTGGTTATGTGGCCCAGTTATTTTCAGTCTCTGTTATAAATATATACCACGTCCTTGCGGAGACTTATAAAGATGACAATTAGGATGTTACGTATATGTAACAGTGAGCAATTCTCAGTACTTTTTGTCGCCCTCTACATATGATATAAATAATGAACCACTTGCTTACTTTTTTATGAAATCTGCTTCAAAAATAGTTTTTTATCGGAGGAATTTGTTGATAACGTAAGAAAAAAGAAAATATTTTCTTGAAATATTGATATTTGATGACAAGCAATATATTTTGAATGTAAATGTTTCTATTAAATCGTCCTTTCGTGGATATTTTAAATTTTTTAAGGATTTCTGTGAAGGATATGCCATTTGACCGCATTAAAACTTACGCAAGGCACAGTTTGCGAATCTTAAATACATATTTTTACGAGAAAATTGTAATATAATTGCAATTATCATTCATAAATGAAACATGGTTAGAAAATTATGTCTATTTTCTTGGTTTATTAAGTGAAGGATTATAGCGCCAAAGAACCTTTGTAAATATATGCAAAATGAGTAATGTTAGTCAATATATCTGTTGCCGCAAGAAAAAATACATATTTCTTTAAATTCATGAATTGACATAAAAAAAAATACAAAATTCCACGAATTAAAATTTTTTACTTTTAAATTATTTTTTATTTTATATGAACAAATTTTGTATGATATACCAAATAAGCTAGTCTATACTTAAAACTTAATAATTAACCAGTTTTTTACGATTTTTTTAAAATATATAACTCACTTAAAATACTTAAGGGACAAAAATTCGTGGGTAATGGTTACGTATATGTAACGTCTTCTAAAATCCAAACCAGGCAAAATAGAAAAATTTTTTAATTAAAATCGGTTTATATACAGAAGTAAACAATCATATCCAAATTTCACAATTCTACCTTACGTAGATCGCCGTGGGCATTAATGGGTTAAGTTCATTTATTGCTTATTTATGACTATTAAGTGCGATACTAATATTTATAAGACTAAACATAAAAATAATTTTCTGAAATGGGCCTTATATAGGCATTGGATCAAATGTGGTCCGATTTAAAAAAAAAAAAACTTTACAGAATTATTTGTAGATCCTTAAAACATACTCCTGACTAATTTCATAACGACTAAACATAAAAACAATTTTCTGAAATGGGCCTTATATAGGCATTGGATCAAATGTGGTCCGATTTAAAAAAAAACTTTACAGAATTATTTGTAGATCCTTAAAAAATACTCCTGACTAATTTCATAACGATTGCTGCATAATAGAGGCGCTTACGAGTATTTAAGCGGGGCTATGTCGCTAAACGCAACTAAAAACCATCATTCTTGGACCATAATGGTGCTATATACCATTTTTTTCCTATATAGCTTTAAGCTTCTGATCTGTAATTTAACACTAATGAACTCTGGAAGTGGTTTTGAGTCTATTGGAGTCCTTTAAGCTTAGTTAAGTACTATTATTTTTGGTTTTTACTAACATTACCTGATTCATTATTACATTACCTGATAATATAAATTGTAATGGTATAGGATATACAATTCAATATAATTCCTGATTTTTCCAGTTGACGATAAATAATAATCTTTTTATATTCATGTAACAGTGAAAAATAAATACATGTGGGTAATTCCATGAAAAGGTAAACCTCAACTGAAAAAATAAAACCATTTTTTAAGATAATTCAACAAAAATTGGTATATGATCTTTTGTAGAAGAAGAATGTTGAAAATTTTTGAAATCGGTCTATTTTACACCTCGCCCCCATACAAACGGACCCGCAAATATCACTTTTTAGCTCATAATTCTGTTAATTATAATACTATTCCTTCCAAAATCGGCAGATCTATACTGTATATAAGCCTAAACCATTATTACGATTTTTATAACGATTGGACCTCATTTGAGCCCAGTTCCATTCAAAGTTTAATTTCAGAAAAACATTTAAACGTCCGTAACTCACTTATAAGCACTAGTATTATAATAAAATTTGGCACAAATAAGTTTTATATGAATAAAAATCCCTCCCCAAAATTTTATGAGGATCGGTCCATATTTGACCCTAGTCGCCATATAACTACTGTTTTTTAATTTTATCTAGAAATTGCTTAAACAGTCGGCCATTTCCGACTGCACTTTCCTTTTTATTTGTTGAGGTGTGTGTGTGCATATATTTCCAAAATATATATTTTATAACCTAGAAAAAATTCAGGAAAAAAATGTGTCACGTACAATATTCAAAACGTTCATTATATTTTTTTTTTTTTTATTTAAAAATTATGGATTACGAATGAAAAATCTGTCCCATAGTGTAAGAAATTAAAACAAAACAGATACACCTACAGAATTCGCAGATTTTCGAAAATATTTACATGTACTTTAAAAACACTTCCGTTTTCCGTCACGTTTGATATCGCCATATTTTAATCCATATTTTGGAAAATAAGATTCTGAATGGGACAATTCCTTTTGCAAATATAGTATTCTCAGAATGGAGCAGAATGTCAATATTGTTTTCCAAGTACTCCCATTTTTACGTTGCGTACGAATGTCACATAAAATCGTATGGAATTGGCCATGTATATATTTGATAGATTTATTGCATTTCACTTTGTTTTAAAAGTGGTAAATCTATTTTTTCAAAAAGTAAACAAGTAAGTGTGTTATATTAGGTTATGCCGAATCTTATATACCCACCATCAAATCGTATGCCGTAAAAGGAATGTTCTACTGTAAACATCAGGGAGATCAGGCTTAAGTCAATTATGTACGTGATCTTCGAATTAACAAAATATTCATTTTTAAAAACAAAATTTTGTTTGTCCCATTTTTTAACTATAAACATATATGGGAGGTAGGGTCAATTATGGACTGTTTGTCGTAGAATTTGGTAGAAAGATTTCGAGTCGTATTTCATTGCTGTTCTCGTATTTTTAATTCAATCATAAGCGTAAAAGTAATTATCTGAAGGGAACCTTTTATGAGGTAGGGATAATAATGAATCGATACACAAAAAATTTTGTACATAGATTAAATTTTGTCGGCTATGGTCAGCTATAGACCAATCCTTATAAAATTCGGAATGAAGAATTAAAATAAAAATCTTTCTCGTTGTGGCTTTATATATGAGGGGTAGGTTCAATTGTGGACCGATCCTCATAATATTTTGTAATGCGATTTTCATTAATACAAAACTTGTTTATGTCGAAATTCATCATATTTGTGTCGAGTTTCATTATTATATTCGTTTATTTTCTGAAGAGGACTTTATATGGGGGGTAGGGTCAATTATCGACCGATCCTCATAAAATTTGGTAGAGAGATTTTGACGCATATAAAACTTATTTATGTCGAATTTCATCGCCATACTCGTATTTTTAAAATGATTATGACTGTTTAAGCTGTTTTTCGGGGGCCACTTGTATGAGGGCTATGCGAAATCGTGGACTGATATTGCCCATTTGCAATACCGAAGAAACCTCAACTATAAGGAATATTTGTGGAAAATGTGCTTTCAACAGACAGACGGACATGGCTAGATCATCTTAGATTTAAATAAGGACCCAGAATAACTACACTTTTGTGGGTCTACGATTCGATGTGTTACAAACGGAGTGACAAAATCAAGATACCTCCATCTTTTTTGATGGTGGGTATAAAAAAAACGAATATACCGAAACCCGATTTTTGAAAATAGTTAAAGAATCGAATTTTCTCGGTTTTTTTCTATTAACCGTTATGTCAATACCCACATACCAGGGTATGTTTTTCATTTTTAAAGTGATATATCTCGAGATGTATATATCATATCGGAAATTTGGACTATGCTTTCAGAGTAATGTTTTCTACATTTTCCAAAAATTAGTTATATATATATATATATATATATATACATCGTCATATACAATAAAAATATATATATATATATATATATATATATATATATATATATATATATATATATATATATATATATATATATATATATATATATATATATATATATATATATATATATATATATATATATATATATATATCAAAAAAAAATATATATATATATGTATATATATATACATATATATTTCATTTTGACCTCGTGTATCAATACCCAACATACCCCGGTCTGTACATAAAGTATGTCAGTTATCGGACTAAAATTAAGTTTCATTACAAATAATTATTAGAATTATAAATATATATTCTTGTATCTTATGAAAAAAATTTAACTAAACAACAAATTTTGTTTCATTCATTTGAATGTGAAATATTTGTGATACCCTGTAACATTAACAAATATGGGCCGAATTTGATGAAATAATTTTTTTTTTATTGTATATGACTTAGTAGAGTAAAATTATGCTGATTAAAATAATTTTATTCTCATATAAAGAAAAATATTTAGGTTTAAATTTAAATTTTTAAATTTTTATTTTTGACCATGACTTAGCAATCTTTTTTTATTGAATATAATATTTTTGTCAATAGGAAAGCAATAAGAAAATTTCAAAAAAAAATTGCTAAAATTTAATGGTGTATGATCTAAAACTATTTAATTTATATATACAGACGTTTTATTAAATTAGTTTTAATAATTATCTGAATTATACATTAGAAATGTAAAAAAATATGAAATAGCCATATAAATTGTATGACATACCCGGGTATGTTGGGTATTGATGTACGTAATTTTTAGTTTTTAGTGAAAATTGCCTTCCATTGGTATTTAACTTCATCCAAGATGTAACTTTTTAAAATAAGTCTACTATTACGCACAATTCAAAATACGTCTTTTTCTAAAAAGATAAAGAATACCACTAAAACAGGGAAATAAAATTGTTTATAATAACCAATATTTTTAGTACTGACAATATCAAAAACCATGGTACCAAAATATTTTAAAAATTATCATTTTAACGAGAGATATATCAAAACGAATATATATATATTTTTTAACAGCGTATTATTTTGCACATCACTGTATATAAATATTATACGAATAATTTAATTTCATATATGTAGATCCTTGTATGAACAAATCTGCCCTAAAAATCACACAAAAGCATTTCCATTATAGACTGACAAAATATACGCTTCCAAAAAACAGGACAAAGTACCGCTGTCACCTCTTAATCTTCAAATATTTATTAGTATTGTTAAAATATGTAATATACATATGTATATATAAATAAACTGTTAATATTATCTCTTGCGAATGTATCTCGATATCGTTAAATGTATCATTTACGTACACGATTTCAATACCAATAAAGAACATTTTATAAACTTTTCTCAATATCGAGATTGGAACTTAAAAGATGTATTTTTTAATTCATAGTTAATATTGCTAAATACTCGCTATTGGTATCGTAAGCGAAACTTCGAGATCGAATGATTTGCTGCCACAAACTGGGCGACAGGCCAGATCTAGGAGCACATTCTCTTGTCGTTGTCGATAGCCGTTTTCGACTGTTTTACCCGAGAAATTATTGAGAAAACTTCGATGGTGATTTCATTATCGATAGCCATGGTCAAGTGGGATTCTCTGATTGCAACCAAACGTGTATGTGTATGAATTTCCAAACACAAAGCGCACAAGCATATTCATATACCAAGGCGAATTCATAGGTGGTGATATTCAATCAGCTGATTATTTTTTTCTTCACTGGACTGGTACGCACTGATGTCAGAATTTGTTATTGTTCACATTTTTATATTTAAAAATTTCCGTTAAAACAGAAAAAAACTTCGTTAGTATTATGAATAATTTATGTAAAAATCTGAAAATACCAAGCATTTTGTAAACAAATATTTTTCTTATATTTCTTATATGAATAATTGGTACGCATCACAGTAGGAAATGGTAGAATAGGAGCTGATCATGAATACTTTTTATAAAATGTTAATTTTTGACATAATTTTGTTTTCATAGTAAAGCTAAGATTTTGTGTATTATAATATAAAAATATTGGAGAAATCCAACTGGTATAACTATCCGTAAATATTGATCAAATGTGAAGGATTTCAAATATAATATTTTTGTACTTTAAAATTGCCATATTTAAGGTCATTATTTTCGCTGATATAGCATTTTTCGGAATATGTTTTAATTAATGTTAGATAGAGTATTTTGTTAAGATATTTATTAAGTCATAATTTTTAAAGAAGATTGTAAACTTCTCTTAATATTTGCATGTTTTCTAGTTAATGTTCTTTTTATGAAGTATTGAGTTTTTGGTGGAGTATACGTTTTAAGGTCCCCTTGCCACCGTGTTAAAATTAATATAAAACAAGTATGAAATTATAGTCGGGCGAGGCCGACCATATAATACCCTACACCTTTCACAAAAAAAAAAAAATCACATAATGTGATTTTTGTACCTTGCCTTAGATATACATACTTAAGCCGTTTATTGTTGAATAAAATTGTGGACATTTAAGTGAAATTTTGATGGGGGCTTTTCATAGGGGCTAGGGTCATATGAGAACCTATTATTATGGAATTCGTGAGGGCCATCAAGTCTTGTATACAACTTGGTTTTTGCAGCTTTTTGTAGAGATATGAGTATTTTAAACATAATTATGAACTTAAAAGCCCTATTCGGCGGGTTCAGTTGTATGGGGGCTACGTGAAATAATGGACCGATGTAAACCATTTTAAACAGGCTTCATCTACGGTACCATAAAAGATCATGTGTAAAATTTTATTGAATTATCTCCAAAATTGCGACCTGTAGTTTGATTACAAGGTTTAAAAGCCCTATTCGGGGGTTCAGTTGTATGGTGGCTAGGTGAAATAATGGACCGATGTTAACCATTTTCATTGAACTATCTTCAAAATTGCGACCTGTAGTTTGATTACAATGTTTACATGTACGGACGGACAGACGAACGGACATAGCTAAATCGACTCAGAAAATGATTCGGAGCCAATTGGTATATTTTAAGGTGGGTATAGGACCAATGTTATTGTGCGTTACAAACATCAGCACAAACCCAATATACCCACCCCACTAAAGTGGTGTAGGGAATAATGAAAGCTTAATGTATTGTGTATTAAATTTAATGAATGAAATTTGCGGCGGTCTGCGGCTGCAGTTAGGGGAAATAAAAGCCCTTTAGAATACACACATTTATTTTTAAAATTTAATATGTATTGTATTTTATAGATCGATATCTATGGTATTTTAATCTTATTTAATAAAGCCAATTCAAGAGAATGTTCGTTTGGTATGCAAATGTGCAATATCGGTCCACGTTTTTTTCTAGCTCCCATACAAGTGCCTCATCGGAAAACAGTTTTAAAAGTAAAAACTGGTATAGAAATACCAGTATAGCGATGAAATTCCACATAAACAATTTTTATATGAACCAAAATCTCTCTACCAAATTTTACGAGGATCCCGCCATAATTGATCCTAGCCCCCATATAATGTCCCCTTTAAAAATTTACTTAAACGGTCATTACTGGCTTCAAAATAGGAGTACAGCGACGAAATTCGACATGAAAAGAAATTTTACTATTTTTCTACAAAATTTAATGAGGATCATGCCACAACTGGCCCTACCCCCATATAAGGTCTCCTTCAAAAAATTACTTTAAAGCTCATTACTGGCTTAAAAATACGAGTACAGTTATAAAATTCGACATAAACATGTTTTGTACGAGCGAAATATCTTCAACATTTTATGAGGATAGGTCCATAATTGACCTTACCCTCTCAGGGAAACTTTTTTGAAATTAAACAAGTAAGAAATTATAGTCGGGCGAGGCCGACCATATAATACCCTACACCTTTGACAAAAATATAATGTGATTTATTTGCCATAATAAAGCATTTAAATTGAGTTGTACATTGCCTCAGATATACATACTTAAGCCGTTTATTGTTGAATAAAATTGTGGACATTTAAGTGAAATTTTGATGGGGGCTTTTCATAGGGGCTAGGGTCATATGAGGACCTATTATTATGGAATTCGTGAGGGTCACCAAATCTTGTATAGAACTTGGTTTTTGCAGCTTTTTTCGAGATATGAGTATATTAAACATAATTATGAACTTAAAAGCCCTATTCGGCGAGTTCAGTTGTATGGGGGCTAGGTGAAATACTGGACCGATGTTAACCATTTTCAATAGACTTTGTCTACGGTACCATAAAATATCATGTGCCAAATTTCATTGAATTATCTCCAAAATTGCAACCTGTAGTTTGATCAAAAAGTTTAAAAGCCCTATTCGGGGGTTCAGTTGTATGGGGGCTAAGTGAAATAATGGACCGATGTTAACCATTTTCAATAGGCTTCGTCTACGGTACCATAAAATATCATGTGCCAAATTTCATTGAATTATCTCCAAAATTGCGACCTGTAGTTTGATTACAAAGTTTAAAAGCCCTATTCGGGGGGTTCAGTTGTATGGGGGCTAGGTGAAATAATGGACCGATGTTAACCATTTTCAATAGGCTTCGTCCCTGGGACAATAGAAGATGATGTACCAAATTTCATTGAATTATCTTCAAAATTGCGACCTGTAGTTTGATTACATGGACGGACGGACGGACGGACATAGCTAAACCGACTCAGAAAATGATTCTGAGCCGATTGGTATACTTTAAATTGCGACCTGTAGTTTGATTACAAAGCTTAAAAGCCCTATTCGGGGGGTTCAGTCGTATGGGGGCTAGGTGAAATAATGGACCGATGTTAACCATTTTCAATAGGCTTCGTCCCTGGGACAATAGAAGATCATGTACCAAATTTCATTGAATTATCTTCAAAATTGCGACCTGTAGTTTGATTACAAGGTTTACATGGACGGACGGACGGACATAGCTAAACCGACTCAGAAAATGATTCTGAGCCGATTGGTATACTTTAAGGTGGGTATAGGACCAATATTATTGTGCGTTACAAACATCAGCACAAACCCAATATACCCTCCCCACTGAAGTGGTGTAGGGTATAAAAAGACATACATTACGATATACTAAAGAACCTTAACATATCAATAAAATACCTAAGTAGTTTTCTGTGTAAGCAATTTTTTGTTTTTAAAACAAAACAACTTTTGAACTCCTTATTTACAAGTACTTATATAAATAGTGATTTGTAAGAGAGCGTGGTAAGTACTTACCTCCAATGTCATGACCGTGTTAAAATTATGAGTTAAAATTCTAATGAATAAGTTGTGAAAAGCCGCTTTTTTAGCTTTTCAACTCATTAATTTTCAATGTATGTTTTTGCTGGGTAATGGTAGGTTTTTACTTATTCACTACTCATTTATATGTATAAATTATATTTAGATAAAACTTATTTCTATATAAGGGGTTAACAATATCAATTGTTCATTAATTTATTACATTCGAAATGAAATATTACAACAAAACTTTTATTCAAACTTTTGCAATAAAAATATTCAATTTCAAACATATATTACCAATCAAACATTGAAATTTTGAAGCTCATATTTATATATATGATCAGAAATATTGTCAAAATTATTGGTGTAAAATTTTGGGCATTTATCTCAGAAAACGACAAAAATTTCACACTGTGCGCATGTATAAACTTAATATAACAATAATATTTTTTCTATTAAATGTTAACAAATTAAACAATACTTATACCCTACACAATATTTTTGGGATTGGCCTATAATTGGGGATAGCTCCCATATAAGGCCCATTTCCGATAACCACGTAATCGCACATATTATGTAACAGATTGAAGATATCGGTATAAAATTCATCATGAATGTGTTTCAAGTATATATAAAACACCCTGCGAAATTTTTTCCGGATCGGCCCATAATTGGTCACATAATTGGTAAGGTCCACTTCCGAAAATTACTTAAATGCACATTACTAATTTAGAACAAGTAAGAAATTATAGTCGGGCGAGGCCGACCCTACACCTGTTACAAAAAAAATGTGATTTAGTTTTCATAATAAAGCATTTAAGTTGCATTGTACCTTGCCTCAGATATACTTAAGCCATTTATTGTTGAATAACATTGTGTACATTTAAGTCGAATTTTGAAGGGGGCTTTGAATAGGGGCTATGGTCAAATGAGACCCTATAATTAAAAAATGCATGAGGGTCATCAAGGCTAGTATGGAACTTGGTTTGGCAGCTTTTTGTCGAGGTACGAGTGTATTAAACATAATTATGAACTTAAAAGCCCTATTAGTCAGGTTCAGTTGTATGGGGGCTAGGTGAAATAATATACCGATGGTAACTATTTTCAACAGGCTTCGTCACCAGTACCATAGAAAATCGTGTGCCAAATTTCATTGAATTATCTTCAAAAGTGCAACCTGTAGTTTGATTACAAGGTTTACAGGCCCTATTTGGGGGTTCAGTTGTATGCGGGATAGATGAGATAATGGACCGATGTTAACCATTTTCAATAAACTTCGTCTCCGGTAAAATAGAAGATCGTGTGCCAAATTTCATTGAATTATCTTCAAAATTGCGACCTGTAGTTTGATTACAAGGTTTACAAGCCCTATTCAGGGGTTCAGTTGTATGGGGGCTAGGTGAAATAATGGACCGATCGTAACCATTTTCAATAGGCTTCTTCCCTGGGACAATAGAAGATCATGTACCAAATTTCATAGAATTATCTTCAAAATTGCGACCTATAGTTTGATTACAAAGTTTACATGGCCGGACGGACATAGCTTAATCGACTCAGAAAATGATTCTAAGCCGATTGGTATTCTCTAAGGTGGGTATAGGACCAATATTATTGTGCGTTACAAACATCAGTACAAACCCAATATACCCTCCCCACTAAAGTGGTGTAGGGTATAATAAAGAAATTGAAATAATATTTAACATAAATATGTATTGTGTATACATATATCACTCTGCAAAATATATTTTGGATCGGTCCATAATTGGACATAGCTCCCATACAAGGTCCCCTCCCGAAAATCACTTAAACGAACATAATTCATTACTAAATTAAGATAACTATACAAAATTTGGTAAAAAAATTACTCTCACACACAGAAATATTACTATGAAATTTTTTTCCGATTGGTCCATAATTGGTCATAGCTCCGATACAAGGTCCCCTCGCGAAAATCACCTAAACGCGCATAACTGAGAAATTTTTTTCCGATCGGTTCATAACTGGTCATAGCTCCCATACAAGGTCCCCTCCCGAAAATCACTTAAACGCACATAAAATACCCATAAAACATTTGGCATAAATACTATTTTTGTACACATAAATGTTATTTCATCATTATTATTTCCTTGGTCATAGCTCCCATACAAGGTTCCCTCCCGAAAATCATTTAAACACACATAACTCATTACCAAATATTGATATCCATACATTTAGCAAAAATATTGCTCTTATATACAGAAATTAAACTACAAAATTGTTTAACGATCGGTCCATAATTAGTCATAGCTCTCATACTAGGTCCCCTCCCGAAAATCACTTAATTGCACAATATTCATTACCAAATAATGTTATAGATACAGAATTTTGAAATTTTGTCTTTCTATACATAATTGGTTATAGCTCACATACAAGGTCCTTTTACGAAAATCTCTTAAACGCACATTACTCATTACCAAAAAAACTATTGATACAAAATTTGGCACAAATATTAGTTTTATATACAAAAATTCTATTTCAAGATTTTTTCACGATCGTTTCATAACAGAAAATCACCTAAACACACATAACTTATTACTAAATTACGATATAGATACAAAATTTGACTGAAATATAGCTTTTATGTACAGAAATTTTGCTTAAAGGATTTTTTACGATCGGTATATAATTGGTCATCTCCCATACTAGGTCATGCCCCTAAAAGCGCTTTAACCGTATTTAACTAGTTGCATTATCAATTTGTGTAGAACAAAATTAAATATATGTATTTTGAAAATCTTTAAATCTTTCACACACATTCATACATGCAAATTACTAAACATCGCTAAGCGCTATAAAAATATAAAGAAAATGGCGTTTGTAATGTTCAATACATCTTAGAATTGTAATAGATTTAAGCTGTTTAAATATTGGGATTTTTTCTATATAAGACATGAGAAAACTTATTTCTACAAATATTTGATAAATTAGAAAAGTATTAATATAAAACAAGTAAGAAATTATAGTCGGGCGTGGCCGACCATATGATACCCTACACCAGTTATGAATATTAAATGTGATTTATTTTTCATAATAAAGCATTTATCTTCAATATTCCCTTGTTCCGATACATTTAAGCAATTTATGGATGAAAAACTAATTTTCTGAAAGAGGCTTTATATGGGGGCTAGGGGCAAATATGGACCAAGCCCGATAAAATTTTGTGAATATATTTATATTGACATAATATTTTATTGTGCTGAATTTCATCGCGATATTTGTGTTTATAAGCTAATTTGGGATATTCAAGTAATTTTCTGAAGGGGACTTTGTATGGGAGCTAGGGTCAAATGAGGCCCGATCTTTATGAAATTTGGCAGGGTCATCAAGACTTCTATAAAACTTAGTTGTGCCGTATTTTATCGATATATATGTATATTTAACATAATTATGAGCTCAGAAGCCCTTTTCGGGGGGTTCTGTTCTATGGGGGCTAGGTGAAATAATGGACCGATCTTAACCATTTTCAATAGGCTTCAGTCAAATAAAACGTGCGTGCCAAATTTCATCCAATTATCTTGAAAATTGCTACCTGTACCTTGCGCACATGGTTTACATGGACAGCCAGCCAGCCAGACGGACGGACGGACATGGCTTAATCGACTCAGAAAACGATTCTAAGCCGATTGGTATACTTTAAGGTGGGTCTAGGACGAATATTTTTGTATGTTACAGACATCAGCACAAATCCAATATACCCTCCCCACTAAAGTGGTGTAGGGTATAAATAGCTGGTGGAGGGTATTTAAGATTTGGCTCAGCCGAATATAGCACTCTAACTTGTTTTTTTTGTATAAAAAATATGGATGGTCAAAAATAATTGTTTAATTATGAAAAACATTAAAGAAATGAAAGGGTATTATAATTTTTTTAGATAATATTCATTATTGTATGTATTCATTATCATTTCATTTTTCCCGCTTTATTGAAAAAAATTATTGAAATAATTTATTATTGCATATTTATGTACATTAAAGATTTATTTGCACGCAAAATATTTTATTTTGTTTATGAAAAACTTTTTACAGTGTACTAATACTAAATGTTAACTTGAATACGGTTCTCTGCTGCTTAACACACACAAATATATATGTACTTGATAGTATCTGTCTGCCCACCACTAGTTAAAATGCATTAAAAGCCGACTTTTTCATCAACTAGTTGTGGTTGATCATTGTATTATTTTTAATGGAGCCAACTGACTATTTTAACATGGCGATGTCCTACGAAATAATCAATTGTCCGACTCTGCATGACTTTTGAACTAACTTAAAGTTAGTTACAAAATTATTAGCTTAAAGTTAACTGTTTATTAACTTACTTAAAGTTAGTAGCAGAAAACACAACTAATAGTTTTCTTTTGTATTACCTTCTGTATTAATTAATTACATTTTAATTACATATATTTAAAATTTATTTAACTATTAGTTATCTAAATTACACTTTGCTTTAATAAATATTCTTTAAAATATTTTTTTGATAATTATGCAAAACATGTTTAAAACAGAGAAATCTGAATGAAAATTAGTTCCTGTGCTTATTCTTGAAGCTTTTTTAGTTGAAAATACTGTGGAAATAGACACCTTTTTAAGATTTGGAAAGTTTATGTAATATGATATGAATTTGTTAGAATTAATAGACATCAGTTTTCTGCAGAGGAACCAATAATAACGCCGGTATTCATGATTCCCATTGATCCAAATCTATATACATATATAAAAATGAATGTGTGTTTGTTTGTATGTTTGTATGTTTGAACGTTATAGAATACTGGCTGAACCGATTCCTCAACTTTAGTGTCAATATGATTATTTAGGGCAAAAAGTAGGCGGACTAGCATTAGGGGGCGTGGCACCTCCGATATAAATTAAATACAAAAATTAGTTTATCTTGGAAACTATTACAGGTAGAATCTTAAAATTTTGCACGAATAACATTAACATCCATTTAAACATTTTGGGTAATAAATTGGCGGACTACCCATGAGAGGAGCGGCACCTCTCATATTAATTAAATACACAAATTCGATTAGCTGGGAAACTAATGGAACTAAATTCTTCAAATTTTGCACGAAGAACTTAAATATTCATCTGAACATTTTGGAGGAAAAAAGCGGACTTTCATCTGGAGGGGCTTGAAGTCCCCATATGAGTTAAATAGAAAAATTCGTATATCTGAGAAACTATTAGAGCTAGAATCTTAAAATTTTACTTGAAGAATTTTGACATTCATCTGAACATTTAGAGTATAACGGGCGGACTTTGAATGGGGAACTTTGCACCTCCCATATGAATTAAATATAAAATTTCGTTTATCTAGGAAACTTATAGAACTTGATTCCTAAATTTTTGCACAAATTATTTTAATATTCATCTGAACATTTTGGGGAAAAAGTGCGAGCTTTCATCTGGGGAGCTTGAAGCGCCCACTGAGAAACTATTAGAGCTAAAATCTTCAAATTTTATATGAAGAACTAACTATTATGTCTTTAACTCTTATAACTTGCTTCAAAATGATAGTTAAGCTACGAAATTCAATTTAAACAAGTTTTTGGGGAACAAAAATATTCCCCATATATTATGAAGATCAGCCCATATTTGACTCTACCCCCATATAAGGTCCCTCTCAGAAAACGACTATTTCGGTCATAAATGTTCCAAAATTATAGCAATGCAACGAAATTCGATATATACAAGTTTCAGGGGAACATAAATATCTGTGCTAAATTTTTTTGGATTTTGGCCCATAATTTACCTTACCCCCCATATAAGGTTCCTCTCAGAAAATTACTTTAAAGGTAATAATTTGCTTTAAAATTCCAGTATATCAACGAAATTGACATTAACATGTTTTATGGAAACCACGAAATTCAGCAACGAAATTCGACATAAACAAGTTCTTCAAAATTATAGTAAAGCAATCAAATTCGACATAAACAAGTTTTATAGGAACATTGTTCTAACTGGTTTTTGATGATCGGTCCATGATTGGACCGACGGCCATGCTTATAGAATGTTAAAAATACCAGTATAGCCATAAAATTCGTCATGAACTAGTTTTATAGGATCTAAAATCATTCCCCTATCAACGGCCTTTCTCATAGAATGACATTAATGGCCATAACTGGCTTAAAAATACCGGTATATCGATAAAATTCGTCATGAACTAGTTTTATAAGATCTGAAATCTTTCTGTGAAATGTTATAAGCATCGGGCCATATTGTATCAAAGCCTTCATATAAGGCTTAGAAAGCTTGATATTCGACATAACAAGTTTTACTGAAACCAAAATCTTTGTAAAATCTTAGGAGGATTGGTCCAAAATTGACCATAAGTAAATTTACAGGAAATCAAATTGTTAAAAAAAAAATAATTATGATAAATTATTTAAAATCACCCTGACTATTACTATTTATATATGACAACTCAGTTCAGAAAAAAATTCAATAAATGTTTAAATTGTGGTAACAAAAACATGGATTTTTACAGCGTAGGTCCATTTTCAATTGAAATTTAAGACACATGATTTGATGGTGGGTATATAAGATTCGGCATAGCCGAATATAGCGCTCTTAGTAGTTCATTTTTAAAGTGATATATCTCGAGATCTATATATCGTATCGGCTTGAAATTTGGACTATGCTTTCAGAGTAATGTTTTATATATATATATATATATATATATACTTATATATATATTAAACTTATTTATGACCGATTTTCTATTTTTACCTCGTGTATCAATACCCAACATACCCTGGTATGTATATAAATTATATGTATGTCAGTTATCGTACAAAAATTAAGTTTCATTACAAATTTTATGTTTTATTATTATTATTAGAATTATATATGTATATGTATATATATTCTTGTATCTTATGAAAAAAATTGAACTAAACAAAAAAAAATTACTTTCATACATTTGAATGTGAAATATTTGTGGAACCTGTAACATTAACAAATATGGGCCGATAATAAAAATATTTTTTTTTTTATTGTATATGACTTAGTAGAGTACAATTATGCTGATTTAAATAATTTTATTCTCATTTAAGTTAAAATTTTAAAATTTTTATTTTTGACCACGACTTAGCAATCTTTTTTATTGAATATAATATCTTTGTTAATAGGAAAAGCAATAAGAAAACTTAAAAATCAAGTAAGAAAGTATAGTCGGGCGTGACCGACCATATGATACCCTACACCAGTTATGAATTTTAAATGTGATTTATTTTTCATAACAAAACATTTATCTTCTATTACCATGTTCCGATACATTTAAGCAATTTATGGATGAAAAACTAATTTTCTGAAAGAGGCTCTATATGGGGGCTAGGGTCAAATATGGACCAAGCCTGATAAAATTTTGTGAATATATTTATATTTACATAATATTTTATTGTGCTGAATTTCATCGCGATATTTGTGTTTATAAGTTAATTTGGGATATTCAAGTAATTTTCTGAAGGGGACTTTGTATGGGAGCTAGGGTCAAATGAGGCCCGATCTCTATGAAATTTGGCAAGGTCATCAAGGCTTCTATTAAACTTAGTTGTGCCGCTTTTTATCAATATACAGGTATATTTAACATAATTATGAGGTCAGAAGCCCTTTTCGGGGGGTTCTGTTGTGTGGGCTTCGTCCTTGGGCCGAAAAAGGAGTGTGTGCCAAATTTCATCCAATTATCTTGAAAATTGCGACCTGTACCTTGCGCACAAGGTTTACATGGACAGCCAGCCAGACGGACGGACGGACAGACGGACATAGCTTAGAAAACGATTCTAAGCCGATTGGTATACTTTAAGGTGGGTATAGGACGAATATTTTTGTATGTTACAAACATCAGCACAAACCCAATATACCCTCCCCACTAAAGTGGTGTAGGGTATAAAAATTGCTAAAATTTAATGGTTTATGATCAAAAACTATTTAATTTATATATATAGACGTTTTATTAATTTTTTTTTTAATAATTATGTGAATTATACATTAGAAATGTATAAAAAGATGAAATAGCCATATAATAGTATGTTGGGTATTGATGCACGTAATTTTGCTCGGGTATAAATTTTTTTATGAAAATTGCCTTCCATTGGTATTTAATTTCATTTAATTTTCAAGATGTAACTTTTTAAAATAAGTCTATTATTATGCACAATTCAAATTACATCTTTTTTTAAAAAGATAAAGGATACCATTAAACCAGGGAAATAAAATTGTTTATAATAACCAATATTTTTAGTACTGACAATACCAAAAACCATATTAACAAAATATTTTAAAAATTATCATTTTAACGAGAGATATATCAAAAAATATATATATTTTTTAACATCGTATTATTTTGCACATCACTGTATATATAATGTAAATAATTTAATTTCATATATGTAGATCCTTGTATGAACAAATCTGCCCTAAAAATCACACAAAAGCATTTCCATTATAGACTGACAAAATATACGCTTCCAAAAAACAGGACAAAGTACCGCTGTCACCTCTTAATCTTCAAATAATTATTAGTATTGTTAAAATATGTAATATACATATGTGTATATAAATAAACTGTTAATATTATCTTTTGCGAATGTATCTCGATATCGTTAAATGTATAATTTACGAACACGATTTCAATACCAATAAAGAACATTTTATAAACTTTTCTCAATATCGAGATTGGAACTTAAAAGATGTATTTTTTAATTAATAGTTAATATTGCTAAATACTCGCTATTGGTATCGTAAGCGAAACTTCGAGATCGAATGATTTGCTGCCACAAACTGGGCGACAGGCCAGATCTAGGAGCACATTCTCTTGTCGTTGTCGATAGCCGTTTTCGACTGTTTTACCCGAGAAATTATTGAGAAAACTTCGATGGTGATTTCATTATCGATAACCATGGTCAAGTGGGATTCTCTGATTGCAACCAAACGTGTATGTGTATGTATTTCCAAACACAAAGCGCACAAGCATATTCATATACCAAAGCGAATTCACATAAGGTGGTGTTATTCAATCAGCTGATTATTTTTTTCTTCAATGGACTGGTACGCACTGATGTCAGAATTTGTTATTGTTTACATTTTTATATTTAAAAATTTCCGTTAAAACAGAAAAAAACTTCGTTAGTATTATGAATAATTTATGTAAAAATCTGAAAATACCAAGCATTTTGTAAACAAATATTTTTCTTATATTTCTTATATGAATAATTGGTACGCATCACAGTAGGAAATGGTAGAATAGGAGCTGATCATGAATACTTTTTATAAAATGTTAATTTTTGACATAATTTTGTTTTCATAGTAAAGCTAAGATTTTGTGTATTATAATATAAAAATATTGGAGAAATCCAACTGGTATAACTATCCGTAAATATTGATCAAATGTGAAGGATTTCAAATATAATATTTTTGTACTTTAAAATTGCCATATTTAAGGTCATTATTTTCGCTGATATAGCATTTATCGGAATATGTTTTAATTAATGTTAGATAGAGTATTTTGTTAAGATATTTATTAAGTCATAATTTTTAAAGAAGATTGTAAACTTCTCTTAATATTTGCATGTTTTCTAGTTAATGTTCTATTTATGAAGTATTGAGTTTTTGGTGGAGTATACGTTTTAAGGTCCCCTTGCCACCGTGTTAAAATTAATATAAAACAAGTATGAAATTATAGTCGGGCGAGGCCGACCATATAATACCCTACACCTTTCACAAAAAAAATCACATAATGTGATTTAGTTGTCATAATAAAGCATTTAAGTTGAATTGTACCTTGCCTTAGATATACATACTTAAGCCGTTTATTGTTGAATAAAATTGTGGACATTTAAGTGAAATTTTGATGGGGGCTTTTCATAGGGGCTAGGGTCATATGAGAACCTATTATTATGGAATTCGTGAGGGCCATCAAGTCTTGTATACAACTTGGTTTTTGCAGCTTTTTGTCGAGATATGAGTATTTTAAACATAATTATGAACTTAAAAGCCCTATTCGGCGGGTTCAGTTGTATGGGGGCTACGTGAAATAATGGACCGATGTAAACCATTTTAAACAGGCTTCATCTACGGTACCATAAAAGATCATGTGTAAAATTGCGACCTGTAGTTTGATTACAAGGTTTAAAAGCCCTATTCGGGGGTTCAGTTGTATGGGGGCTAGGTGAAATAATGGACCGATGTTAACCATTTTCAATAGGCTTCGTCCCTGGGACAATAGAAGATCATGTACCAAATTTTATTGAACTATCTTCAAAATTGCGACCTGTAGTTTGATTACAATGTTTACATGTACGGACGGACAGACGAACGGACATAGCTAAATCGACTCAGAAAATGATTCGGAGCCGATTGGTATACTTTAAGGTGGGTATAGGACCAATGTTATTGTGCGTTACAAACATCAGCACAAACCCAATATACCCACCCCACTAAAGTGGTGTAGGGAATAATGAAAGCTTAATGTATTGTGTATTAAATTTAATGAATGAAATTTGCGGCGGTCTGCGGCTGCAGTTAGGGGAAATAAAAGCCCTTTAGAATACACACATTTATTTTTAAAATTTAATATGTATTGTATTTTATAGATCGATATCTATGGTATTTTAATCTTATTTAATAAAGCCAATTCAAGAGAATGTTCGTTTGGTATGCAAATGTGCAATATCGGTCCACGTTTTCTTCTAGCTCCCATACAAGTGCCTCATCGGAAAACAGTTTTAACAGTAAAAACTGGTTTAGAAATACCAGTATAGCGATGAAATTCCACATAAAAAATTTTTATATGAACCAAAATCTCTCTACCAAATTTCACGAGGATCCCGCCATAATTGATCCTAGCCCCCATATAATGTCCCCTTTAAAAATTTACTTAAACGCTCATTACTGGCTTCAAAATAGAAGTACAGCGACGAAATTCGACTTAAACAAGTTTTGTACAAGTTCTCTACAAAATTGTATAAGGATTGGTCTATAATTGACCCTACCACCAATACAAGGTCCCCTTCAGAAAATGACTTTCACGCTCATTACTGGCTTAAAATTACGAGTACAGCGATGAAACTCGACATGAAAAGAAATTTTACTATTTTTCTACAAAACTGGCCCTACCCCCATATAAGGTCTCCTTCAAAAAATTACTTTAAAGCTCATTACTGGCTTAAAAATACGAGTACAGTTATAAAATTCGACATAAACATGTTTTGTACGAGCAAAATATCTTTAACATTTTATGAGGATAGGTCCATAATTGACCTTACCCTCTCTGGGAAACTTTTTTGAAATTAAACAAGTAAGAAATTATAGTCGGGCGAGGCCGACCATATAATACCCTACACCTTTGACAAAAATATAATGTGATTTATTTGCCATAATAAAGCATTTAAATTGAATTGTACCTTGCCTCAGATATACATACTTAAGCCGTTTATTGTTGAATAAAATTGTGGACATTTAAGTGAAATTTTGATGGGGGCTTTTCATAGGGGCTAGGGTCATATGAGGACCTATTATTATGGAATTCGTGAGGGTCACCAAATCTTGTATAGAACTTGGTTTTTGCAGCTTTTTTCGAGATATAAGTATATTAAACATAATTATGAACTTAAAAGCCCTATTCGGCGGGTTCAGTTGTATGGGGGCTAGGTGAAATACTGGACCGATGTTAACCATTTTCAATAGACTTTGTCTACGGTACCATAAAATATCATGTGCCAAATTTCATTGAATTATCTCCAAAATTGCGACCTGTAGTTTGATCAAAAAGTTTAAAAGCCCTATCCGGGGGTTCAGTTGTATGGGGCTTAAGTGAAATAATGGACCGATGTTAACCATTTTCAATAGGCTTCGTCTACGGTACCATAAAATATCATGTGCCAAATTTCATTGAATTATCTCCAAAATTGCGACCTGTAGTTTGATTACAAAGTTTAAAAGCCCTATTCGGGGGGTTCAGTCGTATGGGGGCTAGGTGAAATAATGGACCGATGTTAACCATTTTCAATAGGCTTCGTCCCTGGGACAATAGAAGATCATGTACCAAATTTCATTGAATTATCTTCAAAATTGCGACCTGTAGTTTGATTAAAAGGTTTACATGGACGGACGGACGGACATAGCTAAACCGACTCAGAAAATGATTCTGAGCCGATTGGTATACTTTAAGGTGGGTATAGGACCAATATTATTGTGCGTTACAAACATCAGCACAAACCCAATATACCCTCCCCACTGAAGTGGTGTAGGGTATAAAAAGACATACATTACGATATACTAAAGAACCTTAACATATCAATAAAATACCTAAGCAGTTTTCTGTGTGAGCAATTTTTTTGTTTTTAAAACAAAACAACTTTTGAACTCCTTATTTACAAGTACTTATATAAATAGTGATTTGTAAGAGAGCGTGGTAAGTACTTGCCTCCAATGTCATGACCGTGTTAAAATTATGAGTTAAAATTCTAATGAATAAGTTGTGAAAAGCCGCTTTTTTAGCTTTTCAACTCATTAATTTTCAATGTATGTTTTTGCTGGGTAATGGTAGGTTTTTACTTATTCACTACTCATTTATATGTATAAATTATATTTAGATAAAACTTATTTCTATATAAGGGGTTAACAATATCAATTGTTCATTAATTTATTACATTCGAAATGAAATATTACAACAAAACTTTAATTCAAACTTTTGCAATAAAAATATTCAATTTTAAACATATATTACCAATCAAACATTGAAAATTTGAAGCTCATATTTATATATATGATCAGAAATATTGTCAAAATTATTGGTGTAAAATTTTGGGCATTTATCTCAGAAAACGACAAAAATTTCACACTGTGCGCATGTATAAACTTAATATAACAATAATATTTTTTCTATTAAATGTTAACAAATTAAACAATACATATACCCTATGGTTGGAACTTGGTTTTTGCAGCTTTTTTCGAGATATGAGTATATTAAACATAATTATGAACTTAAAAGCCCTATTCGGCGGGTTCAGTTGTATGGGGGCTAGGTGAAATACTGGACCGATGTTAACCATTTTCAATAGACTTTGTCTACGGTACCATAAAATATCATGTGCCAAATTTCATTGAATTATCTCCAAAATTGCGACCTGTAGTTTGATCAAAATGTTTAAAAGCCCTATTCGGGGATTCAGTTGTATGGGGGCTAAGTGAAATAATGGACCGATGTTAACCATTTTCAATAGGCTTCGTCTACGGTACCATAAAATATCATGTGCCAAATTTCACTGAATTATCTCCAAAATTGCGACCTGTAGTTTGATTACAAAGTTTAAAAGCCCTATTCGGGGGTTCAGTCGTATGGGGGCTAGGTGAAATAATGGACCGATGTTAACCATTTTCAATAGGCTTCGTCAGAAAATGATTCTGAGCCGATTGGTATACTTTAACAAACATCAGCACAAACCCAATATACCCTCCCCACTGAAGTGGTGTAGGGTATAAAAAGACATACATTACGATATACTAATACTATATACTAATACGATATACATACTATACGAAGCTTCATGAGAACGGTATATATAAGTTTGTCATTCCGTTTGTAATTTCTATAATATAATTTTCCGACCCCATAAAGTATATATATTCTGGATCCTTATAGATAGCGGAGTTGATTAAGCTATGTCCGTCTGTCTGTGTGTTTGTTGAAATCAGTTTTTCAATAATTCTGTTGGACAGCTTTCGAGAAGATCGCTATTTAAAATCCGCAAAATCGGTCCATAAATACCGGAGATATGAGCAAAAATCCGAGACAACCTCTGAATATTTCATAAAAAGACAATATTTTTCATGCTTTGATATAAGCAACAACAACAACACTGCTTATTCATTGAGTATTTCGTTTCATATGTTTGGGTGGCTGTTGTTTTTGTTTTTTAGTGTATTCAGTTTTGTATGTTTGGATGTCTGTTGGTTTCATTGCGTTGTGTATTTTGTTTTTTTGTGTGTTTGTTTCGTTTAGCGTTGTTGTTGTTCGTTTTGCTATTGCTATAATAATGATATAAACGGGAAAATGAAATAAATTAAAATTTTTATAGAATATATAATATATATTTTTAAATACACTGTGGTGAAGGGTATATAAGATTCGGCACAGCCGAATATAGCACACTTGTTGATATACGCACTTTTCACATATATACCATCTACCCGTGGCTATTAAAAGTTATGTTATATGAAAAAACTTCACGATATTGTCACACACGAAATTTTTTCTAAAAAACTAGTTTTTAAAATCGCAAACCACTACTACAACAAAAAAATGTGTATCGTAAATTAACTGGTAACGATCCAAATGAAGAAGTTTTTTGTTGAAGAAGATTAACAATTTTTTAAATGCAGTCGATATTTTGCGACATTTTTGCTTAGAACAAGATATAAATTCAAATTTTTTATTTGAAAAAAGATACAAATGTAACTAACATCTCCAAGCTAACACAGACTAAAATTATTGATTTTTTAAATGTAATGTATTTATATTCACGAAGAATTAATATATACGATTTTCTTTATAAGCTCATTCTGCCATCTACAAAAATGTTTGTTTATAATCACTTTAGCGATATATTCCTCAATTTGTGTGCAATTAAGGGTTGTGACTATAAGCGAAATATACTGTATATTTAAATATTTTTCGAAAGTGGACCATATATGGGAGCTGTGACCAATAATCGACCTATACAGATCTACGTTGGTAATATGATTTTTGTACTTATTATATACATATGTGCAAAATTTCGTGGTGATACCGATATTTTTGCCGAAGTTATTAACGATAAATCTATTTCCGAGAATATGTACCTTTGTATGGGGGCTATGAGAAATTTTGAATCGATTGTTTTGAGTTTGAACAATTTTGATCCCTGGGTAAAGAAATAACGTGTGACAAAATTCATTACATTATCTTTAGTAGTTTCTGAGAAAACTACTCAAGAATTAGAAAAAAACCTAATTTTTTTCGAGGTAGTCTGAAATATTTTCTCATAACTGTTTACGTTGTGAGCCGATTTGTCTGATTTTCAATGCCAAACTGCTTAGGACAATAGTAAATATTTTCAGTGAATTTGGCTGATTTATTTTGCTTAGTTTTAACGTGAGAGTGTTTGAGGCAGACAGACGGACACAGCAAAATCGACTCAGAATTTCATAAGGATCCAGAATATATATTCTTTGTTGGGTCACAGATGAATATTTCTTGGTATTACACACGGAATGACAAACTTATACATATATACCATTTATCACCACTGATGGTGGTGGAGGGTATAAAAATGCATGAAAAACAAAGATTGAATAAAAAAATATCTCATATTCATATTTACTGTATATCATATCACATATGTAGCTTACAAGAACTCAATATAAGGTACAGTCAAATTCGTCTATTATGAACTCCGCGGGATCAGTCAAATTTGTTCGGTATAAACGTAATAAGACGGGTGAAGTTTTTGTAGTTCCAAAAATAAAGTGGCTTTATACGAAATTTTAATAATATGATTTATAATTTTATGTAATACTAGCTATACCCAGTGTGCTTTGCTACCCTAAAAGCAATATAAATAAAATATGACTTAACGATTTTGAAGATCCTAACTACAATAGTTTTCCACATATACTATTTGCTACATATGAGAGATGACACGCAAATTATTGCAAGTTCGCCAATTTTCCCGAACGTTAATTAAGATTTTAATGTAATCTAAATTAATAAGAATTTTAATAATCTAATAGATATACGAAATTTTGTATTTAATTCATATGGGAGGTGCCAAGCCCCCCATTGAAAATCCGCCCGTTATTCTCTAGTTGTTCACATGAATGACAAAGTTCTTCCTTTTCCTCAAAAATATTCAAATGAATATTAAAGTTCTTCTTGCAAAATTTGAATCTAGTTCTATGAGTTTCCCAGATAAACGAAATTTTATATTTAATTCATATGGGAGGTGCAAAGTTCCCCATTGAAAGTCCGCCCGTTATACTCTAAATGTTCAGATGAATGTCAAAATTCTTCATGTAAAATTTGAAGATCCTAGTCCTAATAGCTTCTCAGATATACGAATTTTTCTATTTAATTCATATGGGGGCTCCAAGCCCCTCCGCCCCTTTTTTTTGCTCCAAAATGTTCTGATGAATATTAAAGTTCTTAGTGCAAATTTTGAAGAATCTAGTTCTATTAGTTTCCCAGATAAACGAATTTTTGCATTTAATTAATATGGGAGGTATCGCTCCCCTCATTGGTAGTCCGCCAATTTATAACCCAAAATGTTTACATGAATGTCAAAGTTCTTCGTGCAAAATTTTAAAATTGTAATTGTAATAGTTTCCAAGATAAAATAATTTTTCTATTTAATTTATATGGGAGGTGCCTCGCCCTCTGCTGCTAGTCCGCCTACTTTTTGTCCTAAATAATCATATTGACACTAAAGTGGCTCCTACAAAATTTGAGGACTCTTACTGTCATATTATCTCAGATATACTGATTTAATATTTTTTTAATAGGGTCCCACTTCAAATTTCGAAATAAAAAGTAGCCTATAACCTCTTCCAGACATACAGGAATACCCTGTGAAAATTTCAAGAAAATCGGTTCAGCCGTTTAGTAAATCATATAAACATACAAATATACAAACACACATTCATTTTTGTATACTCGTATATAGATTATTCACAAAAAACTGCATTGATTTTATTTGTTTATATTTTTTAACAAATTTAAGTTTTTTTCAACAAAGCAAAATATATTCTTATGAGTTCAACACATAATTTTAAAGTTCGCTATAAAAAAAGAAAATTGTATGAAATTGTACTAGAGGGACTGAAAAAGTAGTTCGTTTTATACGAGGATTCGTAATAACCGAGTTCGATATAAGAGATGTTTTTTGTATGAAGATAGTTACCAAAATAGCGGGACTTGAAAACTTTTTCGTAATAACCGAGAATTTGTTATAAGCGAAATAAATTAATAGAAATTCCATATAATATGTTATTATCTATAACAATTATTTTTAACGATTTAATGACGATTTCCAAAAATCAATTGACGATTTTTTCCTCGAATTTGACTAAATTCGATTGGAAACAAATTCGGTTGCAACAATGAATCTGTTTTCTCTGTGTAGTTAAAATAGTTACTATAAAATCGTAAAAATACCATCAAACATGTACACTATCGGACAAAATAAAGTGCAAAAGTGCTCATGATATATTCTTTCAGCGAAAAATCTGTTAAATGATTATTGAATATGAAATTTTTTTAAAAATTCATTTAGTTTATATACAATGCTACAAAAATAACAATAAACAAAATTATTCCACCTTAAATTTTTCTGTATAACATCCAAAATTAAAGTAAATTCACTTTTTTGTCGGACAAAATAAAGTGTAAATCTTATATATATATAATTATTTAAATTTCTTGACCTAAAAAATACAAAATTAAATACTAAAATCGAAAAAATTGTCCAAGCATTTAAGTATGTTGGTGAAAGATTGAAGATATGGGTCAGTTTACTCTTCGTATGTGTCCAATATTTAACGTTAGGTGTGGGGAACCTAAGGGAAATTTATTCAAAATGCTCCAGTGAACACTATGTGAGCATGTTACAGTCAAATCTTAAGATCAGTGCCTTCGAAATTGACTTGGGCAACTTTATATCTCGGCAAGATAATAAGCTTAAGAACTTGATAAAGTTAAAAAATAACATTACTGTAGGAAAGAACACTGAAAAAATGGAATAAGTTGTTCAGATTAATTTTGGACCACAATTGATCGAAAAATTCCGATGAAAAAGTGATCAAAAACGGATTTCTTTTGAAAATAATCATATGGGAAAAGCAAGAGGAAGGGAACGCGATTGCGAAAAACAATGGGGAAAAAAATTACCAAAATGGCTCCAGATATTCAAGTCAGACACCAAAATAGATAAAAAAAATTTTGATACACAAGAAATTTAAATAATGATATTTAAAATTTACACTTTATTTTGTCCGACAAAAAAGTGAATTTACTTTAATTTTAGATGTTATACAGAAAAATTGTAAGTACAATAACTTAGTTTTATTGTTATTTTTGTAGCATTGTATATTAACTAAATGATTTTCAAAAAATTTTCTATATTCAAGAATCATTTAACCGATTTTTCGCACTTTATTTTGTCCTATGTTTACACGTCTTTGTGCATTTTCGCACGCAAATACTTAAAGTACACGGTGAAAACATCATATCGTCACCTAAAACGCAAACGGCCCTATCTAACATTTTTAAAATTTTACAGGAGAAGCAAAAAACTATTTATATTGAAAAGTTTGTTTCAATCAACGCGATTTATTTGTTGTAAATAAACAAATTGTTTAATAGTGAAACCTATCATTTGTTATGATAGTTGACAATGGCGTATATAAAAATCGATAAATTGGACTTTTTACCTTTAATATTGAAATGTTTTTGTAGATAGGGCCTTTTGTTTTTGGTCAATAAAATCAATAATTTTTGTTAGAAGAGTCCAATTTTTGGTGTGGACATTTGTTTTGATGCAATACATTAGAATCAACATTAAAATCGATTTTGAATTTTTGGTTAGTTAGGGCCGTTTGCGTTTCAGGTGACGATATACTCAATACTCATTCTTTCGTTTGGGTATTCATGTTCAAATGTTTGAATAAAAGAAATTCCCAAAATATTATTTGTTTTTATTCATTTGAGATCATACATACAAGCTATGCTTTTGAATAGTGTATAAGATCATACATGTTTGTTATGCGCATTGAATATACGTATTGATATTTCATTGAAAATACGTACATGAAGGTACTCAAAATTAAACTTGTGTACATTGTAATCAAAAATTCTGAGTAAATAGTTGTGTTACTTGTTTCATACATATCTATTGTTAATCTCTGACGCATATGTTCATGTATTCCAAAAAATAACAAAATAATGAATGGAAAAAACAACATGGTGTTTAACTGTCAAAACGAATTACGAATGTGTCGTGGAAACGGGTTAATTGGCTATTGTAATTCAGAGGCCGAATTAAGAAATTTAACTGTCCGTGTGAACTTGGTATTAAGCATTAAGGGTGATAGCAATGATCAAACAAATTTACACACACAGGAATTTTTTTGATTGTGTTAGTGAACAAAAACTCACACGCACTGGTTTGATGAAAATGAAAAACACTTTTGATTTTCAACTGAAATTGAAGCAGAAGAAGCATACATTGAAGAAGAAGAAGCATAAATTCATTTTTATTTAGTGTTTGGTGAGACAACATCACATTTTTTGCCGCAAGGTAAATGAAATATGGATGAAAAAAAAAAATCATATTCGAATTTATTTACAGGCACAGTACCAAATTTTACAAAGAAAAATATCCAGTATTTTAATAAAATAATTTTTCATTAATAAAAAAATAATTTCAAAAAATAAATAATGGCTTTTTATAACAAAAATTACATTTATAATAATGGTAAAAATTGTATGTGTAACAGTATAGACACATAACGCATAAAATTTTTTCATACAAAAAAAATTATGTTGCCGTCGCAAAATCTAAATAAAAATTAAATTTATGCTTCTTCTTCCTCAATGATTGCTGGAATAAATTACTAACACATAAACAAGTTTTGATCAAATGTTGACGTGTGGCCATCGCCCTTTATAAAATTGCAGCACTGACGTATGTATGCCTTTTTAGTCTCCATGGGCATCACCCTGATTAAGAGAAATTCGTCATTCGTAAAAAGTTATTTCGATTCTACTACACTTTGGACTTGACTATGATATAAAGCGTCTCACATATCGGACACTTATTTCTCACTGATATGGTATAAATCAAAGACTGAAAATAATACAAATACAATATTCAGATTTTATATATATATATATATATATATATATCATATAACTTTATTATTGTTTTATTTTTTCTTTATTTGTTTGTTTGTTTTTATGTGTGTTTTATTCCTTACAATTATTCCTTAATTATAATGATGTTTTTTGTTTTGTTTTTATTAGTTTAACTTAGAAATTGTGTATTTATAAAATAATAATAATAATAATAATAATAATAATAATAATAATGTAAGCAAAATTATATAACTAAAAAATAGTTAAATATTTAAAAATAAAACACAGTACAATGGAAGAACATGTTGTTGTGCTAATCATAATAAAATTAGATTTTGCAAGTTTTTTGTTTTTGTTGATTAAAATCAAAAAGAAAATAATAATTGTTAATAAAATAATATTATTAATAGGTAAAAAAGTGTGAAAATAAAAGAAAAGAATAAATAAAATAAAAAAATCTTATTTTTCGGTCGCTTCTTCTTCATAACAATTATAATAATAGTAATAATAAGTTATAATAGGTATGTAGAATGGTTTATTACACATAAAATACAGTTTGTAACTCTACTATAAACTTATAGTAAGTTGGTTTTACCATCACCATAAAATCAAAAACCTATTGCCAACTTAAGTAACTATTGAAGTACGAATAAAAATATTTTATTCTGCTTCTTTTTTTGCTTCAAATTTGAAAGCAGTTATTCTAACAGTTATGCAGTAGAGAAGCAATAGAATAATGCTTGCCTACTGCTCTCGTAGGCAGTTATGCAGTAGAGAAGCAATAGAATAATGCTTGCCTACTGCTTTCGTAGGCAGAGAAAGGCTTTCTGTAGAGCTGTGGGAATGATTTCGATTTTATGGATTGGCCTTTTACGAATAATGACTAAATATACATATATTAAAAAATAATAATATAAACAAAAAGGCATTTGGTGAAAGAAATTTAAAAAAAGTTTTGTACAATATTGCTAAGACCAAATGTAAATAAATACACTTATTTTCCATTCTATTATTTATATATATTTTTTTGTTTTTCTGAATTTGTTGTTGTTATTATTAAATGTAATATATTGTTTTTGTTTGTTTCGTATTTTTGTTATACCATCTACACAAGATCATACAAGATACATAATGTACATTGAATACTTCCCACTATATTTGGAAGCCCCAATTTCAGCACATAACATTCAAGATTTTCTTTGTATTTTCGTTGGTAATACATATTATATGAAAATGCCTTTTTATGATCTATATATCTATATACATATGTGAATATATAGATACATAGTGTCTTGTACATTATGTGATAATGTATTATGTATAACATTGTTTTCATGTACATATGTATGTGTTTTTGGTTTGCAAATCGTCATCATTTCAGACTTACAATTTGTAAGAATCGAATTTAATTTAGTTTATTTATTTAATTTTTTCTTATTATTTTTTACTTTTACAATTGATATATCCATATTTATAAGAAACAGACATAAAATTATTTAATTATTTCTTTGCTTTTGTTTGAATTCGTTGAATTATCGTTTTCTTTTTGGTTTGCATGTGATTGATTATTTATTTATGTTGACTTTGAATTTCAAAAAGGACTTTGGATTTGTTTTTGGGTTCTGTACGGCAGGAAGAATATACTTGCGTATAAAATAATTTTTTGTTTAACAGCTAACGGATTCAGAATATACGCAATATGTATACCAGAGTTTTTTTATTTCGACGTACAAAAGGCAGATCGGATTACACTTACTCGTGCTGTACAGATGGTGAAATTTACATATAAATATTCACAGGGATTTTCGTACAAGACTTTTACTCAAGTATTAAAATAAAACAAAAATCTAATCTACTAGATATCGTTGTTGTGAAATGCGGTATAAAATTTAAGCTTTAAGAAATTTAATTAGAAAATAGAGATTCGAAAGATTTGTTTTATTTTTTTAACTGATATTTCAGAGTAATTTTATCAAATTTTTCTTATACACTATGTTTCCTCAGATTTTAGTCAGAATTCTCGAGGAACATACGAAAAATGCTGTATAAAAAGTTTAATTTATACTGATTTTTTAATAACACAGGCCAACAAACAATTTTAAAAGTCGAAAGGAAGGATTACTACCCAAAATTTGAATCTGGCATCCGAATATTTTTATCTTATCATGTTTTTGTGTCATGTTTGCCTTTAAATTTATTAATCGAAATTCAATTTTTATTTTTTTCTATGCGTCAGCATTATTCTTTAGTAGAGCTTGTAAAATATTTGAATGAAAATTAGTATTGATTTTGAGGTGCTTGCACCTTTTTTAGGAACCTAACAATCAACTCAAAAAACAAAAATAATAATATAATATTTGGGACTTTCTTAACCCCGCTTTTTAATATATTTTCATTCAAATCCCGCTTTTTAATCATTCGGATTCCGCTATTATTCCAAAGTCATCTGGTCACGTTAGCTATGTGTCATGTTAAAGCAGAAAGTGAAAATAGTACATTTCATACATGACCTAATATTGCTTTTGAACTTATATTGATATGGGTACACCGGTGCCGAAGCTAATATAGCTATACATAATATACCGGTACTTTAATTGAATAAAACAAAATATAATGACAATAGCATTATGTTACTGGAACTGATACAGGTACTGTACCGAACATATTGTTTCTATTGTAATCGATATTAATTACAATATCGGTTGACAGATTTGTATTTTTCTGTTGTAATTTAAATTTTTTGGTAAATTATATTTTTTATAAATTCTTTAGGTAGGTAATTAGGTGTGGTGGTGTTGTTAATTACACAGTATGTATATAGTAGGTGGCGATAAAATATATTTTTGTTTCTATAATATTTTAATTTAATATTAAAACCCTATTAAGTAATTGTATATGGCAAAAATGTGGCACAAAATTCTGTTTTTTTTTTTTGTTTTGTTTTGTTTTTGTAGTATGTATATAAATGACACAAAATTATGAAAAAAAAACATATATAAAAATTAAATTATCTACTTTGTTGAAATGTGAAATGTATTGCTTTTAACAGATATTAGACATGAAAATACACACTTTTACAATATTCTAAGACGACAATATTTTTTGTTTAATATCATGCAAAAACATATTACTTTTCAATAAATAATTTAAACACACAAGGGCATTCAATATTCATTTACACTCCACCATACATCTGTTAAAGCATACATATATTTCGGGTTTATATTCTGGAATTTTAAAATGCTCTTATAAAAATAATAGTAATTTTCATACTTCAACATAAATCGTTGCATTCAACAGTTTGGCATTTATGAGTCTCAAAAAAAAAAAACTAAAGAATTTTATTCCAAAATATTGCAACACATAGTTAATTTTACATTTCTAATAGTCTCAACGTTACATAAGTAAAATTCTTAAATAAAAATAAAATATTTTACAAAAGAAAACTAATGATATAAAGAAAAAATAAACTGAAAATATTAAGATAAATAAAATAACAATCCTGCGTTAAAAATGACACTTCTCGAAATTATTCACAGTTTTGGCCGGAAATTCATAATTAATCGAATTAAACTATTCGTATAACTAATTTCTAATTTATAAACAAATTGCAACATTTACATAAAATTTTTTATAAATATATAAAAATTTTTTATAATACAAATCCAGGGAGTTAAAATTCTGAAAATGAAAAATCCCATTAAAAGGTCAGAAAAAATTAAACATTTAAATTAAATTATATATTTTTAAAATGATTTTATCCTTTTTAAATAAATACAATTAAAATGAATTACACATAATTAAACCGAATATTTCGAAAGTTTTAATAAGAATTCATTTGGTGAACGTTTTGGGATAAATTCTGGTGGAGTGCATAAAAATTCGGCTTGGCCGAATTCGCTAAATTGTTCAGTATAAAAAATTAAACGAACGTTTATAAAAGCCCAAGAGATTGGTATTTGAGAAAAATTTGACAAGTTCAGGACTAGCATTTGTAATTAGATATTGGATTAAAGATAAGTAATTATCCTGATTTTAAACATTGTTTTTACACAATGAATACATACAAATGTATTTAATGTATACATAAGATGTACACACACAAGTGTATATAAGTAATACTTCCATAAATCCGCAGAATAAACACAAGCGCCATCCTGACGATTGAGCTTCAGACATTGGTCGGTCATTATAAATATTTTTTTTACAATATCAAATATGTTATAAATGAAAATAAAAAAATATGCATATGTCTATTGATGTTATGAAAAGTATTATCATAACTTATGAAAGTATTCGTATATAAAAGTATGTATATGTTGTTGTATTTTCCGATCTTTATTTTTTCAACTACTACTTCTCCCAAATAATTTGTGTGCATGTATATACAATCATAAGTAAGTAGAAGTTTTTACATAATTAAATAAATTAAATAGCCTAAAGGTCTATATATTAAAATTCTATAATAATTTGTTAATTCAATTTATTTGAATGTCTGTCATGTGATCTATAGTGTGGTATGTATGTATGTATGTATGTATGTATGTATGTATGTATGTATGTATGTATGTATGTATGTATGTATGTATGTATGTATGTATGTATGTATGTATGTATGTATGTATGTATGTATGTATGTATGTATGTATGTATGTATGTAGGTATGTATGTATGTATGTATGTATGTATGTATGTATGTATGTATGTATGTATGTATGTATGTATGTATGTATGTATGTATGTATGTATGTATGTATGTATGTATGTGTATGTATGTATGTATGTATGTATGTATGTATGTATGTATGTATGTATGTATGTATGTATGTATGTGTTTTCTTCATTTAAAATATTTTGTTTTATGTGTGTATAAAATAAATTTCGATTTTAGTTTCATTTTAAGTCTATCATAAAAAGGGTCAATTTCAGTTTTTTTTGTTTTTTCTTTTAATTGCTTAACAATTATATAAAATATTATCAGGTTGATTTTCTTTTGTCGTATTAATATGTATTTATGTATGTATTGCAATTTTTATCAATTTCCAAAATGCACAAAATATTTTATCTACTTCCCAACGTCCTTATTCACATTTCAGGATGTTCTTAAAAATTTCGAGTGTCACGTCTTAGTAGTATATATTGAACATAAATTACTTTTGCAGTTTTGATAGCACACTGAAATAATCCATGCCTAAAATATACGAAAAATGTCGTATATTGTACGAAATGCTTCGTGGTTTCGCAACACGAAATTCTTTCGTAATATATACGAAATTGTACGAAATATTTTAGTAAAATGCAAAATAATTTTATATAATTTTAGAAAAAAAATTTGTTTATTTTACGATTTTTTTAAAAACATAAATATGTTAGTTCTTTTAAAATAATCATTGTAGATTTAAAAAAAGATTGCGAATTAAAAAAAAAAACAAATTTTTTATGTGCGAATTAAAAAAAAAAACAAATTTTTTATGTTTTTTAAAAAAACATAAAAAATTTTACAGGAAATTAGGCAGCTAATTTAATGTAAATTTAAAATTACGTTTAATTTAACTCGCTTAAAATTACGAATATAACAAAAAAAAATTCGTAACAAAATATTTTTTTTGGTGAAATCAAAAATAATTCTTGTATATTACTAAATAATTTTGTTACGAAAAAAATCGTTACTTTTTTTAAATATTACATGTCTTAATGAAATTATTTTTGTAAAAGAAAACAAAGTTTCTTTCTTAATATATACGAAAAAAGATATTACGACAGGTTTTCGTACTTTCGTAAAATTAGAAAAGGGGTAACGTTAAGCATGGATTATTTTCAGTGCATGAATGCATATAAGTAGAATATTTAATTGTCAGTGAGTTCTCTAGATAATGTGAATGTAAAACTAAAAAATGTATAAAAAATTAGCTTGTTTGTCGTAGTTTAGAAAAAAATTGATTTTAATCCAATGAAATAAATACACAGATTTTTGTTAATTTTTATATGATTAAATTAAAATTTAGTGCTCTCAATTTTATTTTAGCAAATCGTTAAATTTTTTGTTAAGAGTGTATAGTCAGCGGAATGTTTTATAGTAACAAGTTCAGAGACAAATAATGGTGTTCTGTATCGAAATTTGATATAAATGTTTATTAATTCAGAGGAGTGTGAAGAATCAGCTGTTCTTGTTTAGAATTAAGATTCTAAAAATCTTAATTTGAGTATGTTGGCTTTTTAAAATGCTATATGCAACATAAAAATGTAAAAAATCATTTCGGAACATTGCAAGATTATGTGTGGATTAGTAAAATTATTTTAATAACTCATAAACTTCTCAACAGCATAAACTGTAATATCTCTATAAGGAAATTAAACCGAAATTGTTCAAATTGACTCAGCGTTACGGCAGCAAAACTAGTATCATACTAATCCACACTGAAAAAATCCATGCCTAATATATACGAAAAATGTCGTACATTGTACGAATCTTTCGTTGTTTGGCTCCAAGAAATTCTTTCGTAATATATACGAAATTTTAGTATAATGCAAAATAATCTTGGAAAAATTAATTTACATAAATTGAAAAAAGTGAATTTTTAATAAATACGGTAAAAATTACGAAATATTAATTTATACAAACATTTTTGCTAATTTTCAAATAATTTTTCTAATTTTAGTTCAAAATTATTCTCCACACGAATTTTTAATTTTTTTTTTTATGAAAATAGTTCGTCAGTTATATTATACTTTTTCTTAAATTTTATAAAAATGTTGTTGTTTTATCTAATGATAATATACTTAATATCATTATGTTTAATTTCGCTAAAATTCAAGAAAACATATTACGAAAGGTTTTCGTACTTTCGTAAAAATAGAAAAGGGTTTTATTAAGTAATATTTCGTATTATACACGAAATTTTTGTAAATATTACGAAAATATAAGTTACGAAATTTTTTTTCGTAAAGTTGAGCATGGATTATTTTCAGTGCAGTCAACACCCCTCAAAATACGATAGGTAAATAATAATAAACACTCTTACATATGTATGTATATGTAAGTACATATATATGCATGTAATACAAATAATTTTGTTGCTATGATCCCATTTTCCATTGTTTGCTGACTGATTCTTATTTGATGATATACATATATGTATATGTACATATGTATACCACTTGATCATTTAGGTGTTAAAGTAATATTATTTGTAAATATCTTTCGTCTTAGCACATTGATACATTTCCTATCTTATAGCAAATATACGGTTTGGTTCTGTTTTATGTAAAACCTGAGTGACCAGAAAATTCTAAATGTTAATGGAAATGGAAACTGAAGAAACCGTTTTATAAATTTGTGTGAAGAATATTTTAACACCTCGCCTAAATGTATTACGAGAAGTGACCTGTCAATGTTTGGCAATGCAACTTCAAAGATTGTCATACATTTAATCTAATTACATAAGTACGTTTTTAAACTGCTCCATATTGAAGGGAGAGAGGCAAAAAGATATGATAAAAAATTTAATAACAGTAGAAATAAATGAATATTGAAATACGTAGAATTAATATTAATATATCACACACTATATCGACAAATGCAAACATATATTTAAATTTAAAATTCTGTTTGATAATCTAGATTTATAAACTAACACCATCAATAGTTCTCGTTAAATTGTTGCTTTTCTCTCCGGAAATAAGATTGTTAGATTGGGGTTATGTTACACTTATGGCACCACTTTCATTCGTTGCAGTTGTTTCACTTGTCGGCCGACGACCGACATCAATATTTACAGACATGGCACTAGTGGCTACATTGCTAGCGCTATTACTGTTGCCAACAGCTCGAGAAGACTGTGTGACAGTTGTTGGCGCAGAAGCAATGGCCGCGGCAGCTGCTGCTGCCGTAGCCAAATGATGGCCGAATTGTTGTTGGAAATGTTGGGTGAAATTATTGCTAAACATAGCATTATGAGGTGGGGGTAGTGGTAATGCTGCTTGCGTTTGGTGATGTGTGGATTGCAGGTGGTTAAAAACAACATTTGCTGTTGTTGTAGTATGTCCGCCTGTTGAAGCCGATAAAGACCCTAATGAGGTGCACGTGTTGCTATTAATACTACTACCACTGCTGTTGCTGATTCCGTTACTTTCCTCTCGTGGCCTTTTCGTCAACTGATTGATGCTGAGCGGGTTATTGATGTCTCGGGGATTTGCGCCGATTGGATTTCTCTGTAGGGGTATTGATATATGACTGCTGTTGTTGCTGATGCTGGCACTTAGAATATCGGTTGTGGTAGAGATTGCCACCGGTGATGAGGCTGCAGACGATGTTACTGACGGTACTGAGGGTGATTGGGTTGATATTAATGCGGTGGTTAGTGGTTGATTTATGGATTTGTCTGAATTATCAGAGCGTATATTATTAAGACTAGTTGTTATTGAGGATCGACTGCTACTGGTTGTTGGTAAGGATGTTATTAGACCTGAGCCATCGTTTGCGCTTGTTGCAGCCAGTCCTAAGGAATTATAGGTGTTGTCATTACTAATACTGTTGTTGTTGCTAATACTATTGTTAGACATGGCCAAGCCCATTGCTATATGACCAATACGATTGCCAAGTAACATTGCCGGGCTACCGCTAAGCAATGAGCGAACCATTCGGTCGGATAATGAGGCCGGCGAAGATGTGGAGGATGTATTTGTTGAACATGAGCTTGCTGATCCATAACCCGACACCGAACCCGATGACGATGAAGATGAGGTAGATAGTGTTGGCAATAGTGTGGACACTACACTGGAAGCAGCGTTAATTATGCCACTTTCATAGGCAGACACTGCTGTCGCATTTGAATTGGAGCCTCCAACACCAATAGATTGTTGCTGCTGTTGCAAATGACTTGACTGCTGTTGATGATGATGATGTAGCTTTGTCTGTTGTAGTAATTGCTGATTTAAATGTTGTTGCTGAGCCTGCAAAACCTGCATATGCTGCTGTTGCAACTGTTCATTTACGGGTGCATTTAACAGTCCGTTGCCATGCTGCGGCATAACCGGACTTGTCAACAGACTTAAGGGGCTGGCTAAACTTGTTGATGGACTTTGCAGGCTGGAGAGACCACTTAAACCACCAGGACTCGAAAGACTATGGTTCAGTGATTCGTTGTCTTCATCTCGGCCCTTGTGTGTGTCATCGCCACTACCACAACTTCCCAAATTATCATGTTCGTTGTCGTCGTCATCATCCTCATCACTTCGTTGACCGTCCATGTCATCTAAATCATTACAGTGATCTTCTTTTGTACTACCACCACCGGTTGCACCAACCGACTCCATATAGCGAATGCACTTCTTTTTGCGCCTATTTATATATAAAAAAATCAAATTAGTAATTTCCATTGCATTTCTCTTTAAAATAATAATATTTGTTTTCTATTAATTTTTCCACTTTTTTCATTTTGTTTTCCAAAATCAATACATGTTATTTGGATTTGTTTAAATGTAACAAAAAAAAATTAAACAAAAAATATTTATTAAAGATTCATGCTATTATACATTCCAGGTCATGCAAAATCAAATAATATAAATCAAAAATAATAAAAATTTTAATAATAATTAAGACCATTAAAGCATAAACATTAAAAAATTATATTCATTATTATTATTTTTATTTCTTTCTTAGCAAAATTTGGATCTGCCCCAATCTTCATATTTACAACCTCATCCAGTTTTCAGTTCCAATCTGATATTGTTTTACTTTCCGATTAAGAACTATAGAACTTGGACTATAGTTCTTAATATAGACCCAAATAAATGATCAAATAAAATCAGGCATCTTAATTATTCAGAACTTGTACAGTACCTACATCAGTTTGACTTGTGTAAGAGATTGGAAGGAATTGGTTGGTTGGTGGGGTGTGTTGGGTCTAATTTACATGCAACAGAAAGTTGATAACATGCTGAACTTTAGTAAAAAAGAAACGAACCAAATGAAAAAGATAAAAAGCTATTTCTGTTGTTTTTACAGATGTTAACTTAATGGAAGACTTTCCATTTTAGCAATAATATGTAAAATTTCAACAGTTTTAAATTCGATAAACATCCAAACAACAATTTGTTTTAAAGTAATTATGGTTAAGAAATAAAAGTTAATAAAAGAAACGTATATACATATATTGAAACAAAATAATAATAAAATGTTTTAATACTGCTTTAATAAACAAGTATTTAACAAACAAAAAATTCAAGCATTTTTATTGCAAAGATATTGTCCTAAATTATATGTATTAATTGGCGTCTAATCTAAAATATGAGTATGACCTATATACATACATATGTATGTATGTCACAGTCAAAAGTATTTAAGACCTAAGAAAAGCTTATAAATAGCAAAAATAAATTTGAGTTGCAGTAAAGCCTATTTTACTAAGGATCGAATAATTAGTTGTGATTGAAATTAACTGAGCAACAATTATGTCTTCTTTGTATTGCAGCTATTGTTGTGAAAGATTCTTTGGGAGAGGCGATGCAGTACATACATATACATATATAAGCGATGTTGTTACACTGAAAAGAATCCATGCCTAATATATACGAAAAATGTCGTACATTGTACGAATCGTTCGTTGTTTCGCACCACGAAATTCTTTCGTAATATATACGAAATTGTACGAAATATTTTAGTATAATGCAAAATAATCTTGGAAAGATATGAATTTTGAATAAATATGGTCAAATTTACCAAATATTAATTTATGCAAACATTTTTGTTCATTTTAAAATAATTTTTCTAATTTTAGTTCAAAATTATTCTCCACACGAATTTTTAAAATTTTTTTATGAAAATAATTTGTGAATAATAGTATACTTTTTCTTAAATTTTATAAAAATGTTGTAGTTTTAATTAATGATAATTTAATTAATATCATTATGTTTAATTTCGCTAAAATTTAAGAAAAAAATATTACGAAAAGTTTTCGTACTTTCGTAAAAATAGAAAAGGGTTTTATTAAATAATATTTCGTATTATACACGAAATTTTTGTAAATATTACGAAAATGGAAGTTACGAAATTTTTTTTCGTAAAGTTGAGCATGGATTATTTTCAGTGTATTTATATAATAATAATTTGTTTCCAATGGAATGATTAAAGACCCTTTAATTAGTATGGCCGTGTATTTAGAGGGATTTGAAATTAATATGTCAAAAGGACAACAAAGAAAAGGCTACTATTCCACATAAATGAAATTCTAAATTCTAAATAACATTGTTTCACAAATTTTTTTCACAAAATAAGAATTTTAATAATTAATAATAATAATGCTTACTTAAAGAACGTAAGCACTTGTTTTTCAGTTGCTCTTTTTGAATTTCTTTCGTATGTACCTATTTTAAAAAAATATATGAACTATTTGTTAAAATCACATACGGCATATAAAAAATTAAATAATTCTATATTCTGGCGCAATTTAGTCGTAAACAATAATGACTAAATAAAAAAAGTATTTAGCATAATAAGTAGTCAACATCAAAAACAACATTTACAAAACTTTATTAGACAAACATTAATGACAAAATAAGAAAATAGACAATAAATTTATTAACAGCAAAATTTTATAAAGAAAACATAAGAAAAAAAAAACGAAACGAAAAAATATGAAACATTTTAAATTGGTTTAACAATTGGAATTAAATTGTTTAAACAAAGCAACACCTACGATAAGAATGAAACACGTAGATGGAGCGCGCTGCTTCCGAAGTACTCGAATATTTTTTATTTAATAAAAAACAAAACGATTGGTACAATTTCGAAGAGTAGGAGGAGTGTAAGAAATTAAATTTCTTTATTTATTTATTTATTTATCTATTTATTTTTTTGTGTGACAAATTTGGTGTATTTGTTGTTTCTTTGGAAGGAGATGCGTTTAAATATGCTTTTAATAAATGGGACGTTCGCTGTGATTGAGTAGTGTGGCATATGACAAACAGGTTATCAACGGTAGTTATTTGATAGATTACAAGTTCACGTATGTGGGTGGAGCTTGGGGAGATGCTTGCTGAGGACCGCCGGCGCCACCAACGACATTGGCACCACAATTACTACCACTTAAATTCGTTGTACCATTTGCATTGAGACCTCCAGAGTTATTCGGATGCAAGTGTGTTTGATTTAAGCTGGCACCGTTGCTATTATTATTGTTGTTATTATTATTATTTGTGCCATTTGTACTGCATTGTGAATTTGATCCTCCAGATCCACCGGCATTGCCGACTACTGCTGCATTCAGTAAGTGCATGTGATTGGACGATGACGTCGATGATGATGACGAGGATGAAGAGGATGAATTTGGCAGCATTACAGTGCCCCCAATACCTGTCACAACCGTATTGATCATAGAGCTTGAGCTCAAACCTACACTGACACTCCCAACTCCACTGCTAGCACTTCCGGAATTGGTCAAGGCGCTTAAACTTGGACTGCTCACATTGATGATTTTGTTTTTTTTTTTTTTCATTTAAGCATTTTATATTAATTGTTCATTCATTCGTTCAATAAATCATTAATTAATTTGTTTATCCATTTTTTTATTGGTAAGCATTATCAAAGGAAAGGTTTAAAAGACATCATTATTAGTTAGTTTTCATGTTAACAATTAACTAAATTTGTCTAATAAAAAACAACAAAGATATTGAAACTAAAATATATCCAATATCTACCTTTATTTATTCTTACAAACGTAATTAAATATTTGCATTAAAGCCATAGTCTATCTGACAGTGTCAGCTATTTAACACAAAGTAAAGCCTATCTATTTTTCTTTAAAGTTATGAGCTATATACATACATATATTGCAAAGCGAAAACTTAACTAAATTTAGAAAATCTGAACGAGAGACTAAACAGTCGAACTTTTTGTAAGAATCTATACTGGCAATTATTGATTTAAAAGACATACATATATATATACATACATTAGAAAAACTATGTTTTTATAAAACTAAAATCTTGACTTAAGTGAACGGAAGTATATTTTATTTAAATTTCAGGTAAATTGATCTTAAAAGAATATTGTTTATCAACTATTTTAGTTATTTAGCTATGACTTTCCATATTTATAGTTTTGTATTGAAGCCTAAAACTATATTGAGAAAAACAAGAAAATTTTGTGAAATATACATAAATATATGTATATTGCTGATTAACCGATTTTTTTTATTGAACCAAGGTATAAAATAAATAGGAAATAATTTTGTAAAATTGTTTAAATCAATTGCTCAATTCACTATCGACATTTTAGCGTTGTATGTCAGCAGATTCTACAATAGTCATAATAATTGTAGTTGGTATTTTCTACGCAAAAATTGTATACAGCACTTATGAAATTTTCACATATCTCTCAAGACTGGCATAATCCAAAATGCGGCGTTTTGGAACTGAACATTCTGAAGTCTTTTATATAGATTTATTCAAATATGTCTATTACTTTCGGTGTAAGATCGATTTTTTGTTGTTAACGCAAAAACTAAAACTCATGTTTTCACGAATATTAGATAAATAAAAATTAAATTTCAATTTAGATGATAAACATATTAACCTCTACTTTGAATTTTTCAAATCCCTTGTTTCGTTTAAAAATTATTTAAAAAATAGTAAAAAATGTTATTAAACGTTCAAAGCCATTTTTCTCAAAACAACTTTTTGGATTATGCCAGTCTTGTAGTATATGAGCGATATGTTTGTCGAAGGTTGTAAAAAGATTCAGTGTTGGCAAAAGTTCATCTCAACTAATTTTAGCTTAAAAAAACAACCTAAAAGCTGTGATACACGATTGTCAGATCTTAAAACGTTGTCAGTAAAATGTGCAGAAAATGTCTAACAATCGTGTGAACTTACTATTTTTCTTTTGCAAGGTTGTCAGAAAAAGCATAACTGACAATGTTCCAAGACAAAATTTGTAAGTTGACACTGTTTTAAGACATTTTCTGCACATTTTACTGCCAACGTGTAACAACCGTGTATACATAGCTTAACTGAAACCAAAAACAGCTGATTGCCAAAACAAAAATAAAAAAGGTTTATTAAAAAAGTTATTTATTAGCATGAATTTTGTAACAAAGTAAAATAAAGAATTTTAAATTGATAAAAATGTTACTAATTTATGTTCATGTTGACGAAAAGAAGAAGCAATCAAAACAAACATACAAAAGTTATGAGATAAATAAAAAATGTATTGAATTTTCTATGTTTATTTAGATTGTTTCTTCTCTTTGACAACATAAATTTACGACTTGTCGCAAAGTTCTGTTCACAATTGCAGTTGTACTTCACAAAATCCATTATTTTTAATTCGTAAAATCGTAATTTTGAAACTGATTTCCCTATTACTAATAACTGCTTTGCATTAAGTCATAAAAAACAAAAGATATACAAAACCAGCACCAGGAAATAATTTTATTTTATTTTTATAAACAGCATTATGTATTCACATGTAGTAAAGATATTTTTCAAATAAATGTAAGTGTATTTCATTTCCAAATGTTGTTGTATGTAAAAATATTAGACACCGAAGCAAGGAGCAGAATCTTATAAATACATATGTATATATGTACATTAGACCGACTCACAACAAATGTTGCTTGAGTTACCCCTTCAAAATATTCGCTGTTATGTAATATGATGTTACCCAAAATATTTTGGGTTTAGTGTTGTATGTTCGTGAGCTTTTCAAGAAAATATTTTATGGATGACACGATTTTTCATATTCAATACAATATTTTATACAGCTTCAAAAAATCTTTGTTTTGTAAAGGTTCCCAAAATATTTATAGTCTATCGACGGCCGTTCGTGAGCTGGACCCGTTAAAAAAAGTCCCTTTTTATTTTTTTTTTAAATTTTACAGTTTTTTCTTAAACAAAATATACAATATATTTTGTTTCATAACAACACTAAAATTCAAGCAAAAATAATTCAAAAAAACCTTTTTTAATTTGGTCTAGTACACGAACGGTCATCGGTAGACTTTATTTTGCGAATCATCAAAACAAAGCATGGAATGTGAAAGGGGTAACAAAAACGCGCGCTGCCATACAGACATACAGACAGACATACAGACAACAGACATACAGACAGACAGACAGACAGGAACATACAGACAGACAGACAGACAGACAACAGACAGACAGACAGACAGACAGACAGACAGACAGACAGACAGACAGACAGACAGACAGACAGACAGAACAGACAGACAGACAACAGACAGACAGACAGACAGACAGACAGACAGACAGACAGACAGGACAGACAGACAGACAGACAGACAGACATACAGACAGACAGACAGACAGACAGACAGACAGGACAGACATACAGACAGAAAGACAGACAGACAGACAGACAGACAGACATACAGACAGACAGACAGACAGACAGACATACAGACAGACAGACATAGACATACAGACATGCATGCAGCAGCAGACAGACAGACAGACATACATAGATACACAGACATACGACATACATACGGACAGACAGACAGACAGACAGACAGACAGACAGACAGACAGACAGACAGACAGACAGACAGACAGACAGACAGACAGACAGACAGACAGACAGACAGACAGACAGACAGAAACATAACAGAACAGACAGACAGACAGACAGACAGACACAGACAACAGACAGACAGACAGACAGACAGACAGACAGACAGACAGACAACGACAGACAGACAGACAGACAGACAGACAGACAGACAGACAGACAGACAGACAGACGACAGACAGACATACAGACAACATACATACAACAGACAGACAGACAGACAGACAGAGACAGACAGACAGACAGACAGACATACAGACAGACGACAGACAGACAGACAGACAGACAGACAGACAGACAGGACAGACAGACAGACAGACAGACAGACAGACAGACAGACAGACAGACAGACAGACAGACAGACAGACAGACAGACAGACAGACAGACAGACATACATACATACATCATCATACTACTAACTACATACATACTACATACATACATACATAACACATACATACTACATACTACATACATACATACATACATACATAATACATACATACATAAATACATCATACATACATACATCATACATACATACATACATACATACATACTAACATACATACATACATACATACATACATACAACATACATACATACATAAATACATACTCCATATACATCATACATACATACATACATACATTACATACATACATCATACATACATACATATTCTGTCGTTCTGGATCGGTCTATATATTGTTATCATATGTACATACATATGGTATTTATAACTAGTTTCTATACATACGAGTATTAAAAAATTGCATTTAAGTTGTTTAAGTATTAATACATTTTGAATTTTTTACTTAATTGTTGTTGTATGTTAAAATTAACAAAAAATAAAGAAGAAATATGTAAATGGGGTTTGGGGAAAAAGAAACTAATGATATTTGAAAATAATAAATAAACTGTCTTAACATCACATACATAATAATAACGAAAGAAATTATAAAATAAATTGTATGTAATATCATAATATGAACGTATGTAAAAAATTTAAAAGGTGTGTTAGTGAGATAATAGACATTTGGTGGGTGATATTTGTTGTGTAATTCTAAATTAAATTGAAAATATTTTGATTTATAGACAATGCTGATATGTCCAATTTACAGTTCGTACACACCGAAAAGTTAATATTGGCATTAACTGTATAATGGTAATAGAAACGAATACTGAGAATTCCGAAAAAAGAAATACTAACATTTTTGCAAACAAGTTTAAGTTTTAATTTTGACCACTTTTTATTATAATCGGTTGATCTTACAATGTGAGCTTCCAATATTAAAATTTAAAATAAAAACCAGGTTTATCCAAGGAAATCATTTTCAAAATTAAAATTAATTGCATTGCTAACATGAATATTTGTCAATATTTGGTGAGCTGGATAAAAGCATGAAAAGCATAAAAGCATGAAATTTTGTATCATTTGAAAGATCATTTACAGATTTATTCAGATTTTATGTGCGGTTACAAAAGTACATATTAATTTTTCGTACTTTTTTTTAATAATTTAAATTATTACATCTTATATAATTACAGTGAAGTAGTTTTTTGTGTTTTTCAAAATTCTAGCTATCATTTTATATCATTCCTTTGCGTTAAGTATGAAAAAATTTGAGAAAACTTATAAAAGGACCGTTCTATTATTTGAGCTAACAACATTTTGAGAAACGGTATCATAGAAAGAACTAGACTTTCATCAGTATCTTATTTCTTCTTCATACAAATGGGTCCCCTGGTACACAAATGTATTATATATAAACACGGAGAAATCGCATCAAAACCTAACTATTGATATGAATTTGGCTTGCGGCGTTGCTAAGAGCTTCACGAAAAAATACCAAATCGGACTTTAAAAAACGTCATCCCACATATTTCGGCTTATAACTCAACTAGTGTGTTTTTAATTGAAAGAATTTAACATTAATTTGACCCCTCTACATGTGTCCAGATTTATATTGGATTTTGCTTTTTATATATTTATGTATATGCCAATATCAACTTTTCACATACTAAATATTTGTATTTTTGTTATAAAATAAGTTCAGTTTTTGTATGATTTTCTGTACTAAATAACTAAAAAAAAAACAAAGTAGTAATAAAAATAATAACATGAATAAGAATTTCTAATAATTTTTTCTGTGTTTATGACTGTGTTTATATTTTTCTTGCTTAAGTAGAAATTTCAAGATAAAAAAATATGATGATTCAGAGCGGATAAATTAGCTTGCAATAGTATGAAACTTAATTTTTTCTAAATTCTCATAAACAAAATGTTTAGCAAGATTTTAGATCGGTAGTTAACGGTACAACTCATAACTCGAACGATTTTCCAGTAATTTTGTAAATAAAATTGAAAAATAGGATTAAAAAAACTATTAAATTATTATATTTTATATATTTCATTGCTTGGAACTAATAATGTTCATTTATATTACAATTTTTTAAGTATTAGTAATATTAACGAAATCTCAATTTCGAAAATTGTATACAGAAATGACATGTATTTACACTCATTATATCCGTTTCGACAGTAATAATTGTAGGTAATTAGTTGTATAGAATATATCAAATACACTGGCAAACTTATAGCACAGTGTCGTCTAGTCTGTTAAACCGGAGGTCGTGGGTTCGATCCCTACCAGATATACTGGTAAGAAGCGCACAGCAGGCTCGATGTAGACCTAGTAGTATTTATTCCGATTTTATGTAACATACATCCTCCTTTCAAAGTAACTACTAACTATAACACCGATCCACAAAATTCAATCTACCGAATTTATTACATTCTATCATTTATATCCACACAATGTTTTTCTTATGATGTCGCTATTTATCCACTCTGACAATATTGTACTGTGTATACGTGCAAAGGTTTTAAAAATTCCTGGAACTGGCATTAAGGATTTTAAGTTAAATAATATACACAATATTTATCTTTCATTTTCATTACCAATAAAGACAATTATGGCTTTGATCACTATATGTAATAAAATTTCTTTGATTTAAATTTTCCATAAGCCCTTTACAATTTTGGTACAGTTAAAAATATATCATATTCATTTTTTCATTTGGCCAAAATTTTACAAAACCTAAATCATTGGTAAACTTTATAATCTAGTTAAATTAGTTTGAATTTAATAAATATATATTTTTACAATAATTAATTTACATACCTGCAAGGTTTACACCACTGATTTTGTTGATCCAAACCGAACCGAGCTCGACATTTCTTCATATTATTACCTAAATCAGTAGGTTTAAATAAAGAAAAGAAAAAACACAAAAAGTACATACAAATAACACAATTTATGTTTGATAATAAAATATTTCAATGGCAAAAAGAAAGAAGTAACAGAAAATTTAATGTATTTTTCAAAAATAACAGTTAGAGAAATTAACAGAAGTAGGAAAAGTAAATTAAACGACATACAAGTACAGACATACAAAAGTATTATTTATAATTATTATATAAACACTGCTAAATGTCAGTACAACTAAATGTAAAGTAATAATAATAAAAAGCATGCAATATCTTATTAATTGAATAATAATAAAAAACAATCAAATAAAAAATTAGTTACATAAATATATGTATATATATTTTTTTGTTTTTATAATTATATATAAATATATACAACAAAAGAAAAACCTCATGAAATCACAAAAGAAACTAGAACAATGTCGATTTGAAACCTTAGACCAGTAATTATGTTTTAGCAGAACTAGATACTTCTCGAGTTACACCTTCGCGGAATAATATCTTATAGTTTACACTACTCTTAGAATTAAATTTGAATGTGCAACACATCAGTTGTGAGTACAACGAGGATATATTTTTCCAAAATCTGAGCAGACAGAGAAAGACTTTGTTTAAAGCAAACAATATTTAATGTCAATGAATTGACGAATGCCAGTTCTTTGAACAAAAAAGGTAGTAAAAAATTGCGTAATTCCACTTGCGTGCTTATCTGTTAGGTAGGTGGGCCTATTGCAATAAGTTGGCCTATTGCAATAGGTTCTAGCTCATAATTATGTTCAATATGTTTGTAAGTAAGGTTCTTAATTATCGGTCCATAACTGACCATAGCCCCCCCATAAATAAGTCCGAATTCGAAAATTACTTTCACGTTCACAATTGGCATATATGTATATATATGAAAATACTGGTATCATAAATCCCTCCACCAAATTTTATAAGGATCGGTCATATCTGACACTAGCCGCCATCCAAAGCATGTTTTAGAAAATCAGTTTCTAACTCTTTGTACGTTCTAAGGTCACAAAAAATTTCTACAATAAATTAACTCTAATACGGTGTTTAATATTAGTTCATATTATAAATTGTTCTTTAGTTCATGAGATTTTCTTTCTGATGATATATAATAAATTAAAATGGCCCAATTCAATAATTTTCAGTGTTTTTATTGTAAGCAAATTTCAGTAGCAAAAGTTTAAATAATAATAAAAATCACAAATTGTTATTTTGTTAAAAATAATAGTTATAATAAATAAACTCAATTAGGAATATCCACCACCATAAAATATTTTTGTGTATAAAGTAAAAGATAGGTCTACATAGATCCGAAGGATAATGGTAATTTTTTAAGATTTAAGATTTAATTATTGAAAGAACAGTGGTTCTGAATTAAAAAAAACGTAGTGATTTAGACCTGAAGGTAGGTATATAGATAGGTTTTCTGTTCAACATATATTTAAAACAATTTGCCGATAATAATGGTGGTGGTTTTAGCCTTCTTGGTATTGACGGTGTGTTATTTCGTTTATAACGAAAAACCTAGAAACTGGATTTTAATTTAACGTTTTTTTAGATTAAGAAGAAGAAAAAATGTTTTGTAGACTGTTTTTAACTAAGAAAACTAAAAAATCATTGACACTCAATACAAGTTTGGTAGTATATATAAATATACATACAATTTAATATCTAGATATATGTATATAGAATATATGTTATTATTGTTAACCCATTAATGGCCAATTTCTAGCAATGAGTGAAAAAACAAGTACAAATTTCTAGAATTGATTGTAGTTTGCCTTTTAAAAAATATTTATAGTATGTATATACAGTTTATTTTTAGTTGTTAGAAATTTTGTTTCGTCTATTATTTTGTGAAAAAAGAAAATATAATTAATATTGTATATAAAGAAATACAAAAAATTGTACAAGTATAGTTAGATACTGAGCAGCTCAAGTTATATGTATTTTGTTGAACATTAATGGGTTAATTATTAAAGTAAATGTGTGTAGGTAATGTTTTTACTTATTATAGTAATTTGTTGTTTTTTATTATAACGAATATACATATTTTTATTTTTTTATAAAATGTATGCCTGAAAAAAGTTAATCTAACCTCCGTCTGCATTGTTGTCTTGTTTTCGCTTGCGTTTCTTCCCTCGTGACGCATTTGTCCGTGAGCTCCAATCGGGATACATTTGCATATGCAATTGACGTTCTCGACGTGCCAATTCATAATATTTGGCTTGTTCTTCCCGACCCAAAGCATGCCACTATTTTGTTTATTAGTTCATTTTTATTTTTTTTTTCAATATTTTTTGTTCAATTTGATGAAGTACAAGATTTAGGTAAAAAAACAAATATTTAGAAAATAAAAAATAATCAAAAATGTTTTTAACAATTAATTTGTTTTTGCTTTTCCATTTTTTGTATGTTTTTTTGATTTAGCTTTTTATTTGAGCGAGTTAATTAAAAATAATGAAAAGAAACAGAGGAATTCCCATTTGACTGATTATAAAAAACTTTTTGGCTTAAAAATTACAATTATCACGATCGTTTCTACGGCTTCGGAAGCATGCAGTCATATGCCGAATTAGTTTTTTTATATAAAAATATATAGAAATTTGTTTTTATAGGTATATCATATAATTTAAAAATATATATTTTTTAATGTGTTAAAGCATAGTAATGTAATAGTTTTGTAATTTTCCTTAACAAAATACAATTTTTTGTTTGTAATATAATAAAATTCCACCATTCTTAAAATACAAAAAGAACTGATAGTTAAACCGTGAAGGTTATAAAATAAGTACTGAATTGTAGACAAATTGCAGTAAAGTAAAACTTTTTTAAAGCGAACTCCTATATAGAGCTAATGGCAAAAATATGGAGAATATCGTGTCAAGTGAACCAACTTTAAAAATCGATGTAAGCCGAACACAAATTTTCTGCTCTATCGGTCACGAACTGCCGGAGTCAGAGGGGCTCAAGGTTGGACATTTTTGTCATACAGGGTTTTTCAAATATGTGTAACTTTTCACCTATTAGTCCTAGCAAAAATTATCCAAAGGAGTTCTGATAGGTATTTCTTCATTCTTTATATTTTATTTTTTAATTTTTTTTCAAAATGGGCCCTTTTTATTTTTTTGCTTAAAAGAATGCTTATACAATTTCCTTAAAGGGCTTTATAGTCCCATAATGGGATGCGAGTAGGATATTCATCAAAAAATTATTTTTTAACTCAAGAATAAAATTTTGTTCAATATTTGGCACTTAATTTTCCCCCATTTTTTCAAAATGGACGTTTTTGTTGTATTTTTTTTTTACTCAAAAGAAAGCTGTGAAAAAAATAATATTTTAACTGAAAAACTTTGCTTTTGGATTTAAAATATTATTTATATATATACCACTCGCATCCCACAAAGCTCTTAAAGCTATCTGCACTCCTTTGGACATTTTTTGCTAGGACCAATAAGTGAAAAGTTACACTCATTTGAATAAAATACTGTATGACCAAAATGTCCAACTTTGCCCCCCTATAAGTCCGGCAGTTCTTGACCGACAGAGCTGAAAAATTGTGTCTGACCTACTATCCAATAGTACTAGCCTTAGAGAAAATGTTGTCGAAGTATACTAAGAAATTTTTTCTGGTTTGGTTTTGTACAGTTTTTTTGTTTTTATAGAGGAGTAATAATCTATATAGAATTGCATTTCCATATAAATATATAGAAGTTAAACATCGGTTGAAATCATGAAAAAGCAGGATTTTAGATTTTAATGCAAACTATAACGCTATCCTAAGAACTACGAATGATCAAAATACCATGTTTTAATATAGTAAATAATTCTGCGAATGCAGTAATAAAATAATCTTAAAATTAATGTTACACATCACTATTTATAAAAGATCAATTAGTGCCATAACCATAATCATAAAGTACAAATAAGCGATTAGGTTTTCTATTCGGGTATGTAAACTTTATGATAAATTTTTTTTAAGATAAGCTGATGTAATCAGGCACATGTCCTACTATGTATGTACATTAGAAGTTTCAATTTTGTTTGGATGGTCCTTATTTTGTTCATGATTGTCTAAACCAAACTTGTGAACAATTTTAGCCCAATCGAATAACGAAATGAAGAAAATATAATTTTAATAGCTCAATTTCAATCGATTTCAGGAACGGGTTCCCATTTTCCGATTGGATTAAAAATTTTACACCAGTTAGTTTTAGACACTAGGTGACCAAATACCAAACAAAATCTATATTTTTAGGCACCTCAAATATATATACATACATATGTATGTCAATTATGTAAAAATAACTTTCAACAATAGCACATGCCAACAATTTTTTTAACCCAGAGCTGTGCTGAAACCGAATCTGGCCTCAGAATTTCGCCATCACATCCAGTTTTCGAGATATCGTGCCCATTTTGTAGCCATTTTGAGATGTTATACAGCGTGAAGACATCTTGTCACCTGAAAGGCCAATGTATCGACTACGCCTTTATTTTATGACAAACTAGATGTATGTCACAATATCTCATAAATTTTCCCCAATAGTTTTTGAATTTAAACATTTATAGTATTTGCTAACATATCGTCTATAATTGCTTTTAACTATGGGTTAAGATAACTCGAAGTGGAAGAAAATATAACAGAGATTTAAACTTTATTTTAAAGCAATGGTGTCCATTTCATAGCGCGTTTGCGCAGACTAAAAACATACATACATATTCTTATTCTCTTTTATTTAGTAGTTGCTCAGACAGCAACGAGTACTCATGCTTAGCGGGCGTACGAATTCTTTTAATTTTTTAAAATTTTTGTTGTTAATGCACTGAAAAAATGAAACGTAATATGTGAGAAATTCACTCTTAACAATATTTGATACAAAAAATTAGGAATTCTAAGGTCAGATTCGGATTTAGCGGTGCTAAAAGTATATTTTTTATACTTTTTCAAATGTATGTGTAATCATAATACCACTACCAAATAACAAAAAGGAGTATCGGTCTCACAACCTAAATTAATTTTAACAATTGTGTGTAAATCGTATCGCATTGTCGGGCCTAACCGACCATATATACATTGCTTGCTTTTGTTTGTATAGGTATATTACAAAATTATTTAAGATTTTGAATTCTGTTTTTAATAAAAATTATTTTTGTTTTTCAATTATTATTAAAAACTCAAAATAAAACTAGAAAACTAGAAAAAAATTATAAAAATTGGGCCAATTCTATAAAAAGTTTTTACTTGAATTTCGTAACCAAAATATATGAACTAATTTTGAACCAATTACTAAACAAAAATAATTCAAAATATATGTATTTTTCAAACCAAATGCAATTTTTGTTTGTATTTTGACAAAACAATTATTTTTTTGTTGAGAGTGTATGTGTGTATTTGTTATAGAAAGATTTTTTAGTGTTTTAAATTGTTTCGAATATTGATTAATTTTTCATTGTTTTTCTTATGGTAATGGTTTGAAAGCAATTCAAATATTTATTCTAACCTAATAAATTTAAATAATGGTTATGTTTGCTGTTTATACAAAAACAAAGAAATTATTAAATACAAATCATAATAATTATAATATCAACTGTAAAAGTAATACTGATTAAGACGTATTATGTATTTGTATATAGATTCAAAACAAAATGTAAAACAAAATAAAAGCAGGTGATTGAGTTTTAAATATAAATGGTCTTTAATGATTGGATAATTGTACTAGTGATGTTTTCTAACAAGTCTACATATTATTCTAACAAAAAAAATGTTTTTGATCGCACTTAAAGATGCCATAGGTTAATAAAATGTATATAATGGCCCATCTAACACGAGCAGTACTGAAGGATATATTTTCATTAAGTTAAATCTAAAATTATACATGTTTTTGGCGATCGTATTTCATAATAACAGTACACATAGGAGTAATTTAATTTAGAATTGTAGTGTCAAGATAGTCTGCTAACATTTGTACTACACTTTTCTTTCCTGATCAATTCTAAAATGCTACTTTTTATATACATATATCACAAGCAATTTGACAGTGTTATCGAATCGAATTGTTCGTTGTCCTGCATAAATGTATATTGAATTTTCTATTTATTTGTAAATTATATGCAAATGTAACTGCATGTTTTGTTTTTGTTTAAGAATCCTGTTATTAGTCCAATTTGAACATTTTTTATAATGAACAGATATTTTTGTAAACATTTAGTATTAAAATATTCCTGTGGAATTATTGAAATATATTTTTATGATTGCATTTTAATTTATGTTAAATTTTAAAATAAAAACTAAATCCAAGTAGTAAAACTTCTTCGAGGGTGTATTATAAACACAAGATGTAAAAGAACAGCAGAAAAGACATTATCGCCTCCTTCTGCGACCCCTAAAATATTAATTTAACTGTCCTATAGTAGAACTATATCCATTGGCATATATTTTGCAAACAAAAGGTATTATTTATACTGGACTAATGTGGACAGCACCATAATTGTTCTTTAATTTTTGTCACTTTTCGTTATATTATTTGTTATAAATACATTAATTGTACGTTCTAATGTTATAAATTATAAAAAATAATATTAATAAATTATGAAAAAGTAAAAGTAAAGTAAGGAAAGGAAAGAAGGAAATAAATCCGAAAATAAGGATACAAATTTTAAAACAGTTAATAATGATAGATGATGGTTGGTTAATGTTTTTAGTGTATTATAAAGTTACAATTAAATGAAAATGATAATTATAATTATAATAATTAAAAAAATTTTAAATAAAAAAAATTTTGTGCAATACCTCCCGAATCCGCGGGCGATCTGTCTTTTTTACGCTTTTTCTTTTTCGAAACATAACCATAGTTGTCCCGTGCACTCCACCCCGGATACAATTCCATGTGTAATTGACGTTCTTGCCGAGCTTTTTCATAATATTTACTTTGTTCTTCGCGGGACAGTTCATGCCACTACAAAATAGTTTGGGGAGGGGGGGTTGTATTTAAAATGCATACGTTTCAATGAAATTACATACATAAATGTTTCATATGTAAAAGTAAGTTAATAAAAAGTTATTAGCTAGTTTAATTATTGAGACCCTTCCAAAAAGGGTGATCATGTATTAAACTAACAATAGTAATAGTAAAAACAAATTTAAATACAGCTTCTTGAAAATTCCAACGCTTAATTTTGTTTAATATATTTATTTTTATATTTATTTGTTAAGAAAAAATGGTGTAAAACAAAAACATATTATTTTAAAATATTTTGACAGAATAAAACATTACTTGAGTAAGATTGGCGAATGTTACTGTATGATCGAGGCCCTTAAAATCTGTCAATAAACGTTTTTATCTTTTATGAAATGAATGAAACATTAGTTTATTTATTTTGGATTTTAGTTATTTCAGAGAAAAAAGTAGCATTCCAAATAAAGCAAAATAAATGAAATGTTTTTGAAAAGATAATAAGTATATTTAATTATAGTTGCGAGTTGATATGATCAATAAATGTATAATGGTACAGTAACACAGTTTCGCTTAAATCCTCGCATTTTTTCTCAAACAATGTTTAATTCAATATCAGAAAGTGATTCTACATAAAATCTTTCATTTAAATGTATGTTTATATGATTAAATAATTTTAAATAAATGATTACATTACACATATCGTTGGGTTAGTGTTAATAACGCTTAACTGACATTTCATTGTAACATGATGGGGAAATCTGTTGAAGCATCATTATCTCATGTTTAAGTAAAAAATTTCAGTTACAAGTTACCAACATGTAACCTTCCAAACATATGTAAATATGTATCACTTTCACACTTTCATGGGACTTTATTCAATACTACGTTCTTTTTAGTGCATAGGACGCTTAGAAAGCTTACAAGCATGATTTATAGTTCTAATGTGGACTTACCCGTCTACCCAAAATTTGATTAATGGCAGCTGATTCCTTTAGTGTGCACTCTGCCACTACTTTGGCACGCATTTCCTTCATGTATAACATGAAAGCATTCAAAGGCTTTTTGATATGTGGTTTCTTTTTTTCGGATGAGTTATCCTTGCAGTTATCGTTTCCCTGTAAATTCGATGAATTTTTGTTATCCAGATTCCTGAAAGGCAAAAAAAAATACAGTATATATAATTAACTAGTACCATATTGATGAAATTGAGAGGCAGTGGAGAATTATATTTCTCAAACCGAAATTGGAGATACTATTGACCGTATTTGTTACATTATTAGGTGTCTTTGGTAAATTGTATATATAATAAGAAATAAGTAAATATATTGAAATATTAAATAAATAACAGACTAGTGTAGTATCTCTTCATTCTTTATGACCTATTGTTTTATTTATATTAATTACATCTTCTTAAATTTGTTGCCAATGCTGAGATCATATGGTCCTTCAGAATTCATTGCTGAGTTTGTCAAGTTATTGGTATTGTTAGTTGTGGAGGTGATAGCAACTGTCGATGCTGCATTTGCTGAAGCTGTGGCAGCATTAATGACAGCTGCAGCAGTTAAAGCACTGAAGCGAACTTTAAACATGTCACTTAAAGCTTTTTCCTGTAGAGCAGCTACAGCAGCGGCTGCTGATGTTGAATGTGTGCCATATATTTGGGCATTTGTAATGGGCGGACTTGTAGCATAGGAGGGCGTGGTTGTATTTAATCCGGCAATAGAGGTGGGTGGTATACTACTATTATTGGTGTTGGTATCTAGTTTCTTTGTTTTACGTCGGTTACAGCTGGGGCTGGTGGTGGTAATCGGTGGTATATTGGCTGCAATAGTCGAAGAACTTGATGCTAAATTTATAAGAGCTCGATTGCTAAGAGCGGTAAGAAACGAAGATGTGCCACAATCTGTCATGAGCATATTTAAAGCTGGAGCTTCATCCGGGTGGTTTGAACTCATCGAGTAATTTGATGAAGATGATGATGCAGATGTTGTTTGTAAAAATGGCGAATTACAAGAATTCAGAGATGGGGTTGATGTCGATGTTGCAATTATTTGCGGCACTGGTGATGGATTAGTAGAGTTGACCGTATCCATTGATTTTTTTTGACAATTTAACGTAGTGTTTGCAGGTGCTGCTGCTCCCGCTGTTTTGTTAAGCGCTGCACACTCTAATATTATTTCAACGGCTGTTACAGCCTTTTCATTCCGATTCATGCCAACATTTTTAGGATGCCAAAAGCAAATGGGTGATTTGTTTTCCGAGTGTCCTGTGTATAGTTCTTCTTTGCCAAGTTTGCTTTCATCTTCTTCCTGTGTTTCTTCTTGTTGAGTTTCATTGGCGAATGGTTGCCAGACAGTTTTAAAAATATTGGTTTTAAATTCAGTATCTGTGTTACCGTTCATATCATTTGTTTCCCGCTTTATAGACGAAACATCCGATTCGATTATATCCGTTGTTTTCGATTGAGCTTTGGGTTTCAAGTCAGGTGTAGACCTATCTTCTAATAAATACTTGAGATGATTTACAGGTGATACAGATATAGACTCTTCTTCGGATAATTGACTAGTTCTTAAATACAACTGCCGTGAGTCTTCACAATGTCTAAAAACGTAGTGCAATTTTGCCATAATGGCTTCGATAAATCCCTTTTCATCTTTCAAATTATTACAGACTTGGCTGCCATTTGGTTTTTGAAGTGTGGGTGTCGCAAAAACGACTTGCATTTCTTGATTAATTTCCAAAAATTGTTCTAGGCATATGTGGGCTTGAGTTAAAATTTTTAATTGTTCGTGCCACAAATCTAAGATCTTGGTACCGCCAATATCATCAAAAACAGATGAGTTGGCGAGAAAAGATAACGCAGGTGATGTCGGTTGAACCTTGAGATATGTTTCTTTAATAGGATTCTTCTCAGTTTTTATGTTATTGGCTTCCAAGTCCAAGTCGTTGTTGTCGCTTTCAACTGCGACTTCAGTCCCCTCTAGTTTTTCATGTTGATGATCATTAGTCTGTACATTTTCATCGATGTGATCGTAACTTACATCATTGTTGTTGTTGGTTTTTAAACTGTAATCTAATATAAGAAGAGGTGATGGTGATGATGATGATGATTGCTGAACTAACTGCGAATGCAGCAGCTGAGAAGCCAACATATGATAGGCTGCCGACAAGCTAGATCTGTTCGTCTCTTTATTCGGCAACTGTTTTTGTTGCTGTTGTTGTTCATCTGTTATATTGTTAAGCTTAAGAATTTCCATTAAAAGTGAAGTTTGTTTTAAACCTGAGGAACTAAGACGAAATGATCTTTTGGCAAGTTTCTCCAAATGACGATTCGGAGCACAAGGCGGGGGGGTGGTGGCTGTCAAATTTGTGCTATTACTTGCAGCTGCTGCAAATGAGGCCAAACGATGCAATAAACTACGACCTTTTGTGCGATTAATGGTACTTTTAAGAGCATCTTGCGATGCGGTTTTGTTTGGAATGCATGTTGAGTTCGCCGTTATTATTGGTACAATATTTGTTTCATTGATTTCTTCGTTATATTTGTCCTCTTCCTTTTCAAGAACATTATTCGACATATGCTCTATGTTTTTTTCGTTCTGTAGATTAATTTCGGGGGGTAAATCTTTTCGATAACTATTAATACCAACATCTAGAGGAGAATCTTCAGTTATAGCAACTGCCATGGCAGGCAAAGAATCGCCATTTGATGTGCCAAATATATTTTGATTAGTTTGTGAGGAAAATTTAGACTTTAAATTTGAAGATGACAAAGGCCACGATGTCGTTACAGACGATGTTGTTGAGTTATGTATTTTTGAAAGTCCAGAAAAATAGCCGGAAAAATCGCTGCAACCCACTTGTGACGTTAAAAAAGAATACAGAGGGCTGGTTTTGGAGTTATTATGAAGAATATTATATAAATTCGACTGACAATGACTCGTTAAAGATGCAGAGTCGTTAGATAAACATGTTGTTTCTGCAGTTGTAGATGTTGGTGGCAAGGGCGTTAAAAACTCTATGGAACTGAAGGAGGGAGGAGGCATCAACCGCTCCACCTGTGCAATATGTTTTAATTGTAAATCTTTTGATTCAGCTTTATTAACGTCATCATCATGTTCCACATTAACAGTAGACATCTGTACTACTACTAGTAACCTTCACTGTTTAAAGACCTTTTAAAAAATGTTGCATATTTTCTTCCATAACACACTACCACATGCATAAATTATATGCAACTGAAAATATTTTCCTTTCCGTTTTATTTTTTCTACCCTTTACTATTCAGCTACAGGTTTTGGTCATTTTAGTGATAAACGCTCACACAAACTCGCAAGGGAATTGATAAATATTTATTTTTGTTTCTAGTTTTTTCGTTTGTTTATTTATACTAGTTTATTTTTGTTATATTTATGATTGTCCTGTCAAGTAATGTTTGTTTTATTTTAATTTATTTATTTACAAAATGCCACGCCTTGAAGGCGATTTTAATTTTGACACTTTATTTGCTTAAGACAGCATCTTTACTGTTTTATATAAAATGTTTCTTTATTTCATAAATTGTTTGAATGTTTATATTTTATTTATTTTTGTTTGAGTAAATAATTTATTTAATTGTTATCACTTTTCCAATGAGTTTTCTATAAATAATAATCGTTTTCTTTTATGTATTGCAGGCTTAGTACACTCATATACAGACATTCGCAATCATCAAAAAATATATGTTCGCACACTTACTCACACACAAACTTAACACAGACATTATTCACATATTTCAAAAAGTAAAACAACAAGTGCAGGTGTAATTAAGACAGAAAAGTGAAACATATTAAATAAAAAAAATAATTTATCCATCATCATTTTAATATGTTCAGTAAATGTGTTTATTGTGTGCTGAGTGAGTATTCACTTTTCTGCCATATTTTATACTCTTTCTCTATATCTCGCTCTCTCTCCCTTAAGCATACAAAAACAAAATATTTTTATTATGCTCTCACTGTATAATTATACCCTTCACCTTCGTGAGAAGGGTATATATAAGTTTGTCATTCCGTTTGTAATTTCTATAATATAATTTTCCGACCCCATAAAGTATATATATTCTGGATCCTTATAGATAGCGGAGTTGATTAAGCTATGTCCGTCTGTCTGTCTGTCCGTCTGTGTGTTTGTTGAAATCAGTTTTTAGAGTACCCCAAATATCGGCGAGATCCGAATTTTCAATAATTCTGTTTGACATGCTTTCGAGAAGATCGCTATTTAAAATCCGCAAAATCGGTCCATAAATACCGGAGATATGAGCAAAAATCCAAGACAACCTCTGAAAATTTCATAAAAAGACAATATTTTTCATGCTTTGATATAAGCAACAACAACAACACTGCTTATTCATTGAGTATTTCGTTTCATATGTTTGGGTGGCTGTGTGTTTCATTGCCTTGTTTATATTGTTTTTGTTTCTTGGTGCATTCCGTTTCGTATGTTTGGATGTCTGTTGGTTTCATTGCGTTGTGTATTTTGTTTTTGCTTTTTTTGAGTATTTCGTTTCGTATGTTTCATTGCCTTGTATATATTGTTTTTGTTTTTTGGTGTATTCAGTTTTGTATGTTTGGATGTCTGTTGGTTTCATTGCGTTATGTATTTTGTTTTTTTGTGCGTTTGTTTCGTTTAACGTTGTTGTTGTTCGTTTAGCTATTGCTATAATAATGATATAAACGGGAAAATGAAATAAATTAAAATTTTATAGAATTGATATTTTTAAATACACTGTGGTGAAGTGTATATAAGATTCGGCACAGCCGAATGTAGCACTCCTACTTGTTTTTATAAAAGATTTGCATATTTTTTTACTATGTTTCAAAATTAATGAGGAGGAAACGACATAAAACAAAAAATTTAAGACACTTTTGGAATACTACAACAATAAATAATAATTTGCAATTGTTAATCGAAATAATTAATCTATAAAATTATATACAACTCAAATGCACAAGGAGATTGATTCTGATACTTTTAGCAAGGCCATCACCATTTTTGGTTACAATGGATAAATTTTTATCTGTCATTCTGCTATTACCTATTTTATTATAAACAAATTCACAGTTTTGAGTTATAAGGTAATGAAACTGTCCTAAATTATGTTTAAATTTTTTCAACTACTTTGTAAAAAAATACATATTTAAAAAATAAAATTGAATAAAATTTACCATATATATTTAACAATTGAGAGTATAAATGTCATGGAACAAACACTCTTCAGACATATCTTTAGCAGGGATGGCAAAATTAATACCTTTTCCTTTTAATTAAAATTTTGTATCTTCAAACATGCTAAATTAGGTTTTCTGTATATTGATTTATTATAAAATCCGTCCCAGTCATATCATTAATAACTTTACTTAAAATGATTACAAAACCTGTTTGTCCAAAAACTTTATCTTATAATATCTGCATGATATCTTTATTTTTCTACTTGTGTTTTTATTTATCAACTTCTACATATGTTTTAGTTTTTTAGCTCCATAATTTTTTTCAAATGACACGTTCAATTCGAATTTTTAATACCAATTTGCCATTCCTGCTAGAGAATATAACTTTCATGTAATATATAAGACGTATTACTGCAATAAATAAGTATTGCATGGATTGAATGTTAAGTTTTGTATTTCGTTCGAATCCCCGGCCTGTACTTCCATTTTGGGGATGTTCTTGAAATATGAACAAGTGTTAAAATATTTGCTATTTTCTACTTTTTGTCATATATTCACCGTCTGGCAACTCTCCATGCATGCGCAGAAAACTTCAACTGTTAAAAAGCTTTTTTGGGTGCATTTTTCTATCTCTCTTTATTTTGTTAACAGAGCTGTCAACACACTGTTATATGGAGATAAAGCATTTATTTCAACTTTATTCAATTCTTAGGAATTGAATAAAGTTGAAATTCTTAGTTTTATGTAAATATTCAAATAAAGTTTAAGTTTAGAAAGAGTACTTTATTATTCATTCACAGTTTCTAAAATCCTACAAATTCAGAAAATCTTCCAATAACAATGAAAATTACAAATAAAAATAATTTTCAAGAATAGAAACAAGATTTTTTAATGTATAATCGTTATTAAAATTAATATCGTAATCAGTTTACTCATAATAGAGAAATGGAATTGGTTTGTTTACAACATTACTGAAAATTTTTTAGAATTTCATAATAATCAAAATAGGAATCAAAACCGTAATTTTCCTATTTCTAATAAGAAAATAAATAATTTTCGAAATTTCCTTTAAAAAAATAGTTTTTTTAAACAACTTTTAATTCTTAAAATCTTATATTTTGATTTTAAATTTAAATTTTTTTAAGTAAACAAGCTAAATTTTAATCATTGTTATATAGAAGTTGTTGTTTGGTTTAACAGATTTTTCGATTTTACGAATCTTTCGTAAGCCACTGCATATAATAAATTCTTATTGACAAAACTTTTGGGATTAAAAAATATATTTTAATCCCATTTTTTGCGGCAAATTTATAAGTATCAACATTTTTCTTTTTTAGTAGGTAGTAGGAAAATAGTCAACCAATTCTGATTGAAAATAATTCTTAGAAAAATAGAATTAAATATTTATTAAGAAATTTATATATATTTTTTTTTTAATTTATACCAAAATTGTTTATAATTTTCTTTAGAGGGCAATTTAAACTTATATGTGCCGTTACATTTAATAATCGAATAGTCCTTAGCATTACTGTTTAAGTACTTAGCTGTCAATATATTCACACACAAGTAACACATAGTAACGACATAGATACACTATGTCGTATATAAAGTATCGCCGATTTGGGAATGCAAATGTATGGAAGCTTCTCTGGAACTAAATATTGTTCCATATTTGTTACGGTATATTTAATTATTTTTATTTTACGAAGCAGACTAATTTTTTTTACGAATTTTATTGTAATTCGATTTAAAAAAGTTGTTTTGGTAATATGACATGTCAGAATTTTGGTAGCCCATAAAGTAACTAAATTTTGTGCTCTTTCTCTTTATCTATTACTGACGTACGCATACATACACCTAAATTCAACAAAGTAACTGTATTTCATCATTTACAAAAGTAGGTTTGTATGTACATATATTTCACAAAAATTTACTGGTTACTTTTGTTTTATATTTTTAAAATTTTCTTATACATGCATTATGTTTTTATTTTTTTTATCTTCCGGTTGTGAGCCAAAACTCATTACCAAATATTTGAGCGTTACCATAGAGTGTGTGTGCATATGTATCTTATTGATTTTGCAAAACAATTTACAAACAAACATTAAGTTGCATATCTTTAGGAAAATTAAAAAACAAATTCTCTTATTCTCATTTTAACCCAAACTGAACACAAACACACATGCATCAGAATTAGAGTATATTTATATTAATATAAGCGTTTATATTTCAAACATATTTATTTTGTTTATCATATTTTTTATTAAAACAATATGGCATTTTAACTTTTTATTTTAAATTCACAATTTTTTTAAATTCTTATATGTAATTAATTGTTTTTGTTTAACACCATTTGACGAAATTGTCTTCGGAACTAAAGTACACACATTCTTATAAAATATTAACTTCAAATGTGCTTTTAAAAAGTTAGATATCAACAAAAAACATATTGCTCTTAAATCAGTCAAAACCATATAGAAGCATATATTTATTTACATTAGGGCGGTATCAAATCAATAGCAACAAACATATTTGAAAGAATACTTAACTTTTTGCCAAAATAAATCATAATGCCGTAAATCATACCGTTAGATTTACTTCTGTAGATTTTGGCTGTTTGTTTGGAAATTTACAACATCATAGTAGCCGCCCTAATAAAGTACATTTACATTTCAGTTGTTGCATGTTTACTACCTTTTCTACTTTAATTGCGATTAAGGACAAAAAATATACACAAACACGTACGTATCTTTACGAAAGCTTCACTGAAATGTGAGTACATTTCAAACACGAAAAAGCTTTAAATTAGAGTAAATCAAATAAAACTGTTGATTCGAAATGTTTCTAACAATACGTATACATTAAAAATTTTTTTGAATAATTTAAAAAAAAAAAAATAATTAAAGTTAATAAAAAAATTATACCTATGTAAATATGTATTTACATTAAAATTTATAAATGTAAAAAAATTTTAGAATTTTTAAAATTACACTACTGCTATGGCTGAGCTTTTAAAAAGCTTTATAAAAGAAAAACATAATAAACAAGTAAGTTATAGTCGGGCGAAGCCGACCATATAATAACCTACACAAGTTATAAAAATAAAATGTGATTTAGTGTTCATAATAATGTATTTAAGTTGAATTGCACCTTGTCTCATATATACTTTAGCCATTTTTTATACCCTTCACCTTCGTGAGAAGGGTATACATAAGTTTGTCATTCCGTTTGTAATTTCTATAATATAATTTTCCGACCCTATAAAGTATATATATTCTGGATCCTTATAGATAGCGGAGTGGATTAAGCCATGTCCGTCTGTCTGTCTGTTGAAATCAGTTTTTAGAGGACCCCAGATATCGGCGAGATCCGAATCTTCAATAATTCTGTTAAACATGCTTTCGAGAAGATCGCCATTTAAAATCAGCAAAATCGGTCCATAAATGACGGAGATATAAGCAAAAATCCGAGACAACCTCTGAAAATTTCATAAAAATAGACAATTTTTTTCATGTTTTGATTAATAAGCAACAACAACAACTTTGCTTATTCATTGAGTATTTCGTTTCACATGTTTGGATCGCTGTGTGTTTCATTGGCATGTGTATATTGTTTTTGTTTCTTGGTGTATTCAGTTTCGTATGTTTGGATGTCTGTTGGTTTGATTGCGTTGTGTATTTTGTTTTTGTTTTCGAGTATTTCGTTTCGTATGTTTGGATGGCTGTGTGTTTCATTGCCTTGTGTATACTGTTTTTGTTTCTTGGTGTATTCAGTTTTGTATGTTTGGATGGCTGTGTGTTTCATTGCCTTGTGTATATTGTTTTTGTTTGTTGGTGTACAGTTTCGTATGTTTGATGTCTGTTGGTTTCATTGCGTTGTGTATTTTGTTTTTGTTTTTTTTGTGTATTTCGTTTCGTATGTTTGGATGTCTGTTGGTTTTACTGCCTTGTGTATTTTGTTTTTTGAGTGTTTATTTCGTTTAGCGTTGTTGTTGTTCATTTTGTTTTGCTATTGCTATAATAATGATATAATCGGGAAAATTAAATATGTACATAGGTACATAAATTTAAATTTTATAAAATTTATATTTTTTAAATACACTATGGTGAAGGGTATATAAGATTCGGCACAGCCGAATATAGCACTCTTACTTGTTGTTGAATAAAATTGTGTACATTTAAGTCATATTTCGAAGGGGGCTTTGTATAGGGGCTAGGGTCAAATGTCATCAAAAATTTTATCAGCGTCATGAGTGCTAGCCTAGAACTAGGTTTTGCAGCTTTTTGTCGAGATACGAGTATATTGAACACAATTACTTATGAACTTAAAAGCAATTTTCGGGGGGTTCAGTTGTATGGGGGCTAGTTCAAATATTGGACCGAGGTTACCCATTATTAATAGGATTCGTCTCTAGTACAATAGAAGATCATATGCAAAATTTCATTTAATTATCTTCAAAATTGCGACCTGTACTTTGATTACATGGTTTACAAGCCCTTTTCGGGGGTTCAGTTATATGGGGGCTAGGTGAAATAATGGACCGATCATAACCATTTTCAATAGGCTTCGTCATTGAGGCAGTAGAAGATCATGTACCAAATTTCATTGAATTATCTTAAAAAATGTGACCTGAAGTTTGATTAAAAGGTTTACATGGACGGACGGACATAGCTAAATCGACTCAGAAAATGATTCTAAACCGATTGGTATATTTTAAGGTGGGTTGAACAAACTTCTTCTAAAACTTCACCGCTGAACTTAGTCGTAATTTTAATTCAAAGAAATATAGATTTTTGTCTGAAAGTTGTACAAATAATATTTGAAAATAGTGCTTATTAGATCTCATATAATAATCTCACTGATCTTCAAATTTAATGAGGTTTTCGATATTTTAATTTCAGTTAATAAATAAAAACAATCTGTATTATAATTTAAAATATATATATAAATAAATAAAAGAGAGCCGTACGACTGACAAATTTTCCATCAGTATTTTCTCTCAATGTGTGATGGTTTCATTACATATTGCGTTTAGACCAATGGTGGCCAAACATGCCCCTGAGGGCATTGTGTTATTCTCACTTATACACACGCAATACAAATATTCTCAGCAACAAAACAAAAACAATTTAATCTAGTTTCTCTCTTTATGAAATGGTACACAGAGGATATTTTCAAAACCCATTACAAATGAATGTATGAATACTTTTTATAGAAAGATTTATAGACATAAAATTATGTATAATTATATTTGTATTTTCATTTGTTCAAGCAATTAATCGCCTAAATTGTATCGATTAAACGATCGACGGTACATACCTACATACATACATACATACATACATACATACATACATACATACATACATACATACATACATACATACATACATACATACATACATACATACATACATACATACATACATACATACATACATACATACATACATACATACATACATACATACATACATACATACATACATACATACATACATACATACATACTACATACATACATACATACATACATACATACATACATACATACATACATACATACATACATACATACATACATACATACATACATACATACATACATACATACATGTTCGGTTGATCGGTAAAATTTTGGCGATTAATTGCTTGAATAAATTAAAATACAAATATATTTGTAAATAATTATTTACCTAATACATCTATCTATCAAAAGTATTTATACAAACATTTATTTGTAACGGCATTTGAAAATATTATCTGTGTATCATTTCACAAAGAAAGCAACTAAATTAAATTGTTTTTGTTTTGTGTATAGTTTGTTTTGTTGCTGAGAATATTGGTATTGCATGTGCATAAGTGAGAATAATACAATGCCCGCAGGGGCATGGTTGGCCATCGTTGGTTTAGGCCAATGGTGTAAAATATGAAAGAGAACATAAATATTGATAGATATATGTAGTTGTTGTTGTTTGTGTGTGTATTGTTAAATGTATCTATTAGGTATTCAAATTTAGGCGATTAATTGCTTGAACAAATGAAAATGCAAACATAATTATAAATAATTATATGTCTACTAAATCTTTCTACAAAAAGTATTCATATATTAATTTGTACTACAAGTAAAATAGTAAATTTTACAGATAAAACATATTTAAAGAAAAGAAAAATATATATTTCTTCACAAAGATAAAGTTTTTTACTTAAAATGTGTAAAATAGTATTAAATATACTGTTTTTATGTGTTTTCATTCTTATGAATTAGTAAATTTTTTTTGGAGTGTACGAGTTTTTTGCAAGTAATTCTGTTGTTTACAAATTGCGTTGTTGTTTTTTCAAATTGTTTTTGCAATATTTGAAACATAGCGACATCAACCTACATTCTTGAATGCTGTTAAGCAACTGAAGATAATTTTTTGTATTTTTACGCTCTTGCTGTGAGTTTTGTTTACGATCGGGTAGTGTACGTGTGAATTGCCGAAAATCTTCCTAATTTGAACAATATGAACGCGCAACGCTGGTTTAGACGATCCCATCCGTTTTCTTATACACAAAATTTTGATAGATCATATTACTTGTGTGCTCGTGTGAAGGGGGCTTAAACCCTGTTGAAATAAACAGTTTACATTATGCCACAATAAATATGATATTTCAAAATGTTGTGTAGAAAATAATAGATGGGATCGTATAAATGCAATATGTACCCAGAAAGAAATTACATTGAAATGTAATGAGTTAAAAAGCCGCATTTCACTACTTATTCGTTAGCATTTTAACTCATTATTTTAACACGGCGATTACATTGGAGGTAAGTGCTTACCACACTCGCTTACAAATCATATAAGTACTTACAAATAATGAGTTAAAAAGTTGTTTTGTTTAAAAAACAAACAAAAAATGCTCACACAGAATACGAACCTGGGCTTCTTATTCGTTCGTTGTCTTACTCACAACACCACTGCCCAGCAAAAACCCGGAAGTACAACTCTTCCATAACCAATTACTTTTCAATGACTACCACTTACCGTCTGTATTACTTAGAAGTACACTAGTAATGACTTTACTTTATTTTCGGCTTTGTCATTTTGTTTGCACATTTTATTTAATTGGGTGTTAAGAATTGTGTTTTACAAAAAATAAAACAAAATTAGTTTTGTATGTGAAAACCATTATTTTACGAGCAATAAAATAGCTAAGTGGTGCAGTGTGTAGAACATTTGACTAACAACCCGAAGTCCCTGGTTCGTATTCTAGCTGGCTCTTTTTATACCCTTCACCTTCGTGAGAAGGGTATATATAAGTTTGTCATTCCGTTTGTAATTTCTATAATATAATTTTCCGACCCCATAAAGTATATATATTCTGGATCCTTATAGATAGCGCAGTTGATTAAGCTATGTCCGTCTGTCTGTCTGTCCGTCTGTGTGTTTGTTGAAATCAGTTTTTAGAGGACCCCAGATAACGGCGAGATTCAAATCTTCGATAATTCTGTTAGACATGCTTTCGAGAAGATCGCTATTTAAAATCAGCAAAATCGGTCCATAAATACCGGAGATATGAGCAAAAATCCGAGACAACCTCTGAAAATTTCATAAAAAATAATTTTTTTTCTTGCTTTGATATAAGCAACAACAACAACATTGCTTATTCATTGAGTATTTCGTTTCATATGTTTAGATGGCTGTGTGTTTCATTGCCTTGTGTATATTGTTTTTGTTTCTTGGTGCATTCCGTTTCGTATGTTTGGATGTCTGTTGGTTTCATGTATTTTGTTTTTGCTTTTTTTTTGAGTATTTCGTTTCGTATGTTTCATTGCCTTGTGTATATTGTTTTTGTTTCTTATTGCATTCAGTTTCGTATGTTTGGATGTCTGTTGGTTTCATTGCGTTGTGTATTTTGTTTTTTGTGTATTTCGTTTCGTACGTTTGGATGTCTGTTGGTTTTACTGCTTGTGTATTTTGTTTTTTGTGTGTTTATTTCATTTAGCGTTGTTATTATTCGTTTTGCTATTGCTATAATAATGATATAAACGGGAAAATGAAATAAATTAAAATTTTATAGAATTGATATTTTTTAAATATACTGTGGTGAAGGGTATATAAGATTCGGCATAGCCGAATATTGCACTCTTACTTGTTATTATTAAAAAACAAAACAACTTACTCACAACTGTTTTGTAAGAGAAATTGCAAGTACTTCTTCAGTTCCCTATTTGTAAGCGTGCGTAGAAGTACTTGCCTCCAATGGCATCACCGTGTTAAAATAATGACTTAAAATGCTAAGGAAGAAGTAGTGAAAAGAGGTTTTATTAGCTCATTACTTTTCAATTAAATTTTTCCTGGGTGCTTAATTAGTTTATTGTGCGTCCAACAATGGTTTTCACATAGAAACACTATTTTCTTTCTTTGTGTGTGTGATAAACAGTTGCTAGCGCGCAATTCAATAAAATGTGCAAATAGAACGGCAAAACTCAAAATAAAGTTCTTACCTATCTATTTATATTACATAAGAGTACTTAAAAGTAATGCAGACGGTAAGTAGTAGTCATTGAAAAAAGTGATTATGTAAGTACAAGCCATTACCGAGTTTTTGCTGGGGAATGATAACATCACACTTTTAAGAGAAAACGCGGATGAAAAATTTTACAGCTCTATGGCTCTCTACATTTTTGAAATGATAAAAAAAAGTTTCATTAGATCAGGGACGTAGAGTAACGTAGATTGATATATAGGGAAGAACATAATGTCGGAATATTGTTCGTCTTCCCTTTTCCAGATATTGATAGCCAAAATTTAAGATCGATTAAACGCCTGTCGTCGCTGACATATTGACCAATAACTCCGGAACTCATTAAAACTTATATTCTATGGATAATTCTTGTTATTTTAAGTCATATTGAAAAACGTGACCTGGTACCAATAGGAGAACACATCGAATATTTTATTATTATGTGACAAATTTTACCTTTTTTGGTATATATATATTTCATGTTTCTAGGTTCAATATTATAGAAAATTCAAAAGTACCTTTTGAAGAACGAAAAAGTACCAAGAAATATCCTTTTTAGGCTATCACTTATTCTGGGCCCTACATACTTAATTTTATGTCTCTAGGTTCAATTTTGTAGAAAATTCTAAAAGTACCTTTTGAAGAACGAAAATGTAGCAAAAAACCCATATTTATAGGATGTCACTTATCCCGGGCCCTACACGTTTAATTTCATGTTTCTAGGTTCGATATTATATAAAAATCAAAAAGTACATTTTGAAGTATGAAAAAGTACAAAGTATCCTCTTTTATAGGTTATCACTTATTCCGGTTCTTACATACTTGATTTTATGTCTATAGGTTCAGTAATATAGGAAATTCAAAAAGTACCTTTTGAAGAACAAAAACCTACCAAAAAGTCCCTGTACTAATAAAATGACTGCAAACTAAAAAGTATATTCTAACTGTCAAATTGATATTTTGGATTTTGACAGACAGCGTACATTAAAGTTCATATATAAAAAACTATCAGCTGTGCTCTCTCATTTATCTACATAAATTCGACTTTCTCAAAATTTTGTTGTTGTATTTCTGTGTGGATTTTAAAAAAGTCCGGACCTTACATTCTTAACTTAATTTTTTAAGCCAATAACACCATACAGTTCCATCCGTAAGGTATTGCTCTTGCTGTGCTTTGTCTTTATAAAGCCCCCTTCACACGAGCACACAAGTAATATGATCTGTCAAAATTTTGTGTAGAAGAGAACGGATGGGATCGTCTAAACGCAATATGTAATGAAACCATCACACATTGAGAGAAAATACGGATGGAAAATTTGACAGTCGTATGGCTCTCTTCATTTTTTGAAATGATTCAAAAAACAAGCAAGTCGCATTAGATCAGGGATGTATTTTTATGTAAACACATACAAAAAAAGTAAAATATCTGTTCCATCTTACTTTGTTATTGTTTTATACCAATCGTGTAAACACAAAAAATATAAATCATACGACTTTTATTCTCTTTTTTGTCATACGGATGGAATTTCATTTTACTTTTTCATTAGACTTGTCGTACGTAAAGTGTGACCGTGTGAAGGGCCCTTAAACAATCAATTACAATAACCAAATATACCATATGGTTACGTGTTTTGTTGTTGTTTGTTTATGATTTCTGTATGTGCATGAACGAAAAATCTCAATTTTTTATGAAATTTATATATATATATATATATATATATATATATATATATATATATATATATATATATATATATGTACAGCACAAACGTGTGTTGTGTACCTTAAGGGAAATCTAGACATATTTATGTACGTGAGGCTGCCATACTTATAGTATTTAATGTTATTTTTCGTCCTTGCATAAAATGATAAAGCTAAATAATAGCTTCTGAGATTCATACGAATGTTGCCAAATTATTGATAAAGTAACACAAGTTTATTATCCTAGATTTGAACCAGCGTTTAAAGCGCTAGTGCCATCTGTGGTTAAAAATGTGCCATGCACAGAACATTTTCTCATTAATAAGGAAAATCTAACTAGAAATAAAGTCGAAAAATCCCTACTGTAACTGTGTATGTTTGCAAGTAATCTTTATAGTGTGCGTTTAGGTCTTTCCTTTTACACGGGGTGAAATAAAAAAATAACAACTCGCAGGAAAGAAAGAGATAATAGATGAGAAAGTGAGACCGCCATATTTCTACAGAAGGCCAATAGCAGAGCAACTCCTTAGATGAGTGCACGTAAAATAAATATGGTGGATTTATTTTTTTGTATACACTCGCACATATACATGCATGAACTTACAAATCCATCGAAATTGTAAACAAGTATTTTATTAGACCAGTCCTTCGAAAAGTTTAAATATGTTTTAATGGGGTTCTTTTCAGCCAATACAAATGTATTAAACATTTTTAAAATAACTTATTTTTATAAGGACAGGTCTACTACTATACACATATATATGTTTTTATCCTAATGCAAAAAAATTTTTTGCATTTCTGGAACTTTAAAATAATTCCTATTGAATATTTTTTGACCTACTAAAAAATTGTTTAAATAATTAAAAAATTATATATTTAGTAGAAAAAAAATTGTAAAAACTTACCTTGAATAGCGATGGTTTGCTGAGGTATCCTGATTGCAATCTTGTTTTGGACCGGATGTCACAATAGCAGGATGTGAATTGAGTACATGATGCGGTGAAGTGTGTACTGAAGGTAAAAGGCTTGGTGAAAACCGGAATGGAAAGTCACTACACAACAGAAGATTATGGATAAAATTAATAAATACGTACATTTAAAATACAAGAAATTAATAAAAATCATTTAAATAGTGGCAACGAGGAAAAATAAATAATAGAGTTGTCAAATTATTTGTGATTGTTCGAATAAAAGTTCACTATAAATGAATTCTTCGAGTATTTGAATAAATTCTAAAGTTCCATTGATTTTTCGAACAAATTATTGTTTTCGAAAATTTATGTATGTAGTTATAGCTACCAATTAAACTACCAATTAATACCATTCTTCGCAGATCTAGTCGAGTAAGCAAATTTGGCAATTGCTAATGTATTTCCAAAATTGACGGTGTAAAAATGTTGACCAAAATAAAAATCGCGAGAGTTTGTGTAAAAAGTTCGTAAGACTTGTTTGGTAGAACATTCATTGTTCACTAATGGACACATCGCTGGAGTCATATACCGGCGTATAGAGAGGCAGATAAAAAAAATCACCACTACACATACACTATTGGTGTTTTTTAATGAAATTGCACTGGAAAAAATATTTGGCTATATTTATAAACAAAATATAATCAATGAACATAAGAATGATAATTTCTTCACATAGAAACAACATTGAAATGTTGTTAAAATGTACAAAAAAGTATTAAATAAGAATGATCTTATTGTTATGCTTTCTAGAAAATTATTTATGGTGTCTTGTTTTTGAAGTTGTGTTTTTGTATTTTCAAATTGCGTTTGCAATTTCTGAAACAATACGATATTAACTTACATTGTTGAATGATGCCAAACAACTAACTAAAATATTTGTATTTTTGACGCTCTTGTTGAGAAGTTCGTATGCGATCGTCTTGTATACATGTAAATTGCCGAAAATCTTCGTATTCAGAAGTAAAGACCTTCTCGGCAGAGAGTAAAAAATAAGTTCTCTTACTGGTTTTTATCGTTTTTTATACATGTGTAAGCATACATGCGTGTGAAATTAAGAAAGCTCTTTGCCGATCAGGGCTATAGAGTCTATATTATAGACCAAAGGTGGCCATAAAGAGAGTTTTTAAAACGCATATGTGGTAGTGTAAAATACAAAAGAGAACATAAATGAAAATATGTGTGATTTGCACTGAAAAAAATTATATGTTTGTACTTTGTTTATTCATATTATTTGTATTATAAATTAATAATGGAAGGAATGAATGTGTCGATGGATGTATGTATTGATGCATGGATTTATGCATTAATGTATGTATGTATTGTTGTATTTAATGTTTTATACATTAATGTATGTATGTATTAATGCATATATTGTTGTTTGTATATGTATTGTTACACGTGCCTATTAGGTATACAAACGATTAACCGTCGATCAGTTAACCGATAAAATTTTGGCGATTAATTGCTTGAATAAATGAAAATACAAATATAATTATAAATAATTATTTGTCTAATAAATCTATCAAAAGTATTCATACATGTAAACATTTATTTGTAACTGCTTTTGAAAATATTCTCTGTGTATAATTTCATAGAGAGAGCAACTAAACTAATTTTTTTTTTTTGTGGTTAGTTTGGTTTGCTGCTGAGAAATTCATATTGCGTGTGTATAAGTGAGAATATCACAATGTCCGCAGGGGCATTTTTGGCCACCGTTGTATTAGACAATATTATCCATATAATAATACATGTATAGACGAAACTGAAGAGGTTGACAAACAAAACAACAATTTTTATTCTCTTCACACAGATGAGTTCTGAGAGAATTAAACACACTTGAGGGAACTTAACCAACGGTGGCCAAACATGCCCCTGCGGACATTGTGTTACTCTCACTAATCGTTTGAATACCTAATAGACACATGCAACAATACATATACAAACAACAATATATGCATTAATACATACATACATTAATGTATAAAACATCAAATACAACAATATATACATACATTAATGCTTAAATCCATGCATCAATACATACTTTCATTAACACATACATCCATCGACACATTCATTCCTTCCATTATTCATTTATAATACAAATAATATGAATAAACAAAAATACAAACGTATAATTTTTTTCCGTGCAAATAACACATGTTTTCATTTATGTTCTCTTTTGTGTTTTACACTGCCACATATGCGTTTTAAAAACTCTCTTTCTGGCCGCCGTTGAACTAAACCTTAGTCCCCCAGAAAGGAGGCAGATAAAATAAGCACTACTACACATGCATAAGTGACGTTTTTTCAATGAGATTGCACTGAAAAAAGGTTTGGCTATTTTCAATTTCCAAGAATGAATTTCATTACAGTAAAATGGAAGCTTTTATAAATAAAATGCAATCAATGAACATAGAAATTATAATTTTTTCACATAAAATAACATTTTAATTTAAAATGTACAAAAAAAGTAATAAATAAGTACGATCTTATTTACTTTTATTATTATGCATTCCACAAAAGTATTTAGAGCAACGATGTCCATTTCATAGCACAATTGTGCTGCTATGAAATGAGCCAGCGACGAATGCACATGTGTAGCGGGTGTACGATTTTATTTCAGTATTTTTGTTTACAGCACTGAATGAATTTAATATGGCATGCGAAAAATATTTTATGATTATAAATGCGTTTGACAATACTCAATGTCTATTATGTTATAAAACATTTAAGCAAATTAGGGGATTTGTTTTAAAAAGTCATTATGATTCTTTTCATAGTAATATGGATAGATTTAGTGATAGGGAAAAAGAAAAATTATTTTTAAAATATAAAATTATTTTTTTGGAAAAACTAAAGAATTGGTTATCTGATAGGGAAGCCAACGAAAAGAATTTAGATGATAAAAGTTTAAAAAAAGAGTTGTCAACTCTTATAAGTTTTATAAATTCCGCACACATAAAAAATATTCTTTTGCTACGAAACTGTCATAACAGCATTAATGTAGAAAATTTCATTAATGATATATGAAATAAATTTCAATTTTTAATTTTGTCCGTAAATTTTATTTTTTGGTATACACAATTTTTCTTTCAGTGCAGTTCTCTTTCGCTCACCAATACAACTACAGTTTTAGTTTTGGACATCACTGATTTGGAGTGTACGTTGTTTTTGCACATTGTGCTCTTGTTTTTGCTTTACAAATTGTGTTTAATTCGTAAAACAAAGCGACATCAACCTACTTTGTTGAATGCTATTACAAAAATTTGTTTATCAACAACACACTAACATTACTTCATTTTGTGCTTTTGCATTCCATGCACTGAAAGAAAAGTTTGTAAAAATTTTTAGTGTTTTTTGGTGTAATGACTTCATTACTTTACAGTGTACTGTATTAGAAATCTTCATATTTTCTTCGCGGAAACTTTGGGACAGCAGCACTTTATTCATTTTCTTATCACTTAACAAAATATATTTTTTCGACAATTTTAATATATTTAAAAACTCTAAAATAATTTATATTTTACAAACAAAAATCATATTTTAGGTATTTTTTCATAAAACAGTTAAAGAACAAATATACTTTTTTATTATATGTTTTAAGAAAAATATCTATACTAATATTTTCATTCACTAGTAAATAAAATCCGATTGATATACACAAAAAATAACGTACCAAAAATGCATTCATTATTTAGTACTTTTTGTGTTAATTCTCACCAGTTAGGTCTTTGACAACCAGTTTCGCCTATATGTTACTATGTATATGATATTAACTTTCAACAAGATGGCGCACAGCTCATAAAACAGCGACATTTTGCGCACTAGTTCTTTTAGCCCTTTTGACGGCATGAATTCGCTCCATCACCCGTACAATACCAATATTATGCGAAAGTTTGCCTTAACGTTTGGATCGTTGCTAAATTATTCGCATAATATCGGTATTGTACAGGTGATGGGGCGAACTCTCATCGTCAAAAGGGCGGATAAAAGTGAATCGTTGGAGAAAATTCAACGATTGTTAATAATTTTTTAACAATAAAAACAGCCTTATTTTAAATATTTTTAACGAACAACACTATTTCAGCCTGCAAACATGTTTATTCGAAATTATTGACTGAATACATTTTTAATCCAACAAATTTGTTACTTTAATGCTTTACGCAGGAAAAATTAAATTAAATCACCAATACAAAGGCGTTATATGATTTTATTTTATGGAAAGTTTAAAGAAAATTTTTCTACTTCCTGATCTTTGTTTGATCAATATAGTAATCGCTGTGTTTGCAGAGTTCTAATGAACTCAGTACTATTTATTATAAATTATAAATTTAAAAACTTAAATTTTTAACATGTCTTCTTTCATATTTACCTGGATAATGTGGTATTAATGGGTAGGGAGGTAGGATAAGGACTTCTAAAACTAGATGCTGCTGAATATACAGAAGGCGTATGCCTACGGATAAAACAAGAAATAGTTGGAAATAAGCGGTCTCGATTATGACTTTTGTTTTTGTTGTAATGAAATGAACGTATGTATAAAAAAACGTATGGACTTACCATGATGCCACTTGTGACATGTCCGGACTTAACATTGGGTAGGGATATTGACCAGAAGGGAAGGGATAAATTGCTGGTCTTGTCAAGCCTAAAATTAAAAAAGAAATATGTAAGAAATATGTAAACTTTTTCGATCTTATAAAATTTAGCAAGCAGACTGAAGAAAATTTTAAAACACATCATTTAAACAATTCATTTTAAACAATTTGGTACGATTAATATATGTTTATTAATTTATGTACATGTATTCCCTAGAAAGAAGGGAACTGTGGTTATTAATCGGGCGTCATGAAATAACTCGCCAAAATTTTAGAAAATTAAAAATTGCCCCAAAAAACACTTACAAAAAATTGGGGAAAAATTTAATTTACATACCTATATGGTGTAATATTTCATTATGAAAAACTGACCTAAAATTGGGGTCAGTTTTTTCGTTTTTGACTTTGGGATCATTTTTCCTGAAGCCATTTTTCGGTTATTGTTTTTAAGGAATGTCACTTCATACTTCATATGAAACAAATCCCTAATTTTAAAATGAAATAAATTTCCATTTAAAAATTTGACTTCTAGAGATAAAAAATAACAAATTATGAAACAAGTCGGTTTTAGTGACATTTCTAAAAAAAAGTAGGTCGCTCACACTTTCGAGTCGGGCTTCAAAGTTTAATACATTTGAGTTTAATCGCTTAATAAAGATTCCCTTAATAGCCGGCCCAGTTGGCCTCATGAAATAAATCCCCACGAAATAACTCCCAAAAAAAATTAAATAAGTCCTCAATTTTAAAAATGAAAAAAGCCCCAACGAAATGAAATAACTTCCTAAATTTAAATGAAATAACACCCCGCTTTTGAGGATTTATTTCATATGAAACAAATCCCTAATTTTAAAATGAAATAAGTTCCCATTTAAAAATAACAAATTATGGAACAAGTCGGTTATAGCGACATTTCTAAAAAAGCTTAAAACAATTCAGTTTAATCGCTTAATAGAGTTTCCCTTAATAGCCGGCCTGCGCCCGCTCGCAAGGACTTTCTACTCTATGGTATGTCCAACAACGGCTTCACTTAATAAATATTTCCGGACGCAAGGATTTACCACTTTATAATAATACCACTCTAACGGCCTAAAGCCGAACACTCTTGATACAGGGAGAGTGTATTCATAGCGAAGCCGGTGTCCAATGTACCCCAGAGGATAAAACCCTTGCACCCGGCCGAAGGCCGTCTATCAGACATATATTTTTTATTTCGTGTGACAAAAGTAATATAATGAAATAACTCCCCAAAAATATTTTTAGGGATTTATTCCATTTTTGAATTTTGAGGAATTATTTCATAATGAAATAACTCCCCATTTAAAATGTAAAATAATGCCCAAAAAACGAATTAAATCCCCAAATTTCGTTGTTTTTGCTTTCTGAACAAATTTTTAGGGAGTTATTTCATTTTTGTTTTAGGGAGTTATTACGTGGGGAGTTATTTGATGACGCCGCTATTTCACTGGGCGCTGCGAATTATGGCCCCAGGTAAAATGGTCCCAAAATATAAAACGAAAAATTGCCCCAATGTCGGGGTCAAAATTCATTATGAAGTATAACCCTAACATTCTTTAAGAAAAATCACCCCAAAATAAATGAAAAATCTCCCCAAATATTGGGTTAATTTTTCGTAATGAACAATTACCCCAAAAACGTAAATGAAATTTCACCCCATTTAATTTAAATTCAAATATAGGTGGCGTGTCATAAAATCCAGTGTCATATTTTCCATGGGCGTTATGACTCACTAAATGAGTCTAGTGTCCATGGACGTTATAACAATTTCAAAAGTGTCACAATGCATATGAGCAATGTAACATAAAATCCATGGATTTCAAAGAGTCCATTTATCAAAAGAAGGCTTAATTTAGCGAAACCGGTATTCGAAATAACCCAGAGTTTAAAACCCCTGCGACCGGCCGAAGGCCGGCTATCCAGAACACTTTTTAAATAAATGCAACATATACCAAATTTAGTAAAAATTCTTTTGGGAGTAAGAGTGTCACTTTCTTAAATTCTTTACAAATTTTCAAATACAGTTCTGTTTTAAAAGTGATACAACGCCAATGGATTTTTAATTTTTATAAAATATTAATAAATAGTAATAATGAAAGATCACCCCTAATTATTATATGGTTTTATAGGTCCCTTTTTAATTTGTTTTTAATATTCACGTATTTTACAAAATTTAAGAATGAAAATTAGCTCCAAAGGAAAAAAAATTTTGTTTTGGGATATTTCTTCATTTCACAACATTGGGGTCATTTTTATTTTTTTGCAAAATGCAGTATTACCCCAAATGTAAAAATGTTGAAATACCCCAAAAAAATAAATATAAAAAAAAAACAAAAATTTCGTGTTTTTGTTTCCTGTATCTTTGCTGGGGCCATATTTCGTTTTATATTTTGGCGCCATTTCACTGTACCCCTAATTTATCTTTTATATTCACCACTATAAAATTGCGTATATCTAGATTATAGAGATGTTTAAAACGATGTAATATGTTGATAAGAACATTCGAGAATAATGTTAATAATAATGTTAAAAAAACAAATGCGAACATTTGTTTATCTACTGACAATGATCTGTCAGCGACAAGTCAAGCATAGAAGCAAATGTAGAACGTTCGCTCGCTGGTTCGTTCCATTAATAATGGGTACATAATTTCAATTTGATTGCCTAACATAGATATCCATCCTTGCTTAATACAAAATTGTTCTTCCTATTTGGTACTTAATGCTCTAAAAGGGCTTTTTTGCATAGCTTGCAACAAATGTATACACCACCATACATGTAACCAAGTACGTTTATGTCACGTCCTCTTGCTGCGACATGAAAATAAAAAAATAAAATACTCCCAATATTGTGGAATAAAAAAGGGATCATGAGCAAATTTTAAAGAACATGTGTAAACAGAGGATTAAGACTGATTATTTTGCCGGCTGTGCTTTAGATTTTGTTTGTTGCCTTTGTTGTACGTTGTTGTTTAGTTATCATTAGTAAAGTAATTTTTAATTAAATTCAATTTTTATTGTTCGTTCATTGTTATTGTTTGCTAAACAAGATAGAAACATTTTACTTGTGGGGAGTAAAAACTAATCAATTGATTTAAAATATGGACAGAATAAAAATGGAGCTGTAAAAATAATTTAATGTTTCTATGACAAAGTATTTTTAAATATAAAACTACACAACGAAGGACCACATAAAATAATGTATTATAATTCTATTTAAATATTTATTTATGATGGAATAATAAAATGAAGTCAATTCTACAAAAACAACAAAAATCGTATACTTCTGTCAAAAAGTGTGTATGTTGCAAGAGTGGTCTTTTTATACCCTCCACCACCATCAGTGGTTATAGAGGGTGTATATAAGTTTGTCATTCCGATGAAATATTCATCTGAGACCCAACAAAGTATATATATATTCTGGGTCATTATGAAATTCTGTGTCGATTTAGCTATGTCCGTCTGTTATCTGGTTAAAACTAAACAAAATAAATCAACCAAATTCACTGAAAATATTCATTGTCCTAAGCAGTTTGGTATGGAAAATCAGCAAAATCGATTCACGACATAAAAAGTTATAAGTAAAAATTTCAGACTGCAGTAGTTTTCGTTTATAGTCATCACTGTTATTGTCACATTAGTTATATTGTCAATTAGATTTAAATGTCTCTGTCGAACAATTTCATATAAAAAGATTTATAATAGTCCATTTTTGATATAAGCACTTTTCATATACATACATATATGCCATCTACCCGTGGCTATTAAAAGTCATGTTATATGAAAAAACTTCACGATATTGTCACACATGAAATTTTTTCTTTTCGACAAAAAAAAAATATACCGTAAATTAACTAGAACGATCCAAATGATGTTGAAGACTAAATACTATTTTGCGACATATTTGCTTAGAACAAGATATAAATTCAAATTTTTTATTAAAAAAAATAGAAGATACAACTGTAACCAATATCCTCAAGCTAAAACATACTACTGTTATTGATTATTTTAAATATTATAATATATTTTTTAATTAAATGGATTTATGAAAATAATATTTATTTCCTTAATAAACATGAATTTTTATATGAGAATTAATATATAAGAATTTCCTTATAATCACATTGCGGCATATATAAAAAATTTTGTTTATAATCACTTCAGCTATATATTCCTCAATTTGTGTGCAATTAGAGAATTCTTGAGTAGTTTAGCCCAAGGATCAATTATGTTAAAAATCTTAATAATCGATCAATTTCCAATAGCCCCCATACAAAGATACCCAGCAAAAAAAATTTGAAGTTGTTCAAGAAGAAGGGATATGTTCATGATTTCTTTTGTACGTATTCTTGTTAATGCATTTTAAATACATGCCAAAATTCTTATAAATACCAAGATGGCTGAATGCTTAACGGATTTTAATGCATTTTGAAATAAATATTGTGCACCAATGAAAATTTGCATGAGAATCATCGAATGTTCACTGGTTATAAGCACTCATTTTAATGTCGTGCTATTATTCCAAATACGAACCCATGCTCGCCAATGACACGCTAATGTTAAAATCATGCATGTTTCCCCTAAATATGAACCAGTTCATTATCAGTTGAACCCATGCATATACTACTTTTTTTGCACGTCTTTTTTTGCTGGGTACATATTCCGGGAAATGAATTTATTGTTAAAAACTCCCTATATATTAATATAATATAAACATAAATCATACTACCCAGGTAGTATGCCCACAATTGGTCATAGCTTCTATACTTATATATTACATTGATAAATAAAGCTATCGAGATAAAATTCGGCACGAATATGTTTTGTGTAAGTATCAATCACTCTACCAATTCCTTTCCGGATAGTCCCGTAATTGGTCATAGCTCCCATATAAGGTCATCTTTCGAAAATCACTTAAACCCACATATTTCATTAACTAATAAAGCTATGGGAAATTTCGTGTCAATGTCTTCCGATTTGGATGAAATTTGCCCCAAGCTTAGACCATTTCCTTTAAGAGCTGTGTGGATACTTAGTGGGATGCGAGTGCGATATCTATAAAAAAATATTTGAACTCAAGAAGTAATGCTTTTGAGTTAAAATATTATTTTTTTTACATAAGCCCCTTTCATCCAACTATGTAACTATAAAGCTCGTAAAGGAAATGGTTTAAGATTTCTTTGGAGTAAAAAAATACAACAAAAAAGTCCATTTTGAAAAAATAGGGGGAATTTTTATTACAAATTTGAAAACGTTAAAATTAGAATTTTTAAATTTAATTTGTAAACCTAAACCAACCTAACATTAACAAAAAAATATTTATCTGAGAAAAATTTTGTTAAAAATCTTATTTTATAATAACTTATTGTTATCTTAAAGAAGAATAAATAATATTCTTATATTTGTCAATGGTTTATTGAAGGTATTTTAAGATAACGTTTATGAAACGATTTTCCTGAATTTTGCCTAAAATTGGTTAACAAACCTGAAATAAGTTTTTATGAATACAGCCGTAGGAATGATTAAATTCAATATTATTTATATTAGTACAACGTTAAATATTTAAAAATCAACAAATATTATAACAGAGTTTAGCATTTTTATTACAAAAGTCAAAGTCAAAAAATAACTTTTATTTCTGCTCGAAAAAATTAAAACAAAAATTTAAAAAGAATGGTATTTTCTTAGACAACGAAAATGGTATACTTGATATTGTTCTCCGATATTTTCTTGTGATCAAATATAATTATTATTTTCGGCCCCTAGCCATTTCATTTACTATATAATATGAAAATGCATGGACGTTGTGAAGTTAATGGATAACACTACTGTAAGTCAATATTCAATAATTTAACATTTTCTTATTTTGTACAAGCTGTACAGTAATATGTACTCATTAAACTATTTAAACGAAAGAAGAAGAAAACGTTCAATTGACAAAATCAACAACAATCACTAATTAATGCAAAGTACATATAATGTATTATTGTTCTGTTTAAACAAAACCCGTTGAAAAACCCCAGTAGTTGTTTTTTTATATTTTTGTTTTTTTGGTATTGCTGTATTTGTTTACACAAGGACTTAAAAACATCATTATAATATGTCGTTCAAGGGGTGAATTGGTAAATTATTTCCACATAGGTAAGGTACCCAGTAAACAATTTTTCCAGACATGTCTGATGTCAGAAATTTTCTGAAATAATTCTTATATTTTATCAGAATTTTTAACGAATTTCTAAATTTCGTTTAGACATTTTACAGAATAATCGGCAAACTGTTTGTTAGACTTTTCTGCATATTTTCTGAAGTATTAAACGATTAACATCAGACTTGTCTGCACATTGTCGAAAGGGAATTTCAGTGTTACGATAATTATGAGACTAATCTGCACATTGGCGGAGGACAATTTTTTTTTTATTTCTATTTTTCTTTTTAGACATAAAGGAGAATAGTCTACATTTTCTGAAGTAAAATATAAAATGGCTTAAGAATTATATCCGATAAATCTGCACATAATCTGAAGAGATTTGTTTTTGTAACTTCGTCAGACAATTAAGCGAATAATATAAATTTCCTTTAGATATTTAACAGAATACAACTCTGCACATTATCTAAAGAATTTTTTTTTTTATAAAAATCATGCACAAAGCTGTTTCTATTTTGAAATTCGTCAACTGTACTTTAAAAGGGAATTTAATTTTTATTTTCTTAGTTGGTCTTTGGAAAGCAAGCAAGCAAGCAACAACATCTGCATAGGAGATGATTATTGTTTAAATTTCTTTAAACTTTGTTAATACACAAAAAATAGCAAAAAATGACATCATTATGGTTTAATTTTATAATTTTAAATAGATGTATATAATGAACTCTATTATCGTATGTAATATATATGTAGTATGGTTTAATTTTATTAATTCAAAAAATATTCTATAAGTTTCTATTATTTATTTATGTACCCTTAAGAAGTCATGAATAATGGAAGCTTATAAATTATTATTAAAATTAATAAAATTAAACCATAATAAATTATATATATGAAAATAGTTTTCATCAGACATTGATCAGAATAGTCAGGCCATTTTCTTATACTTGATCAGACTTTTGTACGAACTGTCGGACATTTTATCAGACATTTATCCAACATCTATCAGACTTTCTTTTACTTGATCAGATTTTTGAACGAACTGTCGGACATTTTATCAGACATTTATCCGACATCTATCAGACTTTCTTATATTTGATCATACTTTCATACGAAATGTCGAAAGAATGTCAGATATGGTATCAGACATTTGTCCGACTTCAATCAGATTTGTCGAAAATTCCTTCAGAATTTCCCCAGGAATTTACATCAGATTTCGTACCAAATTCTGACCGAAAATTCTGCACATTTGTCCGAATTTTCTCAGACAAAGAGTTCCAAATTCCGAGCAACCTTTCATACGATTTTCGCAACGAATTCTGGCGGAATTCGGATACGAAATCGGCAACTTGTGCAGACTGTTGGTACGAATTCGGCAAAAATTGTTTAGTGGGTAGACACGTTTGTAGGGGCTAGAATAAAAGTTAAGTTATTAAAAGTTTTAATGAAACTTCACAGGATAAAAAAGTAGGATGTAATAAGGGCGGATATTTTGTTAATTTCTTCTGCTGAAGAAATATTAATAATAAGGAAACATTTCATGCCTTAATTGGTTCGGGAAGATATTTTCTTCTAATTTTGCGCCGATATTGTTAAGATTCAATATAAAGCAAACCATATTAATAGGTATTGTTATTATAAATGCTTAATATAAGTATAAACATCACTAATTATTTCCTGTAAACGAGAAGAGCTGTAGTTTTTTAGACTGCCTTAATGAACATATACATGTATATGTATACATATATAGATGTATACATACATTAACATTCGCACCTTTCACTAGTTATATTACAGCATTTCCAACTAACTAGTTACCTCTGGTAAATAAAGTGGTCGATATTTTGTCTAAACGTTCACTACGTTTCACCATTCTAATCAGTTTGATAAATTTTCGCACGAAGTTTATAAAAATTAATTTTAAATAAATTAAATGCTTTAAAAATGTCACCTCATGGCACATTTCTGACGAAATGTAATGCTGAAAGTATCCCTTTGCATTTAATGGCGCAGAAAATACAAACATTGTTACAAAAATTACATGCTCTTCATAGCAAGAATTAGAGCTTCGTACGAACAAGAGATCAATAGCTCAGTGGTAAGAGCTTCTAAATACAAACCGATAGACACCAAGTTCAACCCCAGTTTCAGAATTAATTGTTTCTCTTTATTTTTTAATTTTTGTTGGAGAATTTGAACTTGTGATAATGTGGTGTTAATTTGGTACCAGGCGTGTATATTTTTTTTCTCTTTTGTTTACTACTTTTGTTTTGTTACTTATGGTTTTGGCTGAGAAATTGTTTTTTGTATTCCTTTTTTCTCTTGGTTATATGAGAGTGGGAGAGTAAATTAATGTTGTTTGGTATGATTTCTGAAGATAGTTTATGTGTGTCCTAATCGTGTATTTACATTTGCGATTTATTGTTTTGCTTTTAAAAATAAAAATCATACGCAGACCTTTTCAAAAATGTTTACAAAATAAAAATCAATTGTAACGAGTTATCTCTCGGTGATAAAATGTAAAAACACAATTTTAAATGGTGATCACAATTAACCTTATAAAAACAAAGTGGACCCGTTATTTTCAGTATCTGATTCAACAGTAAATAACATTGGTAGTGGGTTTAAAATTAACTAGTTGTAGTTCTTAGTGGCTATTGATATCGCCGTTGTCGAACTAGTTCGTCGTACTGCAGAGTTAATACACTTGCAGAAGTCCACAAACATACAAAATATTTGTAAAAGTAATATATACAATTCTAAAGGTGTCACTTACACAAACAAATTAATTTAAACAATTTCAATTTCATATATAAAAAATACGTATAATGTTTTAGAATAGAAGTAAAATGTATATTGATCATATATTTAACGTTAAAGTTTTTGAGAATTACTTCTTGTCAGCACTAAATCAGCACAGGGGATGACCACTAACTCATCCAGGATTGTGTTGGAACTAGGAAAATAGGTTGTGGGAAGAAGGATATATTAAATTCCTTTGCATCAAAGGTGCACCAAATACTTCCACAGGAAGTTTGGACAAGATCTCAATATAACGTATTGTAAAGCATTTTTGCCAATGCAAATATGTACTTTATCTATTAAAAATATTTTTGACGATTTAATGACTATTTAAAAAAATGAGTTGACAATTTTTCCCAGAAATTTGACGATTTTGTACCCAATCATCTGGCAACTATGCTTGTAATAGTTTGGAACGAGAGAAAAATGTTTGCGCAAATTTTTCTACTTACACTACCTTTTTTGTATCATCAAAATAAAAGTATCATACATATACACTCCTCGCACATTTAAATACGTTCACTATTTTGTTTACATTCAAATTAATTTTTTACAAAAAATAATGGACTAATTGGTTATATTAACATTTTAATTAATAGCATAATGTCTCATGTATCACTAGATAGACAAACATTGGTGCAATACTAAATAACCGATTTTTAAAATTTTTTTTATAAAACACTACGTTTTTGAACAATCTTTTTTTGGCTCATTTGAATAGGTTCATCATATTTAATTGACAAAAACAACAACAAAATGCATTTATCACGAAACTTTTTTATTTTTATAACAATTTTTACAAGATTTTAGAAAAGATTTAGAAATGAACATATCCGCCATTACTTGATATAACTTCGGAAATTCGAGGTGATAAAGAGTTATAAAGATTCTTAAGTAATGACAAGGAAATTTCGGTCCAAGCCTTTTCAGTTCCTTTAATTTAGGCTTCTTTTGTGTCATACTGTCTACCCGACCTACATATACACTTTACGAGAAAGAAAATCCGAAACATTTTCAATAATAAATAGGTGAGAAGATTATGGAGGCCACTCCAAAATTTTTACATTCTGTCATTGAATCCATCCATTTACAGTCCTGGCGGTATGGATCGGGGTATTATAAGTTTGAAATATCCACGGCAAGGGTTCAGAGATATCCGAGAATGTGAAAAAAGCTGATTCCAGTATGGCATTACAATCATTACAATTAATACTAGATGAAAGAAATTGAAGCTCACATTTTTCATAACATGAAATTGCCCCCACTACATCCCACATCCTCCACAGCTATGCTGACGACTCAGGTAGAGCTCTTCCTTTCAAAACTCATAAAAATAATGATTATATCGATCTGGACCTAAATTAAACTTTTTTGCATCCGAAAAAACAAGATATTGATATTGCTTTATATAACCATATGCTCATGTGTAAACTGAAGTGTTTTTTTTCTTTACGAGTGGCAATTGGAATATCTTTTATAATTTTTTTAATATTGTACGTCTATTAATGTTTTCTAAATATTCAAACTATTTTCTTATAAAATTGCGAATAACATTCTGAATTTGCACAATTTTTTTACCAAATTCCTGTGATTTTGGACAGCTTCCAAAAACGCTTAAATTTTGTCATTTTATTATTTAGTTAATGGCATACCGCGATCTATTTTTTAAAAAATATAATGTCTATATCAGCGTTGCGTGTTCATATTGTTCAAATTACGAAGATTTTCGGCAATTCACACGTACACAACAGGGTTGGTACAATTGTACTTTTTTTGGTACATACAATTCAATCCTCAAAAGTACAATGACCCATTTTGTACAATTTGAAATTCATTTTCTTACTGAAATAATAATCTAAAATTGTACTTCTGACATAAAGTTCAAAGGTAGGAAGTCCTTCGATAAATTCAGAAGAGGAAAAATATAATTCTTGTTTATATACTTTCATATTGTTTAGAAACCTGCAAGAAATTACAACCAGACAAGCAGAGTAATAATTTTCCACAATTATTTATTTTTTATTTAGGACTTATTTTATCCGATTTTAAATTATTTTAAGGGTCTTTTAAGTGCTATTTTATATAGACATTTAAAGTACATTTTGCTGTACTTTGGCGTAGTCTAATGAATTTTCTATGGTCTAGTCTATAAATTAGTCTAGGGACTAGTCTATGAAGTAGCCTTTGCGTTATTTACCGACTATCCTATTTAGAGTATAGTCTATAGCAGAGTTCCTCGCTAGTATTATTCAGAATACGAAGATTTTCGGCTATTTACATGTACACAATACGATCGTAGACGAACTTGTCACCAAGAGCGTAAATAATAAAAACATTTCATTTCAGTGTTGTCAACTATTTTATACTAAAACGCGCCGTCCATTCACTCAAAACGTACCAAAAAGCGTTAAAATTATATTTTTACACAGTCACTAAAAAATATACGGTTGTATTCATAAAAAGTTAATTTAGGTTTATTAAACATTATTAAGCAAAATCCACGAAAATGGTATTCATAAACGTCAAATAGCTTAAAATACCTTCAATAAACCAATGACAAATAGAAAAAATTTATTGTACGCTCGACCCTACTTTAAGCCAACAATAATTTGAATTCTTACAAATTTTGTCTCTGATTAAGCTTTTTTCATTAATTTTAGGTTGAAGACGAAAACTAATCATGTTTTATTCTGAAATGAAATCTAAAAATTGTAATTTTAACGTTTACAAATTTGTAAATAAAATTCCAGATAAATTTTAAAAGTTTCTATTTTGGTGAAATAACTAAAATCTAGGCATTATTGGATTAATAGATGAATATTTGACAATATTCCAGTTGGTCAATACTATTTTTGGCAATTTGGAAATGCCCGCCTGTCAATCAAATCATGGCCACAATCATTTTATTTGTCTTTTTCATAGTTTATTCGCTAAATATAAAGCCATGAAGTAATTAATAGTGTAAATTATATTGATTAGTGTCCTATCAATGCAAAATATCTTCTCCGGCAATAAAATGTAGTCTTTTATCAAAGAAATTTATTAGTATTTGCAAAAATTAATTAAAAATTGCTATAAAAATAAGTAAAAATAACAAAATGTGCATAGTGGTGTTTATTTTGTCACAAAATATTCGTTATTCGAATACTTTTAATTATAATTAAAAATATATATGTTATATTCATTCATCTGAACTAAATATATATTTATTTTAGCCATGTATACATTTATTTTTCTTAAAAGTTCGTTCTTATTTTCAAAAATGTGTTATAACCAAAAATATAAAATTAAGAAAACCGAATCAACGAATATTTTATCCTAATTGTACGCAACACTAACACAGAAAATGACAGCCAAATTGTACAGTGCTGCCAAGTTAAACAATAAACAGCACAATAGTTAATGTAGGTTTATTATTTGTTTATGAATACCATAATTTTATTAATGGCTTTTAAGTCTAAAGTGTACTTTAACTATTGTGTGATTTAAATCTAAAATAAGCATTTTTATAAATACAACTGATAGTATTTAGCTAAAATTAGTTTATTAAAAAAAATTACCCCTTAATTGGAATTTTGATTCGGGAACGAAATTTAAAAAATTAAGGTTAATACAAATATGTTCGATTTCCTTATTCAATGACTAATTGCTATCATCGATCAAGATCTCAATAACTAGTCAAAGAGATTTTTTGAAATTCGCCATAATAAATTTTAATTAAACTCTTCATTTCCAAAAATACCAAGAGCCAAAACTTTGTGAAAAAAACTGAAGTAATCGTCAAGGAATTGTTTCCTTCACAGTGAAGTTATAAAAAAATAATGCAAAATTTTTGTGAATCAAACTTTGTGCGATCAAATTTTTTTATTTCTTTTTGTATTATTCACATTAAAATATCAATAGTTTTCACGAAATGTAATTTTAATTTTAAGTTCAAGTTAAAAGCAAAAACAAGAGCAAAATGTGAAAAAGCAGCGTACGCTCCAAATATTTTTGTGAAATGCAAAACAATAAAAGCAAATAAGATCGTTCTTGATTACTTTTTTGTACATTTTTAATCAAAATGTTATACAATGCATACCTATGTGAAGAAATTATCATTTTTATGTTCATTGATTGCATTTTATTTGTAAAAGTTTCCATTTTACTGTAATGAAATTTAATCTTTGAATTAGAAATAGCCAATCTCATTAAAAAACGTGACTTATGCGTGTGTAGTGGTGCTTTTTTATCTGCCTCGCTTTCTGGGGGACTATAGGCTATTCTATTATCTAGTTTATAGACATCTCTATGTATGCCTTAGGACTAATATATAACATTATAATCTATAGACTATTGTCTAGTTTATAGACTACTCTATTGTGTAGTCCATAGGGAGTTTATAGACTCCCTATAATCTATGGACCAATTCGGTGGCAAAATTGACTTGTTTATTTACTAGTCTAATGACTGATCTAGCCCATAGATACATATGAACTGTTAATTTTGAGAGTACTTCATATTGATATATAATTTCCAAAAAAAAAATGATTTGGTACAAATGGAATCAAAAAAGTACAATTGTTAATGCTGTTTTGTACAATTTGAAAATTCTATTTGCAAACACTGGTACACAACCCGATCGTAAACAAAACTCAGTACAAGAACGTAAAAAATATAAACATTTTCTTCAGTTGCTTGATAGCATTCAACAAAGTAGCTTGATGTTGCTTTGTTTCAGAAATTGCAAAAAACAATTTGTAAAAACAAAAAAACAAGAGCTTAACTTGCAAAAAACTCGTGCACTCCAAAAATTTTTCAGGAATGCATAAGAATGAAAATACATAAAAACTGTATTATTTAATACTGTTTTTACACATTTTAAATAAAAATCTTTAATTTTGTGGGGAAATACACATTTTTGTTTTCTTTAAATATGTTTTATCTGTAAAATTTACCATTTTACTTGTTATGAAATTTGATCATAATAAGCGTAATTAGCCAATAATTTTTCTAAGTGTTTTTTTAGTGTTTTCTCACCACTACAGTAAAATTTTCTTAGCGACTCTCTTTCTGCGCTTGGCTGGTCTATATTCATAGACACTAGAATACGAATGGATTTTATCCACTGCCAGCAGTAAACTGATTTTATTCTGACTGAACCTAATCAAGTGAGCCAAAGAAATATAGCTAAAAACGTAGTATGTTAGAAAAAAAATTATTAAAAATCAGCTATTAAGTATTGCCCTAATTTTTGTGATAGGTGATAAATAGGACATCATGTTATTATTTCAAATTTTTAATTAACTAATTAGTCCATTACTTTTTGCAAATAATTAATTTGAATTTAAAAAAAAACTGTGATCCTATTTAAGTGAGCGTATATATAATTGCTTTACCCTGCAAAAATAGCGCAACCTCGTAATACACACATGGATTACATCATTCTAATTCCAAAAAGTATTCCAAAATTATTGGAGTAGTATTCACAACATGGTCTTATGTAATACATACACAATTGTCCAAAGGAGTTCAGAGAGCTATTTCTTCATTTCTATTTTTTTTTTAATTGACGGAATACATCGATTTTTAAAGTTGGGTCACTTGACACGAAATGACCCATACATATTATGTATTTAAGAACATCCCAAAACACTACAGTACAATCTGTAATTTTCACAATATTTTGAAATTTTATGTAAGGATGAATACACCACAAAACGTCAAATCCGAACAAATGCATAATTAATTTTCAACAAAAGAGGAAAGAATATCAGAGGACTGTTTGTACGTGTATCTGCTTAAAAGTTATTAAATTTAAGACTATTTTGTGATAATTACGTTGTGAACATTTCGTTAATAATGTTGTTAGCCACATGCTGCTAATACTTGCAGAACCCGCAAACATACTGTGAATGTGAGTCTGTCATACACGTATCATAAACATCCCCTATCTTACGGCGATAGCGTCATTGTTCTTTAAATCCTTATCATATACATATACATTAGAAATCTCTTCAGATCCATTAAGGCGTATCATTACTTTACAATATAAAAAATAGCAAAAAAAAATAAATAATGAAAAAAACATTCAAGAGGCATTACTGATATACGCTTGATTACGCTATATCAGCGATGACAAAAGTTTAAATTTCCAGCAAAAAATTGAACAATTTATATTAGGGGAAACAAATAGTAATGTGAATAAAAACAACAATAACAACAACCACCTTCTGCAAAAACTGCATTAATACATTGAATCTTTTGTACCGTTTGCCGAAATCTATTATTTCTAATATTTAGCGTCTCGTTGTTGGATTGTTTACATGCAACACCGTCTTTATAACACAAATGAATAACATTTCCCTTACGTCCGTTTATGTTTTATAGTAATGTTTTGTTCGCATTCACATTTTGGCAGTGCCCAAAATATATTACACCAAACTCTTTCAACACAACCTTGATATATTTCCTATTATTCAATTTATTAATTTTTTTTTAAATGACAGGAATGAAGTTTTACAATTACATTTGTATATTAGGGTGGCAACAAAGTGGAAGTTGTGATGTTCAGAACCAGTATTAAAATTTAGCTTATTCTATGATACCATTTCTCAAAATTTTTATTTATTTATAGTTGGTGAGATGGATCAACGGATAAAAAGACTTTTTTAGTGTTTTTATGATTTCTTCAATATTTCTTGCAAATAAAAAATATGGTATCATATGAAAGGCGCTTTTAAAGTCATATCAAATACTTACGTGTGATTACAAAAATATTACCAAATCTCTATTTGTTTGGTAACGTTTTTAGTTTTCTAAATTTTTACATAGAATTATTTAATGTAAATAATTGAAAATGGGCATTCATTTTGAGAAACGGTATTTTAGAATGAAAAAAACTTTTATTTTAGGTGGGAACATATCTATATAAAAAATGGCTATCCTATCTGGATCATTATTATATTCAAGGAAGTACTAGCCATGTCTGTGTGTTGAAAATTTCAAGAGTTTGGACCATAATTGACACAAGAAAACGTTTAATGATTTAATGGAGATTCGGTATAGTAGAATATAAACTCTTATTTTTTAAATTATATCTAAAAGATTTTACTATTTTAATCTTTCTACAAATATAAATGTATCATTTTTTAAGTAGATACTATGTATACTACATTACATTTCGAAAACTAATATTTTATGCTCCCAAAATTCCGGGTGTTTTTCAGAGTTCGTTATTTATTGTTTTTAATATAATAAAATATCCAATTTAATGGTACTAACTTTTTGGAAAGTATGTAGAATGATTCCTCTTTAAAAGATTTATGATATGAATTGATGTTCGAAGAATTGAAATGTGCTCAGTTTTTAAGTTCCTTACGTCGGAATGGTAATGGGATATTTTTTTTCTAGAAAGTGTGTAGCTAAACAAATTCAGTTGCAGAAATGAGAAATTATGAAATTCTTAAAGTTTTTAATTTGATCTATTTTTAATATACATACATATGTATGAATCTCATTTTTGTTTAATTTCTACTAAATTAAACAATTTTCATTACAAACATGATTTAAAGATTTTCATAATAATATAATTAAATTTGGGGTTTTTCGCAATTTTCAAAATCCCGATTGACACCCTAGTACATACAAATACATACATACATATGTATTGTATTTAAATATTGGTATTTATAAAGCTATCAATGGTTTATTAACCAGTTTTTGAAGCTGACGATTTTTAAAAATTAAAAAAAAAAAATTTTAATAACTTTTTTTCTTATTTTACAGTGAAAAAAGGAAATTAATATTAAGACTTGGACTTTAGTAAAAATACAATTTATAGACTTCTGATCAATTATTTTTCCAAACGAAAACTGTAAATTAAATTTTAGAAGTGTTTTGAGTTTTAAGCTCTCAAAGTTTAACAAATTGATCGACAAATATGAACCACATTGTATAAGTTGAGCCAGTACAAACAAGTTTTGTAAAAGAATTCAGTTTTTGGGAGAATCTCTCCAACTTTAATTTTTTATATGTACCAGTATCTATGGTTTAGAAATGAACTAACATTAATGAAGAATATTCCTCAAAACACAAAAATAATATTGGGTATTTTTCGAATTCTAGATTAAATATAATATATTTCTTTTAAAATATTTAATTTTAATTTTTAGTTAACATTTTATTTTAAGCTTTTATATTTTCCGATTTTTTACGATTATTTTAAATTTACCGTAATTAAAAAATAATAAAAAAAGCATCTGACGGCCCTGGTTACCATACTTTTTCATGCAATTTGACAACTGTCTCGCATGAATATGCAACGAAAAAAATGTATGTATGTATGTATGTATGTATGTATGTATGTATGTATGTATGTATGTATGTATGTATGTATGTATGTATGTATGTATGTATGTATGTATGTATGTATGTATGTATGTATGTATGTATGTATGTATGTATGTATGTATGTATGTATGTATGTATGTATGTATGTATGTATGTATGTATGTATGTATGTATGTATGTATGTATGTATGTATGTATGTATGTATGTATGTATGTATATATGTATGTATGTATGTATGTATGTATGTATGTATGTATGTATGTATGTATGTATGTATGTATGTATGTATGTATGTATGTATGTATGTATGTATGTATGTATGTATGTATGTATGTATAGTAGAGTTTTCTGGATAATAAACAAATTTTGGTTGTTTGTGTCCTCAAAGCTAGGTATATTGTTAACAGCGATTTCATACATAATTCTTCAACAAATAGTGCTAATCGTATTGCAAGATTTTATGAAACAATATTTCTTACCGCTCACATATAAAAATATAGTTTAATTGATTTTTGGAATTTTATAATTTTATACAAAAATAAAATTTTATAAAAATTAAAAATTTACTATATTTAAACACGTGAGCAAAATTCAATTCAAGTCATGTCAATACTGATGTTTTGTATTTAACTGCTCAAGCGTTTTCTAGCGTGTGTCGAAAGGAATTTTATTAATTTGGTATTTAATAATAGATAGATAGACAGAGAAAGAATTTGCTCATTTTTTAGATTTAGTATATGTTACCGTGACACTTTTTATTCTCAATTATTATTAAGGTACATACATACATATGTATATGCGACATACTAGCATTGTGTATTTTTAATTTATTTCCAAAACTTTGAAGTGCAAAGTGAATGTTATTATAATTAGACTACTTAATCAACGTCATCAATAATAAAAGGTTATCATCGAACCAAAATGATACCCTTTTCATCAGAAATCTATATATAATTTATACATTATTTATATTGCTTATTTATTAAGTTAATATTTTCTTAACAAAAAATATGCATACACCGAAAATAATACACATTTTTGCAAGTAGATAAAACTATATAAAAGACTTGTGGACAGTAAATATTTTGTATTTCCACGTTCAAGCTGATTTAAAAAAGAGGTATCAAAATAATCTTACTCATCTGAAAAAGTAACATATTTCAGTATTGTTTGGAAAATAATTAAAATATTCGTGCAAAATTATGCTCCGCTCACACCTATAAAAAAAAAATAATAAAATCAACCTTTTGATTTCCTTTAAATATTTGTATATTTACACAAACATGATACACATATATTTAAAGCACTCAGCTTAGAGCAGCTTTATTATTAGTTTGACATTATTTGCAGTTGCAAAAATCATGTAAGATCAAAAAAACATTTACAAAGAATTGTGGTTACGTCTTTTTCGTGAAATATTTGATAGGTGTGAATGTACCTGAACTTGTGCTTTCATACACATTTTATTTTGTGACAGCATCTTCAAATATAGTGGTTAACACTAATAAGCACAATCCTTATGTTAATTATGTATATGGCATATTCATTTTCGTGGCAATTAGTAGAGCATATTTTCTAGCGTATGCTTATACAAGTGGACACGTGCTACACACATACACAACAAAATTGTGTGTATGTTTTATGTGAAAGTAGAATAAAAAATACAATATTTTTTCTCATGCATTCTATTGTTTTTTATACGCTTTAAAACTTCCAAATTTTTTCAATCTCCTTAAATTTTGCCGAAAGTATTGAGCTGTTTAAAAATTACACATTTTTAACTTTTATGTTATGTTATGTGTTTGTGCTGATGTTTATAACGCAAAGATACATATATTGGTCCTACAACAAACTAAAAGTATACTAATAGATTTATCTATTTTCGTCAGTATGTTCCTCCATGTAAATTTTATAATAGTAGCAACAAAACGGCATCCCATGAATATGAGTTAAAAGTTCGTAATTATGTTAAATGTACTAGTATATCTTTTTCCATAAAACATGTTAATGTCATTTTCGTTGATATACTGAAGTTTTAAAGCAAATTATTACCTTTAAAGTAATTTTCTGAGAGGAACCTTATATGGGGGGTAAGGGTAATTATGGGCCGATATCCAAAAAAAAATTAGCACAGATATTTATGTTCTCCTAAAACTTGTATATATCGAATTGGACTGATCTTCATAATATATGGGGGAAATATTTTTGTTCCCCAAAAACTTGTTTAAATTGATTTTCGTAGCTTAACTATCACTTTGAAGCAAGTTATAAGAGTTAAAGTCATAATAGTTAAAGTCATTTACTGAAAGGGAGCTTATATAGGCGGTAGGGTCAATTATGGGCTGATTTCCAAAAAAAATTAAGCAGATATATTTATGTTTCCCTAAAACTTGTATATGTCGAATTTCGTTGCATTGCTATCATTTTGAAGCAAGTTATGACCGTTATAGTCGTTTTCTGAGAGGGACCTAATATGAGGGGTAGGGTCAATTTTGGACCGATTCTCGTAAAATTCGGTAGGGTGATTTTGACTAATATAAAACTTGTTTATGAAGAATTTTATTGACATTCTTATGTTTTTAAACCATCTATGACTGTTTACACTGTTTTTTGGGGGGCCACTTGTATGGGGGCTATGCGAAAACATGGACCGATATGGCCCATTTTCAATACCAAAGTGCATCGATAAGAAATATTTCTGCAAATTTTAGCTCCTTAGCTCTTTTCGTTCGGACTCTATCGTGCTTTCAACAGACAGACGGACGGACATGGCTAGATCATCTTAGAATTTAATAAGGACCCAGAATATATATACTTTTGTGGGTCTGTGACCAATATTTCGATGTGTTACAAACGGAATGACAAAAACAGTATACCCCCCATCTTTTTTGATGGTGGGTATAAAAATTGTGTTATTACCAGGGAAACCAAAATATGCACATGCATGTTACAGTGCTTCGAATGTACTCATGGATAAAGTATTTACATGTTTCAGAACAATTTAAGACTTTACGCATATTTTTGCATATCTAATTATACCCTACACCACTTTAGTGGGGAGGGTATATTGGGTTTGTGCTGATGTTTGTAACGCACAATAATATTGGTCCTATACCCACCTTAAAGTATACCAATCGGCTCAGAATCATTTTCTGAGTCGATTTAGCTGTGTCCGTCCGTCTGTCCGTCCGTCTGTCCGTCCGTCCGTCCATGTAAACCTTGTAATCAAACTACAGGTCGAAATTTTGAAGATAATTCAATGAAATTTGGTACATGATCTTCTATTGTCCCAGGGACAAATCCTATTGAAAATGGTTAACATCGGTCCATTATTTCACCTAGCCCCCATACAACTGAACCCCTCGAATAGGGCTTTTAAAACTTGTAATCAAACTACAGGTCGCAATTTTGGAGATAAGTCAATGAAATTTGGCACATAATCTTTTATGATATCATAGATGAAGCTTATTGAAAATGGTTAACATCGGTCCATTATTTCACCTATCCCCCATACAACTGAACCCCCGAATAGGGCTTTTAAAACTTGTAATCAAACTACAGGTCGCAATTTTGGAGATAATTCAATGAAATTTGGCACATGATCTTTTATGGTATCGTAGACGAAGCCTATTGAAAATGGTTACCACGGTCCATCATTTCACCTAGCCCCCATACAACTGAACCCCTCGAATAGGGCTTTTAAAACTTGTAATCAAACTACAGGTCGCAATTTTGGAGATAATTCAATGAAATTTGGCACATGATCTTTTATGGTATCGTAGACGAAGCCTATTGAAAATGGTTACCATCGGTCCATCATTTCACCTAGCCCCCATACAACTGAACCTCCGAATAGGGCTTTTAAAATTTGTAATCAAACCACAGGTCGCAATTTTGGAGATAATTCAATGAAATTTGGCTCATGATCTTTTATGGTACCGTAGACGAAGCCTATTGAAAATGGTTACAATCGGTCCATTATTTCACCTAACCCCCATACAACTGAACCCCCGAATAGGGCTTTTAAAACTTGTAATCAAACCAAAGGTCGCAATTTTGGAGATAATTCAATGAAATTTGGCTCATGATCTTTTATGGTACCGTAGATGAAGCCTGTTGAAAATGGTTTACATTGGTCCATTATTTCACCTAGCCCCCATACAAGTAAACCCGCCGAATAGGCTTTTAAGTTCATAATTATGTTTAATATACTCATATCTCGACAAAAAGCTGCAATAACCTAAAGCTAAAATAACTTGTATACAACTTACAAGACTTGATGACCCCCAAAAATTCCATAATAATAGGTTCTCATATGACCCTAGCCCCTATGAAAAGCCCCCATCAAAATTTCACTTAAATGTCCACAATTTTATTCAACAATAAACGGCTTAAGTATGTATATCTAAGGCAAGGTACAATTCAACTTAAATGTTATATTATGGCAACTAAATCACATTATATTTTTGTCAAAGGTGTTACTTGTTAAAATATAAAAGCATTTTTTATTGCATATTTAAAGCAATTAAAACACTTTATTAGAGCATATTTTTGGTTTCCCTGGTTATTACTTTTTTAATCACACATAAATTTTTAATACGACAGCGACTTTCAAAGCCTTTCTAAAAAATCTTCCAACTGCTCCCTGAGTATAAAAAATTGGATAAGAAAAATTTGAATCAGATGATCATATTAATTTTTTGCCCAATTTTGTTATTTTTTATGCACTTTATTATCTTGAAATAACTGGACTAAGGAATGTACACGAACAATGTGTAGCAATGGAATGCATGCAGCAAATCATCTGAGTCTAAGTGCGATTAGGTGTATTTGTGTAAATTAATTACCCTGCAGTTTGTAGAATCTGTCCTAAACTACTGACTAGAATACTCAATTCGTTAATTAACAAGTTTTTGGCACTTCGATAATTTGCAATATATCACATCTGTTGGTTTATATAACAAAATAACAGTTACAGAACAGAACAGGATGTAAAATAGTCTTTTCTCCAAATTACACTAAAGTTACGATTGACTTTCTCTTTACAATCCAAAGTGATACAAAACAAGTTCAATGATATTGCATAAAAGGTATATATAAACTCCTTGTAAAATTGCTGGGTATTTTTGTTGCTGCTGTTATTATGACGTTGATTATAATGTACATGAATATGTATGTATGTTTGTGTATAATAATTTTTCACTAAAATTGCGTGAAGTATTTTGAGAGTCATTTAATGATATAAACCCTTAGGGTAAATACATTTAGCACATCCGACCGCTAACCATTAAATATACTTATGAAACAATTATCCTTAAATCCATCCATCCATACACTATTCTCAACCAAATTTAACCATTATTATTATTTTTATTTTTTTCTTTCATTCATTCAACCATCCATTCACCCATCCTTCCATCTATACCTACATACAATCATTCAAAAAACCAACAACAGCCATAGAGGAATTAATACTTGCATTAATATGTTTCCTTGATAGTACGTGTGTTTGCCTGTAGTGCTCATACAAAAGGAAAGAAAGAAATTATGATTTCATATAATAATTTGTTTGCTTTTGCATTAAGGGGTGAGAAAGTCAAGAGTTTGGTTGTTGCGTTCATGTATTTATAGTTATTGTTTGTTTGCTTGGTTGTGTATTATATTATTTTGTTTTTTTTTTTTGTTTTTATTGTTTTCAATTAAAAAAGTTCAACGATGTGTATTTCTTCGTGGGTTGGCTAAGAGTATTGTTACAACACTCAAAAATTTACTGAGGGTTGTGTGGCTGCAGCAACAATTAAAACTATAAATTCGATTAGTTGCATATTTTATGAATATGTTTTTAGTAACAGGGCAACTCCAGCAATGATGGTACACATATGCATAGAGTAAAAAAGTGACCTCCTGTATATTATGGTGTCCCGTGGACTACTTTTCAGAAGGAATACCTCAAAGTATTAAATTCGAGAAAAATAAAAAACAATTTTTTTAAAAAGGTCCTCAGTTCCCTACCTGTGATTGAAAATCTTGTCTCATTACATTATGCAATCTTTTCGAATTCCGCTTATCGCGGGAAAAATAATTAATATTTTTGTTAGTCTATTTCTGGTCCGCAAAACGATTTTTATTGCGTTATAAGGTGCATATAAATTTTAAAAAATTCAAAATAATATGAAATGGACTAAATTAAATCCCAAACTATTTTTTAAATATGTTTCTGTATGAGTTAAAAATTACGACACTTTTGACACCCATTCGATAGGAAGCCAAAATAATACGCCTCTCCAACCCACTAAAAATCATTTTGTGGACCAAAAATATTCTACAAAAGTTTTAAAATTATTTATCCGTAATCAGCTCAAAATAATGGAATTTTTAAGACCCGTTTTGAAAAAAATTGAAAAATCGAATTCAAGATTTTCAATCGCTGGTAGGCAACTGAGGACCATTCAAAAAAAAGATTTTTTATTTTTCTCGTATTCCTATATGAAATTCTTAAAAAGGCTGTTCCTCGGGACAGGAAGATTTTTTATTTTTCTCGTATTCCTATATGAAATTCTTAAAAAGGCTGTTCCTCGGGACTTTCTACTGTATAGTCGGTCTTCAATCGGACGTAGGGGTTTTTCGAACAGCGAGTTCGCAAAATTAAGCAATTTTTAAATATCTGTTCCTCGGGACTCTCTACTGTATAGTCAGTCTCCATCGGTCGTAGGGGTTTTTCGAACAGCGAGTTCGCAAAATTAAGCAATTTTTAAATATATGATGGAATGGATATGGAAATTGTAACACTTTTAAACATGTCATAATGTCCATGCACACTATTATACCTAAACACCTGGTCCAAAAGGTATATAAGCACCTTGGTTATTATTAACCAAAATTGGTTATTTTTATTTTGCATGTGTACATGTGAATTATTTTTTAGTTTTAGTTATTTTTTGCAAACAAAATGCTGATTTTGTTTTAAATATAAAAATATAAAAAATAAAAAAACTTCTTTGATCTCTAGTAATAAACCAACTATTTAAATAAACATACTTATATGATATTTACATTCCGTTTGTAACACATCAAAATATTGGTCATAGACACATCAAAGTATATATATTCTGGGTCCATATAAAATTTTAATACGCCTGTCTTTTGAAAACACGATAGAGGCGAAAAAAAAAAACAAAATTCAGAGCTGAATTTTGCCAAAATATTTTTAGTTGACACAGTTTGTTTGGTATTAAAAATGGGCAATATCGGTCAACGATTTCACTTAGCCCCCATATTAGGCTCTATTCAGAAAATTATTATATAGCTAGTAACTTGATTAAAAAAGCATGTGTGGCTTTAAAGGAACTTAAATTTCTCTGTAAATTATTTTGAGAATCGGTCTATAATTGCCTTTACGCACGATAAAAGGTCGATGAATTACTTTAACGCTCATGACTGTCTTTATTATACCAGTATAGAGACGAAATTTTGTAAGAACATATATCCAATTTACGACTCCAAAGTTCATAACTATCCAAATGTAAACATGAAATAAATAAATATTTTGGTGACTTCTTTCTAAATTTGATTATATTTTATATGAATTTTGGTTAGGAAAAAATTGTTGTTGTGGCAACACACATACATACATACATACATGCATACATGCATACATACATACATACATACATACATACATACATACATACATACATACATACATACATACATACATACATACATACATACATACATACATACATACATACATACATACATACATACATACATACATACATACATACATACATACATACATACATACATACATACATACATACATACATACATACATACATACATACATACATACATACATACATACATACATACATACATACATACATACATACATACATACATACATACATACATACATACATACATACATACATACATACATACATACATACATACATACATACATACATACATACATACATACATACAGTTTTAGCATTTTTGCAGCTAGATTTAGCAATTTTATACCCATCATCAAAAGAGATGGGGGTAAATTTTTTTGTCATTCCGTTAGTAACACATCGAAATATTGGTCATAGACCCACAAAACTATATATGTTCCTTATTAAATTCTAAGACGATCTAGCCATGTCCGTCCGTCTGTCTGTTGAAAACACGATAGAAGCCGAACGGAAACATCTAGAGGGTTTAAATTTTCCACAAATATTCTCCATAGGTAAGGTTTGTTTAGTATTGAAAATGGACAATATCGGTCCATGTTTTGGCATAGACCCCATACAAGTGGCACCCCGAAAAACGCTGTAAAGAATCATTGCTGGTTTCTCTCTCTGCCATTATCTCTCTGCCAAATATTAAGAGGATCGGTCCATAATTGATTCTACCCCCCATATAAGGTCCCCCTCATAAAATGGCTTTAACGCTCATAACAATAACTTGCTTCGACATTAAAAAATAGCAACGAAATTCGTCATAGACAACTTCTTCAAAATGATAGAAAGCAATGAAATTCGACATAAATAAGTTTTATAGGAACTTAATTCTAACTGTAAAATTTTTTGAGGTCCGTATTTGACATTATCCCCTATCATAGAATGACATTAACGGCCATAAGTGGCTTAAAAATACCAGTATAGCGATAAAATTAGTCATGAACTAGTTCGGCACAGCCGAATATAGCACTCTTACTTGTTTATTTTGATTTAGATGTACAAATTTAATTAAGCATTTGGCATTTTATTTAGCATTTTTATAAATATTTTTAGCATTTGTAGCTTTTTTTTTGCAATTTTAGTATATAAACAAAAAAGACAAAGTTTTGCAACCATAAATTGTATTACATATGTATTTTGTTCTATAAATGATCCCAGATGACCAGAAAAGATTTATATTGTAAATAGGTTTAACCGGGAAAAATCATAATTAAAATAAAGCAAAAAGATTCATGATGATAAATAACTTAAAAATTACGATTTCACATAAAAGTAGAGTTTGTTATTTGAAGTTATCGAGTGACTATTTTAAAAACTTTATTTTCGCCAATACAAGTGAATACTTTAAAATGTTATACCCCTAAATTTTTTTCAGGAACCCAATGCTTTGTTAAATTCGAGGTGATAGAAATAATTCAAGAGATTTCATATATTTTTACAAATACGTTCAGTATTTTCAAATATATACATATGTAAATAACGCTATTTTACAAACTAATACATTTTGTTTGCTCATAGAATGAAATATATACAATTAACCATCATACATCAACTATGTATGATGGTTAATTAACAAATTTTATTTTTTTTCTATACCCCAAAATTTTGAGATAAAAAGGTTTTATCATCCTTCAGGAGTTCTTGTTAATTTATTGAAAATGAGCATTGAAAAAATAAATAATATAAAATTTGGACTTTCTTATCCTATTTTCTATTCTTTTTATGTTTACCAAATTTTTAGTTAAATTAAAAAAATACATCAATTTTTAAAATATTATTGACAATTTATTTCAGAATTACAAACTTACGGATTTGAATATATCCCATAATTCATTTCATACATTCTCATTTATATTTTTTCCGAAAAAATCTTCGAAGTACGAGTTATAAACCTGACATATATTCATCGAGATTTATGATTATTTCAACGGAATTTTCAAAATTTTTGTGACATGAAAACCATTTTTAAAGTGTTTTGAGGAAGACAAATAAAATTGTTTATAAAAAACTAAGACTCGAAATATCAAACTTTCCTTCCAAAACCCCATATAGGTTTTATATCATGAGCAACTAGAGTAATTCATAGAGTTTTAATGTAATTTTTGCATTCAGAAATATTTTTACATAATTGCTAAATTAAAAAAAATTTGAACTAATTTTTAGCATTTCTGTTGTTTTATCTTAATGCCACGGAACTTAATTTTTTTACCCTACACTACTATACTACGTTTGAGTATACTAATCGGCTAAGAATCATTTTCTGAATCGATTAAGCCATGTAAGTCTGACAGGTTGAAATTTTCAAAACAATTTGATGATGTTTGGCACGTATGCTTTTTTGTTCCAATGACAACACCTTTTAAAAATGGTTAAAGTCCGTCCTTAATTTTACCTAGCCCCCATACATATACAAATATGTAAAGCCTTTCTCAGAAGGTTCAATTCAACATTAATGCTTTATTACGAAAAATAAATCACATTTTATACTCATATCTGGGGTAGTTTATCATATGATCAACCACGGCAGAATATACTTCCTTATTTGTTATAAATTACAATGAATTACAGTTACAAAATTAATATGAATTGTTCATAAAAACACTTAAAAAATTTAGCATTTTTTTGTCATTTTAAAATCAATTTAGTATTATTTCGGATGGGATTTAGCCGCAACATTTTTTGAGACCTGATCACACTGCATACATACTAGGGTGATCGATTATTCGACATTTTCCAAAAACCGGTTTTCGAATAGTTCGAATAGTTGACATTTAAAAAAAACCGGTTGATATTTTTCAAATTCAGAAAAAACCGGTTAACCGGTTTTTCATTACAATTAAAAAAATATATTTTAATTTGAAAAACTTAATGTTTATGTTTAAATTTGATTAATAAAACATGGCCCGAAATGATTTTTAACAGTTTAAAACTTTAGATCTAGTCGTCTGATTTACATTATTTCTTTAATATAAAAAATTAGGAAAAAAGTGGGACACTTCTGTTAAACATAAGGTACTGTGTAATCCTAGCTTATTTTAAAAGACTTGTTTAGGAAATTTGCATAGGCATTCCAACACTTCCATAAAATTTCAGCCGTAAATTAATTATTGTAATTGGAATATAATCTTAAGATTGCTAAATTTTATCAAACAGTTATCCATTTTACAAATAATTTTTTTTTAATTAATTAGGAAAATCAAAAAAGTTTAACCAAAAGAGCTGTAGAAAAATATAGTCTAGTTCCTCGACTCGAATATTTTTAAAATTTAGACGGGCTGTATTATTATTTACTTAAAAATTTCATTTAAATAATCTTTGAATACAAAGCAAATAAAAGTATTCGAAACCGGGTTTTAAAAAGTGAAAAAACCGGGTTATTCGATATTCGAAAAATCAACATTAAGAAAAAACCGACACTGGTAAAGCAGAAAAAACCGGTTTTAAAACCGGTTGAAAAATCGAGTCGATCACCCTAATACATACTAAAGATCTGCACAAGACAACAATAATGCGACAATATGTTAAAAAAAATATAGTGTGCGCCATTATGGCATTATGAAAAATCAGTAGATTATTGTTATATCTAGATGGATCCACCACTTTTTTCGGGTTGAAATATTATCAAAAATTAATTTTAAAGATAATTTCATATTTTTAAGTAATGCATTTCATTGCTTCCAAATTTTATGTAATAAATTTTTAAAGTGAGATTCAGCTTTCTGGTGTTTAAATACAAAATTTACAGAAAAATTAAATAAAATTATTTAAAACGTGCATAAAAACCGTTATAATAAATATTACGATATGTCCCCTGTGCAATGCCATGAATCGTTTCTATTATTTTTTCCTATCTATATTACTTAAATATGAAGTATAAAGTATAAATAACGAATGGAAGTAGACTTAAATACCTCTGATTTGAGATATTAATCATGAACGGGTAGTTTTTTAATGACAATAAATGTTTGTCATGTATGAAAGCAAAACAAAAGTAACAACTTTCAAAAAAGTCGTAACCCTGAGACCAAAGTACACTTTTATAATGAATTGAGCTGCGCTGAATTCGGATCTTAAATAAGATTTCCTACATCACATGTCCTAAAGTTTGAAAAACCCGATATATCTAAACTTTATGTTAAGATATCTCGAGGTAGAAATAAAATATACATATGTAACAGAGGTTAAAGCTTTATTGTAGAATTGACAAATTGGACTTTGTAAATAAAGGTGTGTTAGAGCTAATGTAACGTCTCAAAACGGGGTTATTTTAAAACTTTGAGACACGATATGATGAAAACATGGTGTGATGAAGAAAATCTGATTCGAATTTGTGCAGCGCAAAGAATAAATGTTCTTCGGTCTCTGGGTTAAACATTTGGTGGCCGGTGTTATTAATTAGTTAGAGTTCAATTAAACTGAACCAATTTTAAATATATATATGAAATTTTGCTATTAGATCTTAATATTTAATAGTTTAATTTAAGGAATCATTATATAAATTTTATGAAGAAGTAGCAATTAAACTTGGAAAATTAAAGAAAAACATGTATGTACAAATTAAAGTCGACAGTTATTTAAATTCTTGTTTCTATCTTGCACTGTTTATTTCGCTAAAATTTATTCAGGGATATCTTTTTATGCTCATTTTATTGAATGTACTTAAGAAAACTTTGCATAAATGATGTCTTTACAAAAACATTTTTAATGTTTCTTGTTCATAAGAATTTATTCTATCTGTCACCAATACACATTAGGGTGGGTCGAAAGTAACTTTTTCGCTCGGATCAACTTCTTATAGTAAAATTATGTTGTATTTTAACGTCAAATTTAGGCATGTAAAAAATCATTAAATTTTTTAGGGTAGGAGCCGATTTTAAAAACCTAAAGAGTCCAACTTTTCCCTAAAAATAATTAAATAGTTTAATCCAATTTGTAATTAAATAATATTTTACATACTTCTATTTGACGTTAAAAGAGAAACACTATTAGAAGATGATCCGAACGAAAACGTATTTTCGATCCACCCTAATATAGTCCATACATACATATGTACATATGTATATACATCATGAATCGTATACTTGAAACCTTGATTGCAATTTTCCAAACGATTGCCAAGTACTTACCAGATTGTTCATCTTTTCATTTATTTGAAACATTTCTTCAACAAAAACTACAAAATTTGATTTGCAAATTATTTTGCTAAGGATTTTTATTTTGTTATCTTGTCTTGTATTTATGGTTGTAAATATGTGCGTTTGTACTTACGAAGCAATCATAAAGTTCTACTTATGTATCTAGATACTTTTCTATGTATTTAATCTGTATGACATGTCTGAACATTGTTTTAAAACAATAAAATCAATAATAAATGATTGAAGAACAAAACAAAAACCGCTGAAATAGGAATGAGAAATGTGCCGGTTGTCTCTTTTAATGTTTTTATTTTATCATTTAATGGGATTTGCTTATTGGACGTAAACGGAATATTTTATTTGTTTGTGGATCTAAACCAGCGACGATTTTTATTGAAGTTTCCTAGCACGCGTGATAGGGTAAGAAAATTCTGCTAACGCTATTTGATACACATGCACTCAGGGCTGCCAGATGAATTTTTAAAAAATCGTCAATTTCCCGCTAAATTTTTAAATAATCGTCATTTTGGTTTTAAGAAATCGTCAAAAAAATCGGAGAATGTGAAAAGCTTAAAATGTTTATAAAAAATAAAAATATTGTAATATTTTAAGACGGAATATATTAAAAAATTTATAATATTAATACATATTTATGTAAAATTCGAAAAATACGGAATATTATTGCTCAAAATTCAATAAACTTTGAGTTTTGAAGAATATTCGACAGTAATGTTAATTCATTTCTAATGTTCTCATAATGTTTTCAATGTTCTGGCATTTTTAAAAATATCAAACATAAATACTGCTAAAATTTACATAGTGTACACATATAGTTTTTAGGTATAGAAACTTGTTCATCTTTTTCCTTAAATTTCTGAAAGTTTGTTGCATCACAATATTGCTTGTTTTGGTGCACAAGGAATATTTTAATCTTATTAAGCAAAAAACTGTTTGTAAAATTTTTGAAAGTTTTCTTTAAACAAGTACTTACCCAGCAAAAAATATTCTTGATTTGGAAGCAATAAATATAACTACTGCATCTTTACCTCCTTCCTTTATTTCATCTTAAAATTATTGCCTTACAAAAAAGATTTTGGAAGGCATATATTCAGCAATTATTGTTTGTGGTGTAGAAATTTGCTTCTCAACAGCTCTAAAATCACTTAATTTTTGCATTTTTCTAAATTTAAATCAATGTTCAGTGTTGAAAAATAATATTAATTCACTGAAATCAGCGCAATTTCAACAGTATGAAATATGCACATTTTGGATTCCTTAGGCAGAGCCTCTACGAGAGGAATCCCATATAAAAATCATATACTCTTTCATATCAAGTAACAACTGCTCTCTGCCTTACAAATCTGCTTCCGAGGAAGCACTATTTTTTGCTGAGTAGATATAAAAAGATTAAACTTGATGAGATTTTTTCGTATAATTTAGTTCTTTTACAAAACTTGTTTGTACTTGTTTGGATTTAACTTATACAGTGTGAAAATTTGGTTCAGATCTGTCGATCTCTTCAAAAGTTATAAGAAATAATGTACATAGCATACACATTTAGATGTAAAATATGTTTAAGCTTTGAGAGCTTAAAACTCAAAACACACTTTTTCGACTTAGAATGTTTTATAATAGCTCTTCTAGAATTTAATTTCTAGTTTTCATTATAATATAAATTCTATTTTTACTGAATTCCAAGTTTAATATTAATTTCCTTTTTTCACTGTAAAATAAAAAAAAATATATAAAATCTTTATTTTTTAATTTTTCCAAAATCGTCAGTTTCAAGGAAAAAATCGTTAAATCGTCACTTTGCTATTTTTGAAACGAAGAATCGTCAAAATGACGAAAAATCGTCGAATCTGGCAGCTATGCCTACACTATAGGTTTTTTTTATTCTTCTTCTTATAATGAGTTGGTTTGCTCTCAACCAGGGTGCACTTAAAAGGTGAAGTCAATTCAACAGCTGATCACTCATTTTTTTATTTGAGGTAGATACAACTGTCAAAGTACCCCATTTAGAGTTGCCACAATCCGAAAAAATATGTACATCTATCTAGGGATTCATTATATTTTTAGGACAAAAAATGAATAAATAAATTTTATATTCATTTTAATCCGTAGTAAATTTATTCGAAATACTAAAAATTGCACAAACTATTTGTCTTAAATATGCATCTATTTTATCAATTATAGGGAACTTTTTACTAATCAATTGATAGTACAAACATCCCACAATTGTAATTAAAATTATTAAAACTCGATTTTATCATAGATATCTTAATTTTTAACAACTTTCCATGGTAGTGGTTTGGTCACATTTCTATAAAGATCATTATATATTTCTTATACGACAATAGTAGAGACCTACACGGTATTATAAGTTCCCAACATTGACTGATAAAAAATAATACGTATATAATTTGTATTATTGCTACTACTTACAATTTTGTAATCTAATACTAATTTTTTGTTATTTTAATTGATAATTTATTTACTTTTTTAATAAGTAAATAATAAATAATATTCTAACCCCCTTATTCACAAACAACATTTTTATTTTATAAAAGGTTTATAAAACAAAATTTCCATACAAAATACCGTTTATAAATTAAAAATTTTGTTTGTGAATAATTTTTCAATTCATGTATAATTTGTAATAAATTTTATCTTATAATACATATTTACTTTACGTGAAGAGATTTTTGGGCATGTGGGATTGTCTTTTTGTAAGGTAAATTAAAATAAAAAACACGGTGGCAACATGTAAATTTTTTGACAGAAGTATCTACTTTTGTTGTTTTTGTAGAATTGACTTCACCTTATAAGTGCACCCTGCCCTCAACTTGAAAAACAAAATCAAATCAGTTGCTGATCAGCACTTGTCAAAGCAAGGTCTGTGCGCGACGTTTTTAAAATACACACAGAAATACAACAACAAAATTTTGAGAAAACCGAATTAATGTAGGAGAACATGAGAAACAGTTGATAGTTTTTTTATATATAGACTTTGATATGCGCTGGCTGTCAAAATCCATAATAAATATTTGACAGCTAGCATATATTTTATAGTTTGTATTGATTTTATTAGTATACTTTTATTTTGAATTGAATTCTGTTCTCTGCTGCTTTACCAACAGAAATAAAACAAGTAAGTAAGTATAGTCTGGTGTGACCGACGATATGATACCCTACACCAGTTATGAATATTAAATGTGATTTATTTTTCATATTAATTCATTGTTCCGATACATTTAAGCAATTTATGGATGAAAAACTAATTTTCTAAAAGAGTCCTTATATGGGGGCTAGAGGCAAATATGGACCAAGCCCGATCAAGTTTTGTGAATATATTTATATTTATATAATATTTATTTGTGCTGAATTTCATGGCGATATTTGTGTTTATAAGTTAATTTTGGACATTCAAGTAATTTTCTGAAGGGGACTTCGTATGGGAGCTAGGGTCAAATGAGGCCCGATCTTTATGAAATTTGGCAAGGTTATCAAAGCTTGTATAAAACTTAGTTGTGCCGCTTTTTATCGATATACAGGTATATTTAACATAATTATGAGCTCAAAAGCCCTTTTCGGGGGGTTCTGTTGTATGGGGGCTAGGTGAAATAATGGACCGATTTTATTCATTTTCAATTTCATTTCGTCCTTGGGTCAAAAGCGTGTGTGCCAAATTTCATCCAATTATCTTGCGCACAAGGTTTACACGGACAGGCAGCCAGCCGGACGGACATAGCTAAATCGACTCAGAAAACAATTTTAAGTCCATTGGTATACTTTAAGGTTGGTATAGGACGCATATACCCTCCCCACTAAAGTGGTGTAGGGTGTAATTATTTTAGTCTATGGTAGTATGTGTTTGAGCACCACTGATCTAAACATATGGTTTTTAAATATTTTTTAAGGAAATTAGGAAATAAATAAAAACTAAAGAGATATAAATGTTAACCTACCCATGGCCTTCGGATCTAGCTGGTAGGGAGGTATACCACAGTGTGCAGGTGGAGGAGTCGTCAGATGATCACCATTGTGACAGAAAAACGGCGGTAGACCAATTTTGTTTGCCTAGAAAAAATTAAAATAAAAATGTTAATAAAACATACTATTAGGTATTTTTAACTTTAAACGTAGTATAATTATTTTAATACCACCGTGTGAGTGAGAACACACTTTAATGGATGCAATAGAGTTTGTAACTTAAAATCAGTAAAAATGACAAATTATTATCAGACCTGAATGGGACTTCTTTTGTTTATTAGTGTCTAAACCATGCCGGAAATCTAACAATTAACTAAGTTATTGATCTTTTTATACCCTTCACCTTCGTGAGAAGGGTATATATAAGTTTGTCATTCCGTTTGTAATTTCCACAATATAATTTTCCGACCCCATAAAGTATATATATTCTGAATCCTTATAGATAGCGGAGTCGATTAAGCCATGTCCGTCTGTCGGCCAATGGGCCGATCGTTTGACAGTAACATTAATATATATATGTATATAACTCATTACTTAATTATTTTGACTAAATTCTGTATCTATATATATTATTATTTGGTAATAAGTATTGTGTATTTAAGTGATTTTCGGAAAGGTTCCTTGTATGGGATCTAAGACTAAATATAGACCGATCAGAAAGAGAAATTCACAATAACATTTCTAAAGATGTTATGTGATTTTCGGAAGGGGACCTTGGTCGTAGCTCCCAATTATGGACGGATCGAAAAAAATTATAGCATCTTTTCTGTGTATAAAAGCAACATTTGTGCCAAATTTTGTATATATATCATTATTTGGTAATGAGTTATATACATATACCGATAGGAAAAAAATTTACAGTAACATGTCTGTACATAAAGTCAAAGTTTATACCCAATTTTGTATGGATATCTTAATTTAGCAATGGTTAGTGGTATGTAGGTTAGTGTTCTAGTCTGGTAGACCGGAGGTGATGGTTTGGATTCCCACCACAGGCACTAGTTAAGGAGCGCACAACAGCTCCAATAGAGGCCTAGGTGTATTTCTTCGGATTGGATGTATATATGTACATCTTCCTTTCAAACTAACTAACTAACTAACTATTTAATGAATTATGTGCGTTTAAGTTATTTTCGGGAAGCGCCCTTGTATGAGAGTTATGAACCAATCGGAAAAAATCTACACTAACATTTCTTTATATAAAAGCAATATTTCTGCCAAATTGTGTATGTATATCTTAATTTAGTAATGAGTTATGTGCATTTGAGTGGTTTTCGGGAGGAAGCTATGACTAAATATGGACCCATCGTGAAAAAATTTTAAAATAACATTTCCGTATACAAAAGGAATGTGTGTGCCAAATCTTGAATGGATATCATTATTTGATAATGAGTGCATTTAAATGATTTTCTGAAGGGGACCTTGTATGGGAACTATGACCAATTATGAACCGATCTTTTGTCTTTCTATGAATTCTATTGACATAATTTTTTAATTTCATTTGTAAAATTTTGTGAAGATATCAGCATTCTAACGGAAGTTATTAACAATAAACTCATTTTCCGGGAATAGGTACTTTTGTATCCGCCAATTTTCATCAGCAATAAAAATCTATGTGTGATGATTTTCATGGAGTTATATTGCACAGTTTTTATTAAAATTACATTAGAATATGTAAAAAAAGCTTAATTTCTTAGGAGTTTTTTCAAATTTTGATTCATAACATTTTCCGATGTGAACCGATTTTGCTCAATTTCAATACCAAACTGCCTTGGAAAATAATAAATATTTTGGGTGAATTTCGTTAATTTTTGTTGCTTCGTGTTAATATGAGAATGTTTTATACAGACAGACGGACGGACGGACATAGCTAGATCGACTCAGAATGGGTCTCAGATGAATATTTTTGGGTGTTACACACGGAATGACAATATTTATTTTTGTTATCATGATGGTAATGGAGGGTATAAAAATCGAAAAAGAAAAAGTAAGAGAGAAAAAGCTCTGAAATATGTCAAAGAAAATATAAAAGTTACATTACTTTCAACATAAACGCCATAAGAAAAAAAAAAGAAAATACCAAGAAAGAAGATAAAATTTTTTTAGAACTTTTATAATTTGTTCTTAAAAGTAAAAAACTAAACTAATGTGCCTTTAGAATGGAATTTTATGAAATCGCTTAAAATTAAAAGAATCATATATTTCTTTATAGAATATAGTCAAAAGTAAATAAAATTTGATTTCGTAAAAACTAAATATTACGTAGATCATGTTCTAATGATACAAAAATGTCGAAATCTTAAGAAAAATACAATATTTGTTTTTCCAGGTTATTATGTATTGAAAAGTTATATAAATTTCCCGGGAATGAAAAACTTTTTTATCAATTCCCGGGAATGAAATAAGTCTGGGAAATTAGAAACTCTAGTTCAGATGTACAAATATACCATATAATTTCTAATTATTATTAAAAGTATCCGAATAACGGATATTTTGCGACAAAATAAACAACACTATTGCACATTTTCTTATTTTTACTTATTTTCCTTGTAATTTATGATAAATTTTAGAAGATAATGATAAATTTCTTTGGTATTTGACTAATTTTAACGCCGGCGAACATATTTTGCATTAGTATAACACTTATCAATATAATTTACACAATTTATTACATTATGGCATTATATTTAATCAACAAACTATGAAAATTATTTTATTTTAAAAGAAACCATAATTAGTTTTCGCTATCAACCTAAAATTACCGAAAAAAGCTTTACCTGAGAAAAAATTGTTAAAAATCAACTTATTGTTGGCTTAAAGAAGGGTCTTTCCTGCAATAAAATTCTTATATTTGTCAATGGCTTATTGAATATTCGCAAAAAGTAATATTAAAATATCATTCGAATATTCGATTAATCTAAATTTAAAATTTTTTATTCGTTCAAAGAAAAACATATTTTTTCCTCGATTAATACATATGTAAGCGATTATAAAGACAATGTACAGTATCTAAGAATTTGAGAAAAAACTACTTTCTCAAAATTGCTATTTGACCCTTCAGCACTTGTTTCATTATCTCTATAATCAAATGTTATTTTCCAAACCATTTGACTCCCAATTAATAGTCAAATAAATCAATTTTTTTTAAAGATCACTTGCATTGTACATATGAAAAACATAAAGTAGACAATTTATTTTTAACAACTTCCCAGGAATCCTGTCACAAAACCTACGGTCACACAATCAAACACACATAATTATATCTTCCCTGCCAGCAACTCAACTAACATTAAATGCACTTTTTCATCAACTAGTAATGGTTGGTTCTTGGCTTATTTTTAATGGAGCGAACTGACTATTTTAACATGACGATGTCCCACGCAATAGTCATACATGACTTTTCAACTTACTTAAAGTTCATTATAATTAACTTAAAGTTAACTCTTTATTAACTAACTTAAAGTTAGTTGCGAAAAGTCAACTAATAGTTTTCGTTTGTATTACCTACTGTATTAATTAATTACATTTTAATTAAACACATGTAAGATTAAATACATATATTTAAAATTTATTTAACTTTAGTTATCTAAATTACACTTCGCCTTAATAAAAGATTCTATAAAATCTTTTTTTCTTTTTTGATAATTTTGCAAAACATGTTAAAAACAAAGAAATCTGAATGAAAACTAGTTCTTGAAGCTATTTATCAAGTTCATTAGATCAACTAAGTAGTTGAAAACACTGTGGAAGTAGTAGTAAGATTTGTGAAGTTCATGTAATGTGATCTGCTTTTTCAAGTCATTATAGTAGTTCGTTAAAATTAATAGATATTAGTTTTCTGCAGAGGAACTAATTATAACACCGGTATCCATAAAATTATGAATGATTTGTTAATTATTTCCATGATTCCCATTGATACAAACCTAAAATAAATTTAAAAATGTTATGTGTAATGTTAGCTATTAATGTATTATATTTACAGTATCAATCAACAGAATTTAGAATTTAAAGACCGGGTTTTGAAATATTTAACCTTTTATAATTTATTTTTTCAATTTACTGACTCTAATTTCACAATGAATACAAGAATATGACAAAAATGTAAAAAATTCCAAATAATAAAGAAATATGAGAAAACATGTCGAAACAAAATGCTCTTCAGATAATTTTGGGGAACTTTTGTATTATATGATAGTTAGCTTGTAGCTAGTCTATAAAAGTCGATGTCTGCATTACATTGTAGTTCTTTTATAGTGGGTCTACTAAATTAACAAATAAAATTCATAATAAAGCGCCTTGGCGACACATCAAATTGTTTGACTCAAACGGTAAGTTTTTTGATTGTGTTAGTAAAAAAACTCACACCGCATATATACATGAATATAAACTGAATCATACATAAGGAGGGGTTCCGAAGAGTGAACATTTTTTGCTTACTGGTTAAATAAAGTTTGTTTTTGTAATATATTTTTTGTAGTCTTCAGTTTGCGTAATACATAACTTGTAGAATGATCAAAACCTCATTTTACGCGTATTTTTTTATTTCAATAAAATATCCTCCCAGAAGAAACAAACATCTGTAATCGAAAAGGAGGTTCGATTTAAAAATAAATATGTATGCATCTTTTTTGTAATTATTCATTGCTATGAATAGCTCATAACATTTTAATATTAAATATTGTTAAACTTTTTGTAATTATTTAAAATATTTTTCTCTGAGTGTAAAATTAATCTAAATAATATTAATTATTAATTAATTATTTCATCGTTATGTAATGTAAGGTAATGCAATTAATCGAATATGTCAACACAGGTAATTAAATACACAAACTTATACAAATATTTTTACTGCATAACAACTGCAAAAACAACAACAATAAAACAAATATTAACACCAGAAGCCCTACAACTGCAGAAAAGTTCTTTTTTATGACAATAAAACTCTCTGCTTTTTTATTTTTACTGTTTTCCAACCAACCATACATTCATCCATTCAAGCAACCCATTAACCCACCCAAACTCTACTTTATACATTATAGGATATACACAGACATACACAGATTACCAGATGGCGCCTTCACTGCTAGTGGGAAAAAGAAAGCATTAATGGTAGAAAAGTTAGAGTTTAGTGAACTTAGTCGTATTAATGTGTGTGTAAAATCTTTAGATTTGTATACATGTTAACAACACATCCCTCAGTGCGAGTGGCAACGAATGAAAAAAACTCGCTCAGTGGCAGCAAACATTATATTTTATGCAAACATTATATTTTAGTATTTTGTAAAAGGCCAAACTCAAACCCAGATAAAATCCTTGGAAGATATCGTAATTAATATCGTATTAAAAATTTGTATAGTTCCGTATTGGAAAAATAAAGTTTTAAATGTTCTCCTCAATGGACTATGGTTCAGACGACCACTTTCTATTACTATTACTATTTCTATTACTATTTGTTTTGATGTCGCATTTTAACAAACTTTTCAATGCAGCATTGTAGGTCATACTTCGGATCTACAGAAAATTTACTTTGTTTTTGTTTCCATTAACATTAAATTAGTCTTTAATTACAAGCAACTAAAGTTGCTTTTTTCATTAAAAAAATAAAATAGCACTTTATCGATGTTGTAGCGTTGTATGTCAGCAGCTGCTACAATAGTCATAACAATGTTGTTGGTATTTTCTATGCAAAAGCTCTATACAACTCCTACGACAATTTTTCATATGTTTTTCGAATATTGTAAGAAAGTTTAGTGTTGCCAATTGTTTATTTCAACATATAAACAAAAAATTCAAACGATTTTAGCATAAACAAGTAAAAGGGCTATATTCGGCTTTGCCGAATCTTATATACCCTTCACCATAGTGTATTTAATAAATATGAATTTCATAAAATTTAAATTTATTTCATTTTCCGGACGATATCATTATTATAGCAATAGCAAAACAAAATGAACAACAACAACGCTAAACGAAATAACCACACAAAAAACAAAATACACAAGGCAGTAAAACCAACAGCATCCAAACATACAAAACGAAATACTAAAAAAAAACAAAAACAAAATACACAACGCAATGAAACAGACATCCAAACATACGAAACTGAATGCACCAAGAAACAAAAACAATTTACACAAGGCAATGAAACACACAGGCATCCAAACATAAGAAACGAAACACTCAAAAAAAACAAAATACACAACGCAATGAAACCAACAGACATCCAAACATACGAAACTAAATACACCAAGAAACAAAAACAATATACTCAAGGCAATGAAACACACAGCCATCCAAACATATGAAACGAAATACTCATTGAATAAGCAGTGTTGTTGTTTTTTTTTTTAAATCAAAGCATGGAAAAATTTGCCTTTTTTATGAAATTTTCAGAGGTTGTCTCGGATTTTTGCTTATATCTCCGGTATTTATGGACCGATTTTGCTGATTTTAAATAGCGATCTTCTCGAAAGCATGTCTAACAGAATTATTGAAGATTCGGATCTCGCCGATATCTGGGGCCCTCTAAAAACGGATTTCAACAAACACACAGACGGACATAGCTTAATCAACTCCGCTACCTATAAGGATCCAGAATATATATACTTTATGGGGTCGGAAAATTATATTATAGAAATTACAAACGGAATGACAAACTTATATATACCCTTCTCACGAAGGTGAAGGGTATAAAAACGATAAAGTGGTAACACTGAAATCAAAAACAAACAGCAGTTTACCACAACAAAAAAACTAAAATTTTATTAAAAACATTTTATTTATTAGTTTAAAATGTGGAATAAAGAAAATAAAAGAATTGAAAATTCAAAGAAATTTATTTGGTTTATTTCGCATGTTTAATTAATTTAATATTTTTTGATATTTTTATCTTTTGACATTGTTATGTATATTTGTTTTGATTGTTTTTTTTTTTTTTTCATTGAGAACATAAACTTATGACTTGCTGCAAAGATCTGTTTACAATCACTGTTACTACACTTTAGTAAGTACAATATACAACTTGATTGTGAATTGAGCTTATTTACTAGAAATTTTTCGTAATTCAAAATCAAAAAAAAAAAAAACTTTCACATCGTAAGTAATATATATTTTTGAATATAGATAAAACTGCCAAAAAGACATTATTGTAAGTACTTAAATGAAAGAAATTTTGAAATGTATAGAATCAATTTGATTCATGGATTTGTGCCATGAAGAATGAATATGAGCACCAGATAAACGATCACTTGTTAAGGTGAAAATCATATTGACAAGTGATAGGGTTCGTATGAGGAATAAAAAATTGTGTTTATTTATTAAGTATTAAAATAACTTTTTAGACAAATTAAACGATTTCGTCATTAATTATCAGGGAAACCAAAATATGAAAATGCATGTTTTTTATGGTGCGTCGTATGGACTATTGGATAAGATATTTATGCGTTTCCGAACAATTTATGAATTTTGATATCAATTTGTTATCTCATATTTTTGCAAATTTTACCCATAAGAGCATATTTTTGCATAATTGGATTTAATTACCATATTTTCGAGTTTTTTGTTTTTCTATGGAGCTTATTACTTCATTTCATGTAACATGGAATTCTTTTAAACTAGTTTTTCAAACTAAGAATCCAAAAGAAATCTTATAGGATAATATTTCAGTGCATTACCCAATATAAAAAAATCGTTTAAACTTTTATTTTTAGAGCATATTTTATAAATTTTATGAGCAAAAAAAAAAAACAAATTTAAAATATAATTTGTTAATTTACATATTTATCTATTTTCTTCAAATTTACTATATATTAATGCATAATTATATACATATGTATGTTATTTATATTATATATATCTTTTTTCATTATTGATTATATGAGTAGGAAAATAAATGAATTTATGAATAAAACATATTTGATTTGTATAAAAAATTTATTTTACAATGCAAATTTATTGCTTAACAACTCAACTCAATTCAACTTGTACATAACCAGCATTTGAATTAATTACTCGGTTTAATGAGATTGTTGTCGTTTGTTACTTATTATCGATTGGTGGTCGCAATAATGTATATATATATAAAAAATGGCAAAATTACTAGCAGGTCTATCACTCACACCTATTGTTATTATTATTAAAATTTGCATATTTTAATAAAAAATTATTTGTTTGTAATAAAAATAGAAAACTGGGTAAAAATGTCGCCTATTAAACCCCTTTAGATGACTTAAATTATAATTAAAACACACATTTTTGAACCCCGAACAATGATGTTTAATTAGTTTTCTACCAATGATTTAAAAAATCACACTGCTATAAACAAAATAGTTCAAATCACATCAAATGACTCTAAAATTGACACTGAAAACTATCTTATTGTACAAAATTCACGTTTAAATTATGTATTACTTTTTATTTTGATATATTAATACATACATATGTATATCCTTGAAGGTTGATAAGAAATCCTCACTAAGAATATATAGTAGGTGGGAAACAGCCCAATCGGATATCAGAAACCCCTGACGGAAATCGAATCAAAATTTTTCAAAAAATCTAATCTAGAAGATAAGATTTGGTCGATGTATGTATGTATACATCAGACGGATGGACGGATATTTCGAAATTAACTCAATATTTATTATAAGAATCAAATCACAAATCAAAACTGTATTAGACTCCCCGAAGACATCATTTAGGTTCCTAGTCCTTATGGAGGGGATGGGAATGATAAGGCAAATGAGTTCGCAAACTGGGAAACTGAACTGAAAAATATAAAGTGACATTCTGAATAATTTCGTAAACTATGTGTTCAAAAAAAATCGTATCAAAAATTTAACATTTTAGCAAATATGTATTGAATAAATTCATATATGTATGTAAACCCAAACTTGTTATCAAAGGTTTGTTGGGTGTATCAAGGTATGAATATTCAAATGGACGTACAAAATACATACATACATATATTGAGACTTTTAGCTAGAGTTTTATCTACAAGTAGAACAAAATGGCATAACATTATAAATATACATATACAAATATGTATGTAAACACAAACATTTAATATATACATATATTTTTATAAAAAAATAATAAACAAACGGGCCTTTGATCTTGCCGACGTTTAGCACAAATGAAAGAAGCCGACAGTCGCATATAACAACACAACTACCACCACCAACAACACCACTACTACTTGAACAAGAACAGCAATAATAATAGTAGTAGTACTAACAGCAAAACATCAATAGCAGGCAGCACCATCTAACGAGCGAACGAACGACAACACTGCCTTGAAATAGCATATATGAATACATATATACAACGTATTTACATATATATGTATGTATGTATGTATGTATGTATCTATGTATGTTTGTATGTATGTATGTATGTGTGTATGTATATAAAATGTAGCGTAGTGGGGGAGAAGAATTTGTAATTTTGTTTATTGAGTGAGAATAATCATTGCCTGAAACTCACGTCTGAATGTTGCCAGTTCACTTGTTTCAGTTGTCCCCATAAAATAATGCCAAAATCCCCTTTCTTGCAGACAACCGTTAAATACAAGTGAGCAGTAAGAAAATCATACATTTCATAGAATGAGAGATTGAAAACTTACATGTAATGTAAACAAACGCAAGTAACACACACGAAAACACATATATTTTCTACTTCGATTTAAAAACAAAAAAATTGTTTGTGTACCTATTTGTTTTTGCTGCACAAGACTTGAACAACAATTTGAAAATCAAATTGAACTCTGGAGCACTTTCAGAAAAAAATTTTCTGAAATATAATATAAAAAATACTAAAATACTGTCTTTTTGAATTAAGAACTAGTTAAATCAGTATTTAAGTGTTTCGATATAAAATATTCTACTATACATCAAATCTAGTCGATTACAATTAGGAATTCCCAAACAACACTTTATGGTTTCATTCTATTTTACATCAAATATGTCAGTTTAACTAAAATGTTAATACAATTTATCTTAAACGGTTTGTACGTTGTTGTTTACATTATTTTGCAATGTTTTGATAGCGTACATAAGCTTCGATAAATTAAAATAAAATTCAATCTAGATTGAATTTTGAAAAACGGGGAAAAAACGCTTCGATTTAATTTCAACGAATTATATCAAATTCATCTGTGTTAAAATGTGAAAAAACTGAAAATGTTCTGAAAAATTTGAAAATTTCGATTTCTTTTGATATTAAACGAAAATTTAATGATATGCTATTGAAAGCGTCTACCAAGGTCCTTTCTTATGGTACCAAAATTGTATATCTTTCCTTTGAAAGAAATATGAAAAAATCATAAAAAGCTCAAAAGAGGACCTTTTTATCCCTTGATCGAGCTTACCAAATATTGACGCCAGGGCAAAAATTTTGAGTAACGGTATCTAAGAATTAATTAAACTTTACTTTTAGCTAGGAACATTGATAACTTTTTGTTCTTTCATACAAACTTGACAGCCATAATGTACATACATAAATGTATAGAAGTTTTAGTTTGGATTACTTCTTGAAAATTTTTAAGATAACTTTAAAAGTAAAGAAGTACTTTTTCCAATAAAGTCTAATTTTTTAATTTTATACCTATATGTACACATAAATAGAAATTAAATAAGTGCATAAATATTTGAGTCTGTAATTGTCAAGTAAGACAAAGATGGGGCAAAAACTATACATAATTTCAAAAGGGAATAACCTCAAGTACGCTTTCTTCTAGACATTAAATTATGTAAATGTTCTTACTTTTTCCGAAATTCATTCGTTGATAGTTTGTATGAATTTAAGTCATAAAATCCCGTTAAAACGCTTTAAAAACAATGCAGTGAAAAATGTTTTGGGGTTTGAATACACCCCACACACACAGTGTTATTTTATAAAAACATAAATATATTTTGGGTCTTTGTAAAATTCCCTTCATCTGTCTTTGTAATATGTATATGGGGGGAAGATAAATTTTTTACCATTTTTTTGTACATGAAAATTTATACCGAGGTTGTCAAACTGAATGTGAAATAAAACTCCCTCTTAACTGAATCTGAATTTTTCTACAAGAAACAAATTTCAAAGCTGATAGTAAGCTGACCACGTCCTCTTTTATAGAGGACAATCATCTATTTTAACTGGCTGTCACTTTATGTCTTCTAGCTGTCATCTATTTCCATAATATGTCATCTTTTGTCATCTTAATTTTCAAAACCTTGATCAATATTTATTTTTGCAAATTTATTAATTCATAAAAGTCAAATTGCTTAAAATACCATCCTTAAACGATTGACAAATATACGATTTTTATTGTAAACTAACCCTACTTTAAGCCAACAATAAGTTGATTTTTAATTTTTTTTCTCAGATCTCAAATGATGGCCAAAATCATTTTATTTTCCTTTTTCATAATGCATACATATTAGGGTTATGACTTATTTTGGGCGGCAAAATACCATAGCACTGCCTTATAGCCAATAATATAATGCTATTTTTTAAGTCATTTCGGTCAAAAAACTTTCCGTACCGAAAGCAATTTCTACAATGCTTTCGTTCGTTATTTTTCAAAAATTATTTTAATAATTTTCATATAAAAGTATACTATTTTCTATAACATGCATTATTCTCTCGATTTGTTAAAATTTCCATAACAAGGATTTAAAGAACAACATATAATACAAATGCAAAAAGTTTGGCAAAAAAAATTATTTTTCTCATATGAAAAAGAAAATTTATGCAAAACTTCATCGCCTTTGGTGCGGCAACTTTTTTCACGATCGCGAAAAAATAATATCATATTCCTTAACATCTGTTCGCGCCCTACAAGCTCTTGCTATGGTATTTTTGATATTTCAAAAATTGCAGAAAGTCATTACCCTAATACTTATGTATGTATGTATGTTAAATAAAATACTATATTAGATATTCATCAATAATTGGAATAATTTATCAAAAATTGCAATAAAAATAAGTAAAAAATAAGAAAATGTGCAATAGTGATGTTAATTTTGTCGCCAAATATTCGTTATTCGGGTACTTTTAATAATAATTTAAATGTTATATGTACAATATTAAAAAAAGATGTATCTTTTAACGTAAAAATCTTTAATTAAAGGAATATTGTGATTATTTTTTAAATACATAGAGAATTGGAATTGGTTGTCAACAAAATTACTTACTCGAAAATGTTCAGAAGTTTTCACATGGGAAAATACGTAATTTTCTCTTTTCTTCATGTCATCTATTTTTATTTCCGAAATCTGGTCGCCTTACTTATAGGCACTGCTAAACTTATGGATTTTCCCTATATTTTTTAAATATAACTGAGATATCAAGTTACAGAAATCAGTGTACATTTCTAGATATTTGCAAGATAAAAATTTGCTATTAAAAAACCTTATATACCTGAATTAATAAGTACATCACTATACCCAAAGAACATTACGATTGGATGAATTTTATTTTTTCTCTTGCTTTAAAGCAACGATGGCCAAACAGTGCACTGGGAGAAATACACACATACACGCAAAACACAAATTCTCAAAAATAAACAACAACATTTAGTTGAATGCTAACTAGAAACAATATAATATATATAGTCGAAACATTTTATTTTTATTTAAAACGTTCTCTTTCTGGACACCGCTGCTTTAAAGTAAAACTATAAGTCAACGCTTAGTCATATTACAGTCTTCCAGTTTACAACTCTTTATTATTAACTAATATGGAGTTATAGTCTCTTGGTCGATGCCTTCATTGAAACTAAGATCAAAATATAAAATTTTTAGCAATGATGAAGTTGCGACAAAACAGGATGTATAAAGTAGATTTCAGGATACACAATATTTTGGCTAGAATTATTAACAAAATGGTTGCTGGGTACCTACATACATACATATGTACCTGCTCAAATACTGATTCACAAAAATACATAAAAAATTCAATACATTTCAATATTACAAACATCAAGACCCAAAAAACGGCAGTGTATAAAAGGACCCCCAACTCCTTTCAACTTCAACTAAATATTGAATAGAATTCAAAGAAAGAAATTCCGTAACGTCGTTTTAAAACGAAAATGAATGCAGAATCTAGAAAATGCTCTTGCTTGATTATTTCCTTATACAAATTAAAATTTTCTCATACCAGTAACAAAATCCCTTAATCCATAAGGTTCTCATAATTGCAACCCTGAGAAATGGTATAAATTTTTGCTCCACCCCTCTAAATGTGGCGTTCAAATTTGACGCCATATTGTTACCCTGTAAAACACAGACACACAATCACATAAACAGCCTATGTTTTCCATAATAAAAACACTACAAAAAGAAAAATAAACTGAAAAATACAAGCAACAATCTAACCAACCTCCCACCCACCTGTTTAACAGTCCCTTTCCCTCCTCTGCGGCACCCCTTCCCATACCATCCAATCAAAAGGAACTCAAACTTAGTTGTTGTATTCAATGCTACTACTGTATATATACATACACACATACTACAACGCAAAGTTTCCGTTACGTTGTGTCGTTCGAAGCTAAAATGTTGAGTCTCTCGTATATGACTATGTGGTTATATGCGTGCATGTGTCTAGTATTGGAAAAACAACCCTAAAGAGAAAAATCTAACCAAAGGCTTGCATCATAATGGCGTGTTTCTTTTCTCATCATACTTTTTATTTTTTGTTTCCTTTTTGTTTGTAAGAATGTATGTGTGTTTTTTTGTATTCTGAACAAGAACAATATTTTCAGAGGGCTTTGCAATTTATTCGAATTTAAGAACAAACAAAAAATAATCTTTTTACCGAGAGCCTACAAACTTTAAAAAGGTGTTTTTTTTTTCAAACAAATTTAAATTTCAACACACGATGTTTTCTGATTCTGTAATAAAATTCAAAACATTTAATGTAATTGAGCTTTAAGTTTTAAACATTTGAAGTTGCTTTACCCTTAATCTAAAAGCGTTCTTATTTGGGCGATGATAATGGAAATCTACATTAAAAATTAATATTATTGGTTTATTATTCTTAAATTCCCCAAAACACCGAATAAAAAACTTATGAAAATTAAAATTTATGCCGTTTTTAATCAAGGCAAAGTACTCATTCTTTCGCACAACTATAAAATTATAAAATTTCCTGGCAAATATTTATTCACAACAAATATAACGACTACTCAGCAACGTTAAACAACTTACGTAACGTCTTTGACTTATTATTATTTATATTTTTGCTGTATACTAGGGTGGGTCGAAAATAGGCTTTTCTCTCGGATCAACTTCTAATAGTGAAATTATGTTGTATTTTAACGTCAAATAGAAGACTGTAAAATATTATTCAATTATTTTGAGGGTAAGAGCCCGCGCATCGCCGCCAAAGTTTGTAAATGCGATGTAAATGCGTTTTTGGAGTTTTTTCACAAAATGAGTCTTTAAGTATTAATTATTGCACCATTTTATAGCCAAATCGTAATGTCTACAAAATTGTCTTTCCAAAAAGAGTTCTGAGTTATTAAAATTTTTCCGAGAATTTTGTGATTCTGAAGACACATAAAAGTAAATACAAGAAAATTTTTTTTAGTTTTGAAAAATTTTACAAACAAATATTATGTTTATCTTTATAAGATTCATGAATGTGCTACTACGAATTTTTGTTCAAATTGGATAACGCTTACTTTATTTAGTCTGTGGTCAAAAAAGGTCTATTATTTTAGCAGCATCTCCAAAACTCCATTTTCAGACTTTAAAAAATTTTGTTAAATGGATTTTAAAAAATTAAAGTTTTCTATACTGGATATTATAAAGGATATATAAGAATTAAACACAAAAATAATGAGCTCAATACATCTCCTAGTTTTATGTGAAGTTGAAGGATTTCGGGAAAAAGGCAATTTTTGCCAATAATTAAGTAAAACTTATATTATTACCAATTGTTGCTTAATTTTCATCAAGTAAATTGCGATTATTATTTCCGAATCCATGAAAGTTATTTCTAATCAAATCTCCGAAATTAAAAATCATTAACACTCTAAACATCGCACAGTGGTATAGGAAAAAAAAAGAGGGAACTAATTCGGTAACTTCTAAACGGTTAATCCGATTTTAATGAAATTTGGTATGCGCAAAGAGGAGGTGTTGTCGAGTTGGTTTTGAATTTGGACCTTATAGGCCAACCAGGGGCCCGGCGGAGGGTCCTCAAATTAGGACACCTCGGCTATATTAAATTTTTAAAACGATCCTATTTATTCATTTGAGTTCCGATTAAAAAAAAATGTCGTCATAGCAGTAAATTATCTCTTATAGTTTAGGAGATATTCGCATTTGAAAATTAAAATTTTTACCGTCCTTACTTTAGTTTTTTTCATAATAGCGGGTCCAAATATTCCCGATTTTCGCCATTTTTTTATTCGCTTAACAACAAGTTTATATCTCAAGCAGTGAAAGAATTATGTATACTGCTCGATGAGGAGGTTCTATATACGAAATTTTTTTTAAATCGGAACTCAAATGAAGAAATAGGATCGTTTTAAAAATTTAACATAGCCGAGGTGTCCTAATTTGAGGACCCCCCGCCGGGCCCCTGGTTGGCCTATAAGGTCCAAATTCAAAACCTAAACTCGGCAACACCTCCTCTTTGTGCATACCAAATTTCATTAAAATCGGATTAACCGTTTAGAAGTTACCGAATTATTTCCCTCTTTTTTTCTTTCCTATACCACTGTGCATCGGTCTTGAAAAATTTTTTAAAGTTTGAAAATGGAGTTTTGGAGATGCTGTTAAAATAATGGCCCTTTTTGACTACAGACTAAACCGAGTAAGCGTTATCCAATTTGAACAAAAATTCGTAGTAGCACATTTATGAATCTTATAAAGATAAACATAATATATGTTTGTAAAATTTTTCAAAACTAAAAAAAAATTTTCTTATATTTACTTTTATGTGTCTTCAGAATCACAAAATTCTCGGGTAAAATTTTAATAACTCAGAACTCTTTTAACCAATTTTGAGTTTTTCTATCTTTTTGGAAAGACAATTTTGTAGACATTACGATTTTGTTATAAAATGGTGCAATAATTAATACTTGAAGCCTCATTTTGTAAAAAAAAAAACTCCAAAAAGTGACATTTTCTACCATATAAACGCATTTACAAACTTTGGCGGCGATGCGCGGCTCTTACCCTCAAAATAATTGAATAATATTTTACCGTCTTCCATTTGACGCTAAAATACAACATAACTTCACTATTAGAAGTTGATCCGAGAGAAAAGCTTATTTTCGACCCACCCTACTGAATACATATATACATAAGTGCAACATATTATTCAGTCTTCTGCGTAAAGCTGGGATAAGAATCTTTCACCATTTTCCCAAAAACTATAGTATTTTTCTGTGTGAATATTTGCAATAATGACAGCCTGTAGGGACTATATGTATGACCTCAATATTCCTAACCATATAGGATTGTTTGTCGACAGCCATGCGGCATTTCTTTCATTAAAATCTTACCATCACTATTGGTCTGATAATGCAAAAAGGATATGTTAACCCTTTCACGCATAAAACTAAACCGCTAGACTTTTTATGGATATGACTTCACCACACATTTTAACTACTTTCATATATAATAATTTAATAACGTAATGTTATTAGTTAATTCAGTGATATTGAATTAAAGGAAATAATAGAGTTTGTACTAGTTATATTGTTTAATACTTGCCCAAATACCTTGCAATTATTATTGCACGACACGTTTCATAATAAATATGATCTACGAGTAAATACTGATTAGGGAGGCACTTTGTTTTATCCACCAATTCATAAACTGTGGAACCATTTGAGCAATGAAGTTGAAAGGAAATAACTGAATTACTTTCAGTAAACTGTGGAACCATTTGAGCAATAAGCGGATTGTTGAAAATTAAAATCTGCCAAAAATCACTTGGAAAATATTTCAAATTTCACCAAGTATGATGTACGTAAAAAGTGTTAAAAGTGATTGTGTTAATTAATTCAGAAAATGTTGTAATTTACCTAACACGATTTTTCAAGAAAATCGAATTATGAAAACTAAACAGATTTGAATATATACATATGTATGTACATTAGGGTGGCCCGTTTGTATGGAGGAAAAATAAGGTGTCAATGTTCCCAACTAAAATTAAAGTTTAATTGATTCTAAGATAAAGTTTATCAAAATTTTGGTCCTGGCGTCAATAATGGGGAGCTGGATCGAAGGATAATAATCCTTAATTAAATTTACCGAAATGGTTTTTTCCGTTTTTCAAAATTCATTAGAGATCGAATTTTATCTGAATTTATGTACGCTACCAAAATAACGTAAACAACAAAATACAAACCGTTATTAACAAAGCAAGCGTAACAAACAAATACATGTTTATGACAAATTACATATGTAAATATTCTAGTTAAACTAGAAAATTTTATTTCATTGAAATCGTCCCTCAAAGAACTTTCTTATGATACTAAATTTGCATATGGTTTATTTGCCAGAAATATGAAAAAGTCATAAAAACCATAAAAAGGACCTCTTTATCCTTTGATCTAGCTCACAAAATATTAACGTCAGGACAAAAATTTTGAGAAATGGTAACTTATAATGAACTTATTTCTCATTTTCGGTGGGAACATTAGAAACTTCCATTTTGGGACCACCCTAATGTACATATATAGTAAAATAAATGCCCACAATTTACAATGAAAGTTTACCCAAAAACTAAATAAGATATGATATCGTATAAATGTGCACATAGATAAGACCAAAGAAAATATAGAAAATAATATAAAAGGTAGTATTGGCGGAAGAAGTAGAGGAAAAAGAATATCCTTACAGTAGTCATTGCTTATTAAGTGTGGTTAGTTTGACACGCTTCGCCACCATTTCAAAATGACCATTTAATTGGTCGTGTCAACCGTAGATTATCACCGCCCTAATAATGTTTGTGTACTGTTTTCTACGCTACAGTGACCACCCAATCATACGTGCCAACACATACATGTCCACACATTCAATGTTTCAATGTTTATATATATATATATATATATATATATATATATATATATATGAAAAACATCATTCGTACAATAATTGTTTTTGTTTTCTTTTATTATGGTTTGTTTAAGTGAACTTCCTTTTCTAAACGTCAATAACAAGAAAAATAACAACATCTATGTACATGTACGGACGGAAAAGGGAAATGACAAAACACCTGGCAGTTCGAATAAGCTGTCTTGCTTTCTTGGGGACACTAAATTTACAACATTTTTTTCTTCTCTGTTTTTCAAAGAGTGCATAACACGTGTCAAGTTTTCCAAATAAATATGTATATGTATAGAGTAATGTGTAAATGGATTCATTGGCTCCTTGTAAAACTGCAGGGATAAAATACATACATATAATATATGTACATATTATCCATGTGTGTAAGATTAAGTATGTAAGTTTTAGAGAGTGGTCATTACTTACGAATTTCCTTTTCTTTTGCCACTTTTTTATACGACAATTGGAAAACCAATATTTCCACACATAAAATTGATACATACATATTTGCACACTCTTGTATGTATTTGTATGTGTTATTTATAATTATTTGCTCACAAGTAAACATTTAATTTCTGAACTAGGTTTAGAGATTTCTTAGGGCCAATCTTTAGGTGAACGATTAGCGATTAAATTAAAATTAATCCTCGAAAGTTGTTTTTGATTATTAGGTTAGTTAATTTCGTTTGCTAGTTTAAGCGCCCAATGGAGGGGGTTTAAACTTGAGCAAGAAATGCAAAAGTGTAAACAGCTGATGCAAAATTATTAAGAAATTGTTTTATTAAAATAATCATAAAAATCATTTATTTATTGATTAGTAGAGTCGGACCGAACTCAAAATTTCGTTCGGTACCGAACCCGAACTTCGGTAAATTTGAAAGTTCGGCCTAACCCGAACTTTGTTCGGTTTCCTAAGTTCGTATAACACGAACTTTTTTAAAATGAAGAAGTAAGAGTGCTATATTCGGCTGTGCCGAATCTTATATACCCTTCACCACAGTGTATTTAAAATATATCAATTCTATAAAATTTTAATTTATTCCATTTTCCCGTTTATATTATTATTATAGCAATAGCAAAACGAACAACAACAACGCTAAATGAAATAAACACACAAAAAAACAAAATACACAAGGCAGTGAAACCAACAGCATCCAAATATACGAAACGAAATACACAAAAAAACAAAAACAAAATACACAACGCAATGAAACCAACAGACACCCAAACATATGAAACTGAATACACCAAAAAACAAAAACAATATACACAAGACAATGAAACATACAAAACGAAATACTCAAAAAAAAAGCAAAAACAAAATACACAACGTAATGAAACCAACAGACATCCAAACATACGAAACTGAATGCACCAAGAAACAAAAACAATATACAAAAGGCAATGAAACATAGAGCCATCCAAACATATGAAACAAAATACTCAATTTATAAGCAGTGTTGTTGTTGTTGCTTATATCAAAGCATGAAAAAAATTGTCTTTTTTATGAAATTTTCAGAAGTTGTCTGGGATTTTTGCTCATATCTCCGGTATTTATGGACCGATTTTGCTGATTTTAAATAGCGATCTTCTCGAAAGCATGTCTAACAGAATTATTGAAGATTCGGATCTCGCCGATATCTGGGGTCCTCTAAAAACTGATTTCAACAAACACACAGACGGACAGACAGACATAGATTAATCAACTCCGCTACCTATAAGGATCCAGAATATATATATACTTTATGGAGTCGGAAAATTATATTATAGAAATTACAAACGGAATGACAAACTTATATATACCCTTCTCACGAATGTGAAGGATATAAAAATAATACTTTTTTATTTTTGGTTTTTAAACGATTTATTGCCAATGATATAATTATCTGTAAGAGCACGCTGAGAAAAAACATGGTTGTGATAACCATGTTCTAAGAGCAACATATTATGATTAAACATTTTAAAATATCACATGATTAAATACCGTCAAAATATTTCATCATGATATTTTTGTATTTATCATAATATTGTTATACATGATATTATGATCCAATGTGATCAAAATTTCGTTTTAAATATGTATCGAAATCAAAATGAATTTTATCGAATCAGTAAAATTAGATTTAAAAAAAATAAAAAATATATATACAATACTTAATACAATTCGCAAATTTCAATTTGAAATTTATACGAAATTTTGGTTCATAAAAAAAATTAAGTATAATTTCATAAAAATACTAGTATTTTTAAGCCTGTTATGAACGTTAGTAATTTTCTAAAGCGAACATTATATGGAGGCCATGTCCAAATGTAAACCGATTTTGTCCATTTTGAATACCAATCAAACTGCAACAATAGTTTAGGTCCCATCGTTCTTTCAAGAGACTGACAGACATGTCTAGATCGTTTGAGAATAAGAAGAAATTCGAAAATTTCGAATTTCGAAATCAAAGATTTATAATCGAAACTAGATAATTCAAATTAAATGTTTCACTTTTCTTAGCTTTTTAATCAGTTTCTGGTTAACAGTTTTTCAAATCAGCCGAAAAAACGAACGGTTAAAAGGGCGTTTTGTAACTATGTATATCCGAAATTTATTGTACAGCCAGGATGTATGATAACTTCTGTAAACAGATTTTCATCATATGATAAAAAAAACATTTTATAAAAAGTTCGGCGTTCGGTCAAAATTTCGCCGAACACCGAACATTGACCCAACCTCAATTTTTACCGAACGTTCGGACACTATTGATTAGTATAAATTATGGAGACTTCCAAATACATTTTTTTGTTCTTATTTCAAGTTTTCATTTATTTACATATTACACTTACAGTTGTCATCTTCTTTTTTATAAAACCCACATTGTTTTTATAGCAAGCAGTGACGTTTTCAGTTGTTTTGTATGGCAACACTGCGAAGTTTAAAATTGTCCTAATCTGATTCTTAATTGGCATTTAATTGCCAACTCAAAAACCAGCTCTTAATCGACTATAAGATTAATATTTTAATATAGTGGTTTTCCAGTTTAACGAATATTCATTTTAATTAACCAACGGACATTTTTTATGACTTAATGAAATAATTAAGTACATACGTACATATGTATATATTTTGATATACATATTATGTAAGTTCTGGCTATATTGCTAACATAAGATCGGAAAGAATATGCGTTATGAAAAATTTAAATAAAATAATAACTAAAAAATAAAAAAACATTCGGTTAAATTGTATGAGATTTATACAATAAAATCAATTATTTACGTTAAATAATTCTATATAAAAATGTGAAATCAAATTTTTTCTGAAAAAAATTTGTTTAATTAAAAATTGTTTAATTATTTTGTAATCGTACATAAATGTTTAATACAAAAATAACAAGTGAGAGTGTTATATTATATGCCGAATCTCATATACCCACCATCAAACCGTATGCCTTAAAAGGAATGCTCCCTTATAGACATCAGGGTGATATTACACATCAAATTAACTGAAGAGGACCTTATATGAGAGATAGGGTTAATAATTGACCGTTTTTCATAAAATTTTAGACCAATTTTGGTTCATACAAAATATCTTTACATCGATTATCACTTCCCGACACTTTCCGCATGAAATTCGGTAGGAAGATTTACGTTCCTATAAATGTTGCTTATATAAGATTTCATAACTCTTCACGTATTTTTAAGTAAGCAAATATCGTTAAAGTAATTTTCTTATGGACCGTATAAAACATATGTGCGTCGCATTTCATCGCTTTTCTGTATTCTGTATTTTTAAGCCAGTAATGATTGTTTAAGTAATTTTTTGAAGGGCACCTTATATGGGGAGTAGAGTCAATTATGGACCGATCTACATAAAGTTTGATAGAGAGATTTTGGCTTCATTGAAACTTATGGGTGTCGAATTTCATCACTATACTCGTATTTTTAAGCCAGTAGTGAGCGTTAAAGTCATATTCTGAAGGGAAGCTTATATGGGGGATAGGGTCAATTATGGACCGATCAACATAAAATTAGGTAGGGAGATTTTGGATCATATGAAACTTATATGTGTTAAATTTCATCACTATACTCGTATTTTTAAGCCAGTAATGAGAGTTAAAGTCATTTTCTGAAGGGGACCTTATATGGGGAGGTTCAATTATGGACCGATCAACATAAAATTTGGTAGAGAGGTTTGGGATCATAAGTGACTTACTTATGTCAAATTTTATTGTTATACTAGTACATTTAAGCCAGCAATTAGCGTTAAACAAATTTTTTGAAGGGGACCTTATATGAGGGGTAGGGTTAAATATGGACCGATCCACATAAAACTTGATAGAGACAAAAAAATTTCAATCCTCTATCTCTTTCCTTTCGAACTCTATCGTGCTTTCAACAGACAACAAGACAAACATTTTGAGATATAGTTTCTTAGAAGGAAAAAAAACATTTTCGATATGACCAGCAACCTCCATTTTGGAGCACCCTAATGTACACACACATATGAAGATAAAACTAAGTAGTTATATGGTAGTAATATGTCAAGTCTGCCTTAAATATATTTAAATATTTATATATGTACATTTGTATATATGTATATATATACATACATACATATATTTATTTTCCTTTTTATGTTTTCTTTGTATAGGGGATAACATGTTGATTCAATTTTAGCTGGGATTCCACGAAATCATTTTTGTGTTTTTTCTTATTTTTTTACATTTTTATTCAGTTTATTTTAAAAAGTCGTTGCCTTGCTTGATATGTGTTTTCGATATATCAGACTTTTTTTCTTACATTCGAGTTTTATTTTTTTTAATTTATTTTTTGTTATTGCAACATGCTGCTTGCTAGATGTTATTTCTTCTTCAATTTTAATGTACATACACATACATCTATACACATAACACTCATGGGCAACAAAATAAATACATCTATTTAGGGTCACTTTTTTCTCAGTGTTAAGAAGGAAATATCAGTTGATTTTGATAGGTATGTAAAAGAGGAAAAAATGATTTTTTCATTTTATTATTATGAAATTTAAAATGACTTATTCAGATTTTTTACAAGTTTATAACAATTAATAACTAACTGCTATTGTTAAAGCTATACAAAGTTTAAATAAAAATATTATTTATACCTATTTAACCCAAAAGTTTTTAACCCATAAAATCATAATAAATCAGTGTAAACAATATAGTTCCTGGGAACTATATCTTAACCTCAAACGGTATCTACGACGACATTTAATTTTAGAAAAATTGACATTACACTTTGTTGACGAAAATATGTATTGTATGTACATAGTTTCGAAAATACAGACATATTGGTCATATTTATTTTTATGTCCAAATTTTATATTTTAAAATAAAGGCTTGATTGATATCTGTTACATCTTCTTCCTTCTTCTAGATATTTTAACCTAAACCTCGCGACAACCAGAAATTTGAAGGTAAAATGTGCGTATTTTTTCGAACATATGTATGTACATATGTATGTGTACATAAAACATAAATGTTTGTAAATTGTGTTTAAGTACTTGCGCGCGCATTATTAATACTTTATATTGCATGTATTTACATGCTGTACAAAAGTAACACTCAGAAAAATCTCCTAAATAATCCTTAAATAAAATCCATGACACAGTTTTATATAAAAAAATTATGAAAATCTATTTTATTTGCAATTCTTACTACATATTTTTAATATGTATTCAAACTTTCAGGTACCACTTTATATCTAGGGATGATAAATCGGATTTTTTCCTTTATTGTTCTATAACAAAATTAGATTCATTGAGAATGAAACGAAATCTAATTAATACATACATATTTAAATCTGAATTATAATAGATTTCATCTGAATTTCTTTAAGTGCATTTGTTATTTGTTGTTGATGTTTTTAAGTACATTTAACCCTTTACATACAGAATGCGTACAAGCAAATGCATGTACAGTTTAACGCGCTTAACTACAATATGTGACTAAAGCTGCGTTTTTAGTTTTTCTGAACTGTCTGAATATTTTTATAGAAATAAAGATTGTGGCAACTCTATTTCTCAGTCAACAATGATATTTCACACATTCATTATTATTCGTTACAAAGTAATACGATGTGTAGATCATTGTATATTTCTTCTGACAAACGCACCCTACATCCTAAGTACTATTATGTATCTACAGGAATTCAGTAAAATAAATACATACATACCAAGAAACACAAACATTGTTGAAATACATATTTCTTTGTTCAATGTTTGGTTAATCTTAGACACCTACACTAGAGTGGGTCGAAAATAGGCTTTTCTTCTGGATCAACTTCTAATAGTGAAATTATGTTGTATTTTAACGTCAAATGGAAGACTGTAAAATATTATTAAATTATTTTGAGGTAAGAGCCCACCGCATCGCCGCCAAAGTTTGTAAATGCGTTTATATGGGAAAAATTGCACTTTTTGGAGTTTTTTTCACAAAATGAGGCTTAAGTATTAATTATTGCACCATTTTATAGCAAAATCGTAATGTCTACAAAATTGTCTTTCCAAAAAGATAGAAAAACTCAAAATTGGTTAAAAGAGTTCTGAGTTATTACAATTTTCCCCGAGAATTTTGTGATTCTGAGGACACATAAAACTAAATATAAGAACATTTTTTTTAGTTTTGAAAAATTTTACAAACAAATATTATGTTTATCTTTATAAGATTCATAAATGTGCTACTACGAATTTTTGTTCAAATTGGATAACGCTTACTTTATTTAGTCTGTGGTCAAAAAAGGGCTATTATTTTAGGAGCATCTCCAAAACTCCATTTTCAAACTTTAAAAAATTTTGTTAAATGGATTTTAAACAATTTAAGTTTTCTATACTGGATATTATAAAGGATATATATAAGAATTAAACACAAAAATAATGAGCTCAATACATCTCCTAGTTTTATGTGAAGTTGAAGGATTTCGGGAAAAAGGCAATTTTTGTCAATAATTAATTATATAATATTATTACCAATTGTTGCTTAATTTTCATCAAGTAAATTGCGATTATTATTTCCGAATCCATGAAAGTTATTTCTAATCAAATTTCCGAAATTAAAAATCATTAACCCTCTAAACACCGGGGTCCGCCACTCATTTGCAAAAGTAAATGCAACAAATTACTGAGCACAATCAAAACGGCAGAATACAAACTACAGACCAGTTCAGGTCTAAAATAAAAAAAAAAAACAAATTTACTTATATATTAGCAAAAAACCCCTGCAGTTCTACAAGAATATATCACTTTTTCTTTTTACGACTTGGAAATGAAGAGACACCTAAAAATCGACACTTTGATCTGCATTAATACACATAAAGAATAATCTCATTCTAGATTTTATTTTATCCAAAAAACGTATGTTCTTGAAGATTAGGACGATTTTCCCTAGCCGTACTCATGATGGTATGACCCCCATTCATGCATTGGATTTGATTGGAACTTGGAAAGTAGATTATGAGGGGAAGATAGAAGAAGAATTGTTTGTGGACATACTCTGATTTAAATCTTTTTATATCAAAAGTGACGGGGAATACTTCTGCAGGAAGTTTGTTCGACAGCTGAATAATGGGTTTTTCCTATAATGTGTTGTGTAGTGTTTTTCTCGGGGAATTCCGCAAAATTTTCAATCCCGAATTCCCGGTAAATTGTGCGGAAATTATTTCACCTAGTTTTATGTGATTTTTTTGGCAAAAAATTTTGTTAGCAATAAATACCTATGTATATTGATTTGAAATGTAAAATTTAGAGAAGATATATAAAAAGGTGCTAAAAAGTAGGAAACAAATTACTTTTAAATAATAGTGTAGGGAATTAAAAACATTCCTATTGATATGTTTCAGGTTTGTATAAAACATAGAAATCGTGTTTAATCTTGAGTGCTTCTTTCAAATTATAGATATCTTAAAAATAATACGACATTGTATTTTAATAGCTGCTATATTCTTAAAATTTTATTATTTCTTCTGGGCTGGAATTCCCGGGATTCCGGAAAATTTTAAAATGAATCCCGTTTTCCAGGAAATGAAATAGTCCGAGAGAAAAAAGCACTAGTGTTGTGCGATCCTCTGGCCAATCGATCACAATTATGTGTATTCTTGATGAATCATATGTGTTGCGCAAAAATGTGGGTATCGGCAATATGATCCGTAATATCAGAGGAACACATTTCATTGTAATAGCCAAGGCAAGGATTTTCATGCAAATATGAAAATATGCACCAAAAAAATATTTCCTTGTAAAATTTATTTATTAACATTAAATTTTATGGATTATGATCAAGTGACCCAACTACAAAAAATAGATTTGGACGAAATTTGCACCAGTACTATTGGATAGTAGGCCAGACACATAGTTCAAGAACTTTATCGGTCAAGTACTGCCGGAGTTAAAGGGGATCAAAGTTGGACATTTTTTTTCAAATGAGTGTCACTTCTCATCTAATTGTCCAAAGGAGTTTAGATAGATATTTCTTTACTGTTTACAATTTTTTTTAAAGTTATTTTTTTTTTTAAATTTTAAAAATATGTAATACAAAAAAACACAATTTGTGTTCGAAAAATTAAGCTATAAAAATGTTAAAAATAAGCAATTTATGCATTTGTAACAAAATATGCAACAACAAATCGATGCCATTTTATGGCAAATTCTTTGATTCGAAAAGAAAACTACTTAAAAGTTATTTTGAGTTACTGACTACAAACATGCATTTGCATACAATTCCTTGCCCTGGTATTAACGATATAAAAGTGAAATACTCTTCACGATGCGATAAGTAGCTTCGCCCACTCCTGTACGGGTTCGAGTAGCTTCAAAGTTGACCTTGAAGCTCCAGCCCATAAATGAGAATTATATTCCTTTTTCGGTTTAACAACGCAGAGAAGAAGTCTATTTAGAAACCCCAAGTAATCACTTCATTATTCATTAGAAAGATAATCATCCTTTTGTAATAGATCATATATACTATTGGATAGTACGTCAGACACAAAATTTCAGGTCTATCCGTCAAGATCTGCCGGAGTCAGAGGGGGTCAAAGTTGGACATTTTAGTCATGAAGGGTTTTATTCAAATGAGTGTAACTTTTCACATATTAGTCCTAGCAAAAATTTCTTCTATTTCTTCATTCTACCCAATTTTTTTTTTTTTTTTTATTTAAAATTAAAAAATTTTTTTTTTTATATTTTTGGCTCAAAACAAAGCTTAGACCATTGCCTTTAAGAGCTTTGTGATTACTTAGTGGGATGCGAGTGGGATATATGTATATAAAAATATTTTAATTCCAAAAGCAAAGTTTTTCAGTTAAAATATTATTTTTTTTTTCACATATGCCCTTGCATCCACAAAGCTCTTAAAGGAAATGGTCTAAGCTTTCTTTTCAGTAAAAAATACAACAAAAAAGTCCATTTTGAAAAAATAGGGGAAAATTAAATATTGAATTTTATTCTTGAGTTAAAAATAATTTTTTGATGGATATCCCACTCGCATCCCATTATGGGACTAAAAAGCCCTTTAAGGAAATTGTATAAGCTTTCTTTTAATCAAAAAGACAAAAAAATAAAAAAAAATGGAAAGAATGAAAAAAGAATGAAGAATGAATAAATAGCTATCTGAACTCCTTTGGACAATTTTTGCTAGAACTAATAGGTGAAAAGTTACACTCATTTGAATAAAACTTTGTATGACCTAAACGTCCAATATTGACCCCCTCTAACTCCGGCAGTACTTGACCGATAGAGCTGAAAATTTGTGTCCGGCCCTACTATCCCATAGTACTAATCTTGGTGGAAATTTCATCCATATCGATTTTTAAAGTTGGGTCACTTGACACGAAATTCCCCATAGGTATAAATATTGGTAGGAAAAAGGGAGAAAATTATATGTAATTTTAAACTTGTTTAAATTAGTTTTAGTATATATAATTCCTTCCTATTTCTAGTTACGAGTGTAGATGATAGAGATGTGCAAAAAACATTACCGCCCAATAACTAAAATTGCTATATAAAAATGTTTATAACTTGCAACATATTTTTGACACCCTTTAAATTTTCAATTAAAATTTATTGTAATTTATTTGTTAAATTTTTAAATTCTAAAACTAGCTACACTGTTCCATAGCAATATTTGCGTTTGTTCCAAAAAGAGGCCATAAATGGCACATATATCGTCACTGGCAACTGCATTCTAAATTGTTTGTCTTGTTTTTGCAACTTGCTTTTCATTTTTTTGCTTGTTTTTATTTGTGGAGTATACAAACGATGTGATGCTGTTTGCTGCTGAGTTTCTCAAATAACATGTTTTCTGTTGTTACTTATGTTGATGCTGCTGTTATTATTTTTGTTCTTGCTGATATTCTTAGTATTTGCCATAACGTAGTTAAACGAACAGTTTGTCTTTTTTTGTTTGTTTTGCGAGCAACGCAGGAAGGCGTTTTTGCTCGTTAGCATTGATGATGTTGACGCTTCATTATCATCATATGATTTTTGCAATCGCTAGTTGCTGCTGCAGTTGGTGTACATAATGATAAAGCGCGAATCGTTTGTGTGGTTGATTTAGATTTTTATTTATTATAATTCTTTTTATTGTACACTTATTACATAGATATGTACATAAGTTTTTGTTCTCCTAAAATTGGTTGATGTTATAAGTTTATCGTTTCAAATGTACTCACTTACTAGTTCGATCAGTTGCAGATGATTGTGAATATATTTATCTATTTTTGTCCTAGAGTTGCCATATTGCAACACCTCGATTTAAATAGATATTACATAATTATAATTTGTAACAGCAGAATGGAAATCAACTACAATTATTTAAAATTATGGAAAAATTTTGTTTTCAAAAAGATTTTTTGTCTTGTATGTCTCCACATGGAAACACAGGCCCGTGTGTTGCCACTAATAATAAGATTTCTTTTGGTAATAGGGATTTGTTATTTAAGGACCTAATACCCCCGTTCACATTATGCAATTATTCGTAATTCACGCTCTCATTCATCATTCAACCCCCAATTACATACTGAATGACATGATTGGCCATACAAAATTTCAGCTGCGAATTACACAAGCTGTACGTAATTCAGTTTGAATTACGTACGAATTACGAATGAATGAGTGTCATCTCTAATTTTTATCGGGTATTTATCATAATCAGATGTTTTTTTCATTCGTTGGAGACAAATAAAAAATAAAATCACAAATAAATAGAAAATATATAACTTAATTTGTTAAAATAATGTAACAAACGTATTTTTGTATCATACATACACACAAATATTCCAAAAAAAATTACAAAATAATGAATGAAAAAAAAAACAACATAGCGATGAACTGTCAAAACGAATTACGAATGTTTCGTAGAAACGGGTTAATTGGCTATCGTCCTTCAGGGGCCGAATTAAGTAATTCGACTGCTCGTGTGAACTTGGTATAAGATTCAAAATTAATAACAGTATTAATTACAAAACAAACTACTTTTCATATAAATCAAAAATAATTCCCGGGCATAAAGGGCGAAGAAAACAACATAGTTTGTAATGAAATTGAAGATTTAAGTAGAAAAATTATTACTGAGATAATAATCAGAATCAGAAAATTCCATACTGTTTTCAATATTATTGTTTAATTATTAAAACGCCTGTTTAGTTAATAAAAACTTTAGTCTGTAACTTGTATGGTTTTGTGTTCCACATGAGGAACTAAGCTATGTATGTATGTACCCAGCAAAATAAAAATTACTTCTTGAGAATAACTTCAGAAGTAGTGAATTTGGAATCAAAAAGAACATCCCTCCTATGACAAGCCTGTGTTAAAATCGTCACTTCTTCTGGTCTTTTTCACTACTTCCATGGAGTAAATTCTACTAATTTTTCGCTTATTTGGAAGTTCTTTTTTTGCTGGGAGGTTCAACTTGATGTGAAAAAGTGTGAAAAGTTACATCTAAAACTACAGGCCACTTATAGTTTATTTTTAAATAAAGAAAAGGACGACTCACGGCTCATCCAAAATTTACCGTGCTTTGTTTTATGTTGATTCCCAAAATATTTTAAGTCTAGCAATGGGCGTTCGTAAAAAAGGTATTTTTGAATTATTTTTTTTTTTTTAATTTTAGTTTTGTTTTGAAACAATTATTCAATATAGGGTATCATTTGAAAGGTGTTTTAAAGACGCTTCCAATGATGTTTTAATCATAAATAACAGTCTCCTCATAATTGTCATATTCCAAAAAGATTTTAAATTTTTATGTTTTTCATGGATATAAATAAAATTTATGCATAATTTTGCAAATTGTGTACACCTTTAGACGCGGATTTAAAAACCTTGCAAATGATACCACATATTGTATATTTTGTTTAAGAAAAAACTGTAAAATTTAAAAAAATAACTAAAAAGGGTCTTTTTTTGTAACCGGTCCAGCTCACGAACGGGCATCGATAGACTCAAAATATTTTGGGAAGCATCTTAAACAAAACAATGATTTTTTGAAGCTGGGTAAAATATTGAATTGAACACGAAAAATCGTATCCCCCATTGCATATTTTCTTGAAAACTGTCCAGCTCACGAACGGACAATACTAAACCCAAAATATTTTGGATAAGATCATATTACATAACAGAGAATATTTTGATTGAGTATCACAATTTTTGTGAGTCGGTCTAATGTTCATACAATGAACTTCAGAAGTAGTTAATTTGGAATCAAATAAAAAGTACATCCCTCCTATGACAAGCCTGTGTTAAAATCATCAATTCTTCAGGTCTTTTTCAGTAATTCTACTTCTTTTTCGCTTCTTTGGAAGTTCTTTTTTTGCTGGGTATATGTTTTTGAGCAAAGTTTCGTAAAAGTGTTAATGATATTGTTTTTCATCAGTCATTGCACCCTGCGAATTACTACTGTAGTCAGAGTTGCCATTTAAACACAATTCCAAACAATAAAGGCATGTTAAAATGGATCAATACTCTCAACACCACGGAGTGAATTATAGTTAGACCAGGCAGACAACTACTTTTTTTTTGCTGTTTAGTTTTTGCCTTGAACGCAACATTTATAGGACGTTGTGTAGCATATAATAGTTATAATTGTGGTACGTGGCGATGCTTGGGATTTTGTCAGTCGTCAGTATATGAGGATAAACATTTTGTAATTGCAGTTCAGCACAGCTACACTTTAGCACTTTATGATACCACATTGACTTTACATACCACATTTATGTATATATGAATAGTTAAGTATACATAAGTACATATCGCTCATATACAAGACCGACATAAATCAAAAAACTTCATTCTGAGTAAACAGAATTTATTTTTTTTAGGACATTTTTCTATTTTTATACATATGTATGTATGTACATTAGGGTTATAACTTTTATACAATTTTTGGAAATTTCAAATCGGCCCTATCCATCATTCCACATAGAGCAGAAAAATATACGTCGAAAATGTATATTACTTTTTCCCGACCGTTAAAAATAGTTTCCGCGGTAAATGCCTTGAAGTTTTCGATGTAAACAGGTGTCATTGTTTGAACACTACATCTATACGGAGATATTGTATACCAAAAGCACTCAAAAACATCTCGGTGAATAATTGGTTCATAATTGGTCTGAATGCCTCTTTACCGAAATATCACATATGTTGTGTTTTAAAAACTTTTTTCATTTTACTTTTGTCGTTTATAAGAACAAATCACTTATAAACTGAAAAAAGACTTAAATTTTGTTTGATCACATGTTAGCCTGCACAAAGGCTCATAATTTGAGAACTATGTCCTTTAAAGAGGAATATTAAATTCGCCATAGTCTTTTGTTTTTGGCGTTGTTAATATTTTTGTACACAGAGTTGGTGGTTTATTTTTTCATTATTTATTTCCCGTCAACTAACCACTAACTATGGGTTAAATGCTTAATTACAGACCCATAAAACTAATTTTCAACACATGAAAACATATTTCATCAGATACTCCTTTTCCATTTATTACTAATTGTAGTTTATTAAAAAACGAAACAAAAAATATAAACACACAAACATGTCCGTCCGTCTGAGCCGTTTAAATTTCATACTGAACTACCAAGTGTAGCAATGAATTTCACTTTTAATTTAAGGTTCACAAAGTACCTATGTATATATTAAATAAAAATTTACTCATTTCTAATCTAAGAAAAACAATACGAAACATAATATAAATACATAATTTTAATTTGTCGGTTGTGATAAGTTACATGAAGTTCGATATAAAATTATTTGCGGATGTGTGTGTAACAAGTGGTCTAAATTATTTGTGCTTGAAATTTAAAATTACACTACATATATGTAAGTACATCATATCTGAAGGCTAGACACGGTAACATTTTGCAAGGGATATAATTTAGAAGAAAAAAAAACAAGTTTGTGTGCTATATTCGGCTGGGCCAAATTCTAAATACCCTCCACCAGCTACTTCTATATTAATGTCTTTTTAATTGATCAAATATTTGTGGGAAAAGTTTTTTATGTTTTCTAACGGAAATAAACACAATTGTAAGATTTATTTAACATTATGAACACAATTTTTTATGGCGCCTTTAGGTACGCTTTAGAAATATATGCATGTATGTAAAATATTTAAGGAAATGTGTATTGTTATACACAATTTGTTTTATACTGTGCAATACAATTTATTAATTATTTTGTAATGAGTAATCTGTGTAAAGAAAACACATGTGTGATGATTTTCATGGAATTATATTGCATATAGACAGACGGACGGTCAGGACATAGCTAAATCGACTCAGAATTTTATAAGGACCATGAATATGTGTTTATATTTTGTTCAGACCAAGTTTTCTCATTGTTACACACGAAATGCCAAACTTATATAAACCCTACCACTATCAAACTGATAGTGGTAGGGTATAATAATGGGCACACATTTCTAAAATAGAATTTTTGTTGATAATATAGGGTTAAATTCTTTTCATGCGCAGCACATTATATTCGATGCAAGAAACATACTTTCAGTTAATTAAATGGAAAAAAAGGGTATAAGGTTTTGGTTTTCATATATTTACAGTAACTATGCACCATAAAAAAGTATTAAAAATGACAATAAGAAAAACAAATAAAGAGATCAATGCCGGCAAAATTAAAAAAATGAATTAGAACCCATCACATGAAAATGACACTAAGAGTAGGATTTTACACTGAAATGAACGATACTTATGTGTAGAGTAAAAGAGCAATATGATATTTTTCTAAAAATAACATTAAATAGTAAGTTAAGCCTTAACAACGAATATAAGTTTACAATGATTAAAATAACCGGTTCTATTTTTGAAATTTCAATGATATTGGAAAAAAACTGAGTATTTATAAATCCCTAATTAAATGCTATGTTAAAAACCAATTTTCTTGCCAAGATATTACTTCTAAGACGTAGTAATCTTCAACTGTTTTTTTTTCGAAATCGCAGATATTAGAGAGAGAGAGTGAGATTTACCTACTAATGTATAACTTTTTTACATCAATTTCCATTATGTTAGTATGAAGTGAAAAATTTTGGTTTTGGAACTGAGTACTACAAAATATGCTCCTTAAAGTCTTTGATATAGTTTTATCTATCTTATTAAAAAAATCAAAATATTATATTTGAAGGTACATATATTTATTAAGTAAAAATTTACCTTAAATTCAGATAAAAGAACACCATATTTAGAATTTAAATCTTATGATTTTTTCGAAACTATTTAGGAAATAGAAAAATGTAATCAAAAATTCAAACCGTTTTTGCCAAACGATTGTTTTTGAGTTATGATGGTTTTGTAAGCGATATGAAAATATTAAACAAGGAATGCTTCCTTATAAATAAACTTTGATATATATGAGCCGATGGTTTTGTTATTATTAAAAAAATTTTGTAATTTATTAGATCTATGTTGAATTTTATCATCATATATCGATATTAATATGAACATCAGGGTAATATTTGGAAGAGGGCCTTTATGAGGGCTAAAGTATGGACCGTACTTTAAAAACAAAACGTTCTTGTTCAATTTTTATAACCATAAATTGTTTTTTTTTTTTTTTGTATAAGGTGTTTATGGAGGGTCGAGTAATTTATTATTTATAAAATAAGTTGTTTATTTCGAATTTTATAGCCCAAGTCGTAACCAATGAGAGTTAAAGCAATTTTCTGAAGTGGGGGTAGGATTAGTTATCGATCCATCTTCATCAAAATCGGTAGAAAGATTTCAGTTCCCATAGAACTTGTTCATGTCGAATTTCTTCGCTGTATTTTGTGGCAGTAATGAGCTTTAAAATCATTTTCCGAAGGGGACCTTATGTGGGGGTAGGATCAATTATGGACCGATCCTCATAAAATTTTATAGAGAGCTTTTGGCTTATATGAAACTTATTTATATCGGATTTCATCGCTATAGTCGTATTTTTAAAACAATAATGCCAGTTAAAGCTATTTTTTGGGGGTGCACTTATATGGGGGCTATCCGAAAACGTGGACCGATATTGCCCATTTTCAATACCAAACAAACCTTACCTGTAAGAAATATTTGTGTAAAAGTTCATTGTGCTTTCAACAGACAGGCAGACAGACAGACGGACAGATAGACAGGCATGTCTAGATAGTCTAAGAATTTAATAAAGACCCAGAATAAATATACCAATATTTCAAAGTGTTACAAACGAAATGACAAAATCAATATACCCACCATCTTTTTTGATGGTGGGTATAAAAAGGGGTTAATAGACAGATAGAGATACCACCTCTTTTGCATTAGGGTTGTATGATCACAGTGGCTTACTTCTAGCTAAAATAAATTAATAGTATTAGAAACTGCAACAACAAAAAAAAAACGTGATATAATGAAACGTTTAAAAAAATTCAAATAATAGACAAAGGGGTTCAATTTATATAATTACACTTTAAACTGACAGACGGACCGACTCGCGCAAGTATTATTAGCTAAATACCATGTAACTTAAATATAACTCTGTTTTATTGTTTTTGTATATTTACAAATTATGACAAGCTGACGATGACAACAATAAAAAAGGGTGAATAAAATTATACATCAAACCTACTGGAACGCGCAACACGCACAGCACCACATTCAAATTTTGATTGTATGCAGCAATTATTCTATACATTCTATTTTATTGTTTACATTGTCAAAATTAGGAGGGAAGCATTGCATCAACAAATTTATATAAAACTTGAAGAAAAGGAACGCACAAAGCAAATTGTCACAACTAAATACTACAAAATACTTTTACTAACCGCATATTAAAATCTTCAAGTACATATATAGTATGTGTGTATGTATGTATGTATGTATGTATGTATGTATGTATGTATGTATGTATGTATGTATGTATGTATGTATGTAGTATGTCTGTATGTATGTATGTATGTATGTATGTAGTATGTATGTATGTATGTATGTATGTATGTATGTATGTATGTATTATGTATGTATGTCTGTATGTATGTATGTATGTCTGTCTGTCTTCTGTATGTCTGTATGTCTGTCTGTCTGTATGATGTCTGTATGTCTGTATTTTTGTCTTCTGTCTGTCTGTCTGTATGTATGTCTGTCTGTCTGTTCTGTCTGTCTGTCTGTCTGTCTGTTGTATGTCTGTTCTGTCTGTCTGTTCGTCTTTATTCTGTCTTCTGTCTGTTGTCTTCTGTCTGTCTGTCTGTCTGTTTCTTCTGTCTGTCTTTCTTCTTTTATTTCTGTCTTTTCTGTCTTCTGTCTTTGTTGTCTGCTTTATGAATTAATCGTTTTTTGTGACCTTGTATTAGCATGTGTTACAACCGCATCTTTTTTTCGGAGTTTTTTTTTTAAGTTTGATTCATAACTCTCCGATGTAAACCGATTTTGCTCATTTTCAATACCAAACTGCCTAGTACAATAGTGAATCTTTTGGCCGAATTTCATTAATTTATTTAGCATTCTTTTTAGGTGAGCGTGTTTTACACAGACAGACAGACGGACATAGCTAAATCGACTCAGAATTTGATAAGGATAAAAGTGTTTGATTTTATTTTAAAAGTTTTCAATGACACTTTCGAATGTTTCTAATTCTATTACAGAATTGTTCAATTATATTTCAGGTTGGACGTTTCTAAAATACTATTGGAAATTGTGTGAATTTGGAATACGTCAATTGATATTTGTTGTGCTATAACTATAATGTCGTTCACACAAAACTCATTATTATTCCCAAAAAATAGAGATGACATATCATTCCTTATTTTTGTTTGAAAGAGCATAAAAATGTCAATTAAAATAATTAAAAACAATCACATGAATAGAAAATGTTTTCATCGCACACTAAACGAATAATGGAAATGTTTGTACATTAGGGTGGCCCCGTTTGTATGGAGGAAAAATAAGGTGTCGATTATAAGATAGCGTTTCTCAAAATGTTTGTACTGGAGTCAATATTTGGCGAGCTGGATCAAAAGAAAAACAATAACATAGAAACCGTTATTTACAAAGCAAGCATAACAAATAATTAGATGTTTGGGATAAATTGTGTTAATATTTTAGATAAACTGAAAAATTTTATTGATAATAGAATGAAACCATAAAGTGTTATATACCATTGTAAAGAAATTACTCGTATGCTGATGAACATATTAAGTACGTTGGATAAATATAGCTAGCAAAATAGAGTTTAAAATATTAAAATGAAATACAAAATATAACTAATTTCGAAAAACAGAAAAAAACATTTCAGTGAAATTGTATAAGGTTTACAATGTAATAATTTCAATTAATTATATTGTATAATTCAATGTAAAAATTTAATAATTTTGGAGTTGTATACAAATTTGTGTTATGTCATCGAGATTGTCTCTCAAAGACCTTTCATATGATACTACATTTGCGTATGGTTTATTTGGTAGAAATGTGAAAAAAATTCTTAAAAACCTTAAAAAGTTACCTTTTTATCTCTCCAAATATTGCCGTCAGGACAAAAATTTTGAGAAATGGTATCTTAGAATGAACTAAATTTTCATTTTCGGTGGGAACATCAGCAGCTTTAATTTTGTGGCCACCTTAATGTACATACATGTGTACGAAATCAAATATAAGTGATGTCGGTTTAAATCTTAAGTTGGAGGTCCACATCACGCGGTCTACGCTTTCTCTCATTCTATGCGTATATGAAAAAAGTAGAATCAATGTATGTATTTGTATGCTGCAAGTTACAAGTACAAAAGCTTAAGGTGGAAGTACACAACACGCGTTGATGCGGCAACGCGTTTCACGCTTTTCAAACTTTTCGCGCTTTATAAGCGGCAAGTTACACACCACGCGTAATTTTGATCTCTCTTTTAATGTTTTTTAGGACTATAACTATTTTATAACTATAATTTTTCAGTACATAAGTTTCATAACTATATTTATACCCTACACCACTATAGTAGGAAGGGTATTATGCGTTTGTGCTGATGTTTGTAACGCACTAAAATATTAGTACTATACCCACCTTTAAGTATACCGATCGACTCAGAATCACTTTCTGAGTTGATTTAACGATGTCCGTCCGTCCGTGTGTCCATGTAAACGTTGTTATCAAAGTACAGGTCGCAATTTTCAAGATAATTTGATGAAATTTGGCATACATGTTTCTTTTGACCCAAAATGGTTAAAATCGGTCCATTATTTCATCTAGCCCCCATACAACTGAACCCCCCGAAAAGGGCTTTTGAGCTCATAATTCTGTATAGTATAAATGTATCTCGATAAAAGTTCGCACAACTAAGTTTTATACAAGCCTTGATGACCTTGCCGAATTTCTAAATGATCGGACTTCATTTGACCCTAGCTCCCATACAAACCCCCCTTCGGAAAATGACTTGAATATCCGCAATTCACTTATTAACACTGTTATTGCAATGAAATTTATCACAGACAATTATTATATAAATATAAATCTATCCAGCCCATTTTATCGGGATAGGTTCACATTTGCTCCTTTCCCCCATATAAAGTCTCTTTCAGAAAATTAGTTTTTCGTCAATAAATTGCTTAAATAAATCGGAATCAAGGTAATATTCCAGATAAATGCTTTATTATGAAAAATAGATCACATTTAATATTCATAACTATTGTAGGGTCTCATATGGTCGGTCACGCCCGACTATACTTTCTTACTTGTTTTTCAATATTTTTCTTCCATTGTTGAAGAAATTTATTTCATTATACCCTACACCACTATAGTGGGAAGGGTATTATGCGTTTGTACTGATGTTTGTAACGCATTAAAATATTAGTACTATACCCACCTTAAAGTATACCGATCGACTCAGAATCACTTTCGATCTAACGATGTCCGTCCGACCGTCCGTGTGTCCATGTAAACGTTGTTATCAAACTACAGGTCGCAATTTTCAAGATAATTCGATGAAATTTGGAACACACGTTTACTTTGACCAAAGGACGAAGCCTATTGAAAATGGTTAAAATCGGTCCATTATTTCACCTAGCCCCCATACAACTGAACCCTCCGAAAAGGGCTTTTGAGCTCATAATTATGTATAATATAAATGTATCTCGATGAAAGTTCGCACAACTAAGTCTTATGACCTTGCCAAATTTCGAAATGATGGGACTTCATTTGACCCTAGCCCCCATACAAAGCGCCCTACATAAAGTGACCTTGAATATCCGCAAATAATTTATTAGCACTGTTATTGCAATGAAATTTAGCACAGACAAATTTTATATAAATACAAATCTATCCAGCCCATTTTATCGGGATCGGTCTACATTTGCTCCTATTCCCCATATAAAGCCTCTTTTAGAAAATAAGTTCTTCGTCAATAAATTGCTTAAATATACCGAAATCAAGGTAATATTCAAGATAAATGCTTTATTATGAAAAATAAATCACATTTAATATTCATAGCTGGTGTAGGGTATCATATGGTCGGCCAAGCCCGACTATACTTTCTTATTTGTTTTAGTTTATTTTTATTCTACACAAAACAAAATACAACCCTGATCAGCTGCTGACGCGTCAAAAGTTGCTGAACTTTTCGCGGCAGACGCGTTACAAACTACAATGTGTAACTTTTAAATGAAAAAACACTATTTCAACTTTTTTTGACAGAAGCCTATAACGCGTTGCCGCGTACAACGCGTGTTGTGTACTTCCACCTTTAGGGTGCTTTGACGCGCAGAGAGTCTAAAGGTCACACGAACATGTCAACTGTTATTTACAATTTATATTATTTTTTAATATATATTTATCACTTATAGTAAATTAAAACGAGCTTAATGGTGAAAAAAAGCTGCTGTTTGAACAACCCCCGTTTTAAGCCATATTTATATTAACAGCGCGAAGACATTTTTGTTTGTAAAATAAATTAAAATATATCTGAAAGTCTAATCAGTCGTACATGTATAAAAGCAGATATTTATCTACTTCATTCTTCGAGATATCTCAACAAAAACTTGAGACTCGATTTTATCGTTTAGATGGATTTCAAATTTTGCTAATTCAGTTGACATGTATAATTTAGAAAGATATAAAATACTTTTTATTCCACTTAGACGGGGTCAAAGTTGGACATTTTGGTCATACAGGGTTTTATTTAAATGACTTTTCACTTATTGGTCCTAGCAAAAATTGTCCAAAGGAGTTCAGACAGCTATTTCTTCATTGTTTCCTAAAAAAATTACTTATTTAATTTTTTTCTTCCTTTTTTGCTTAAAAGAAAGTCTATACAATTTTCTTTAAGGGCCTATAGAATTTTCCCATAATGGGATGCGAGTGGGATATCTATCAAAAAACTTATTTTTTAACTCAAGAATAAGATTTTTTTCAATATTTGGATTTTCATTTTTCAAAATGGACGTTTTTGTTGTATTTTTTTACTCGAAAGAAAGCTAAGACCATTTCTAAGCAAGGGGCATATGTAAAAAAATTTAACTCAAAAAAATAAGAGAGACAGAACGAGAGGAGGAAAGCACAAACCATTTATGATTATGTGTTCTAATGCCCTTTTTCCATTATTATTTTTATTTTTGTATTTATAATATTTCTATGGTTATACAGAGGATCAATCTGCTTAAATGATTAAAATCTTTGTATGTATTTATTTTATCAGCTTTTTGTACAATAGATAAATAAATGGATACAATAACACCAATAATTGAAAACATAAACTTAAGGTACACACAGCACACCCAGAAAACATTTGATAAGTCTAAAAAACAAGTTTCTCGTATTCTGAACCTTGTGACAAAAACCAAATTAAAAAAAGCATTGCTACTGAGTCCTATGTTCAATAATATGAAAATATCACACTTTTAAGATTTTGTTTACTGGGTTACGGCAAATATATCCATACGTATGAATGTATGTATGAACAAAATCTATGTGTTATGTTATGTATTTATTTACTTTAAACGATTTGAGTTTCTTAGGAATTCGTTGTATTAATAACAAAATATATAAATATGTATTTATTAAGGAACACATATAACTGTTAGCAATGTTGTTGTTTTCGTTTTTACACAAAAGTTTCCGCAACGATTCTTATAATACTTGTACCTATAACAATTCGTTTCTATAAATTATTAAAAAAAATTATTTTTCGAAAAATAATGGAACTTATTTAAAAAATCATTTAATCAGTAAATCCTTATTTTAAACTTACCATTGTAACAGGCAGACCCCCGGCGCCACCATTTGAATACGAGTAAGGTGATACTAGATAACCCATATTAAAGCTAGATGCATGTGGTTCAATCTTGCCTAAAAAGGAAGAGAAAAATAAGTAAGATTAACAAGATTATTTATATTTAAATACAGAAAATCCTGGTAAAACGAATCTCACTTTTATTAAAAACCCTTAAAACGCAGAGCAAAATTTTTTACAATAACTGCCTATAACGAATGTTTAAGAAATTTTATACTCGAAATAAGGAATACAGATATGTAAACTAAAAATTGTTCACTTTGACAATATTATATAGCAAGCAAAATATAATTTAAAACAGGAAAATGAATTAAATCATTCCTGATTTTAATCATACTGCATATTCTACCTATCGAACAAAACGTCATACATTCATTTTATTTACAAGAATTACGGACAAATATTATTTCATTAGAACATTATTATATAAAAAATTGGAATCTATAAGACGTAACGTTACGTTTGTCCGAATCAAGTTTAAACCATAATTTGAATAAATAAAGTAGATGTCCAACCCAGCACTATTATTCCAGATCGATGAAATTATCGGCATAAGACTCAGTTATCGTTTCTTAAGCTTAACATAAGTTTAATTTTAAGTTTTTACATTAAATGTATATCCAACAAATTAAATTAATGAAGTTGTCGAAAACGAAAATCCATTCCACCCAGATGTACAAAATGCTTTTTTATTTTATTATTTTTATTTACAGCTAATGGTAAAAAAATATGTAATATAATATTTTTGTAATGCTTTTTATTAATTAATAAAATATCTAGTAAAAAAATTAACACAATATTTAATTTAACAAATAATTAAAAAAATAAATATATTAATTCGTTTGTAAAATATTTAAAACAATTAAAACATTAAGAATTATAAAAATGACAGCTCTTACACTCATTAGCAGGCATGCCTTAAAAGTCGCATGTAAATATTCTAGATTTTACGAAGGGCATTTAAAATGAAATAGAAAAAAAGGCATGCATGAAAAGTAACAATCTAAAACATGACTAACACAAGGCAACAATATTTACGCCCAGAGACAAATAATATTTTTCCGAGATATTGAATTCGTAATTTTGAAGAAAATTTGTTTGAGATGTTATAACAGTGCACACTGGTTTCCCCCATATGCCAAAAATCTAAAAAAATTAATTTTTTTCTAAGTTTTATTGCACCAAATTTATTACTAAAATAGAAATATTATTTATTTACTGCTACATAATAATATATTTCGTTAAAATATTTTTCGTTAATTAAACTTAACATCTTCTGACCGCCTTTTGCCTTTATTATTAATTTCATTTGAAATTATGTTGGCTACGCCCATGAAATACGACTTTCATTGTTAATTAGAGCCAACATTATATGAGAAAATACTTAATAATAGCAATTAATTTGAAATAATAAATGATGAAAGCGAAGATCTTTTTTTACTTTTTGTAACTAAAAGTGGAAGTACACACACAACACGCGTTGAGGCGGCAACGCGTTTTACGCTTTTCAAACTTTTCGGGCTTTAGAAGCTGCAACACGCGTCATTTTGATCTTTCTTTGTTTTTAAGACTATTACTGTTTTAAAAATTAAAACTTTAGGATTTTGTTTATTTTTTAATATTTTTCTTTGATTGTTGGTGAAATTTATTTCCAGGGATCGTAAATAATAATTATTTTTGAATTTTTTATAGAAAAAAATCAAATACAATAAAATATCGGAAAACAAATTCAAACATACCATTTTTATTGGTTTGAGCTATATTTTTATAAAACGATATGATTTTAAAATTTTTGATTTTTATTTTTTTGGCAAAAAATAATAATTATTTTTTGATTTTTATTTTTTTTTGGGCAGAAATAAAAATCTTTTTTTGATTTTTATTTTTTTGGCAGAAATAAAAATCAGTTTATTGTAATATTTTCCGTTTATAATGCATATGTACATACCTACATACATACATACATACATACATACATACATACATACATACATACATACATACATACATACATACATACATACATACATACATACATACATACATACATGATGATTGGTACATACATACTACATGTTTATTAGAATAAATTGATTTTTATTTCTGCCAAAAAAATAAAAATCCAGAATAATTATTATTTCTTCCAGAAAAAATAAAAATCAAAAATTGATTTTTATTTCTGCCTGAAAAAATTAAAATCGAAAAATAATTATTATTTCTGCCAAATAAAAATAAAAATCAAAAATAATAATTATTTTTGGATTTTTATTATAAAAATCATAACGGTTACGGTCCCTGTTTATTTCATTTTAGTTTATTCTTATCCTACACAAAATAAAACACAATCCTGATCAGCTATCGACGCGTCAAAAGTTGAAAGTTGCTCAACTTTTCGCGACAGACGCGTTACAAACTACAGTGTGTAACTTGTTAAATGAATATACACTATTTCAACTTTTTTTGACAGAAGCCCAAAACGCGTTGCCGCGTACAATGCGTATTGTGTACTTCCACCTTAAGAGCACACATACATCATACATTTAAAATGTGAAAGAAGAGAATAAAATAGTGAGATGCTGAAGCCAAAGTGTGAGTCGAATATTGAATGCCTTAATTTAAAAATATATAAAAAAGTACAAATTTCAAATTCCTCCTCGCATCACTAACAAACCATGTGTCAAAAATAACAACATTTTATTTATGTATGTGAAATATTGATTTTATGTTAAATTTAATTTTATTTATTAAGAAGCACAATTCTATAATTGCTGTTTATCTATCTCAGCAGTCATTAAGTTGTTTCATAGCGTGCTTTTAAAAATATCGCAACGATTTAAAAAACAATAGATGGATCTTTTGTTGAAAACAGTATTGCCATATTTTAAAATATTTATTATAAAATGTCAAAATTACAATATAAGAAGTAAACTTTATATAACCAGCCGGTTATAAGTTTAAATTACTATTGAAATATTCCTGTGATGTAACCCTAAGAAAAAACCTCAAACCTAAGCAGAATGGGGAAGTCCGCGGTTAGCATGTAATCTATGTCATCATAACAATACAAAATTGGATTCTGACGAATGTAGAGCATGTGGAGAAATGAAATCTAAAACACCTTCAAAATATTTTGGAATCGATATTATTCCGGACATAAAGGTGGAAGTACACAACACGCGTTGAGCGGCAACGCGCTTTACACTTTTGAAACTTTCGCAATAACGTCTTGAAAACGAAATTATTGAACATCGGACGTATACTATACATACATACATACATACATACATACATACATACATACATACATACATACATACATACATACATACATACATACATACATACATACATACATACATACATACATACATACATACATACATACATACATACATACATACATACATACATACATACATACATACATACATACATACATACATACATACATACATACATACATACATACATACATACATACATACATACATACATACATACATACATACATACATACATACATACATACATACATACATACATCCCATTACCCAATTCCAAAATTACGTGGACATGATTTAGTGTTCATTTTCTTTATTGGTTGTTCATTCGGGGATACGACCCTAAACAACATCTGGGAACACTGGTTTAAACAATTCCTAAGAATACAGTAGAAAAAACAAATAATAATAAAATATGTAAGAAACACAAAACAAAAACAAAACTGAATTAAATTTCTGGTTTGCTCGCTGGTTTGTTTTTATTACTCATTCTTATTAACGCTTGTACAATCTGTACAAACATACATACAGACACTCAAATATGTTGATATGTATACATTTATATACCAGGGATGGCAAATGCAATTTTCAAATTGTACAAAATAGCATTTAAAAGTGTAATTTTTGGAATCCGATTGTACCAAGCTGACTTCTTCAGCCAGTCAGAACTAATCAATATTTGTATGTATAAATAAACAAGTTCATTAGTCAATGCACTAGGCGATATACCGGCGTATAGAGTTGCAGATGAAAAAATCACGACTACACACACAGTAAAAAAAAGGACTACATAACTATAGATTAGTCATTAGACTAGTCAATAAATAAGACCATTTGGTCTATAGACTTGATCTTAGACTATTCAATAGACAGTCTATTGTCTCTATATGTACTAGAGGATAGAGTAGTCTATAAACTAGACAAGAGACTAGTCTATAGATTAGACATTAGATTATATACTAGTCCAAAGACTAGAATAGAAAAGCGATCGGATAAAAAAATAATAAGAAGTACTCTCTTTATTAAATGTTGTCTAGTTATAAACTCTTCCAGGATTCATAATAATATTCTCTTGCGACGTTTACAAAAAATTTGACGTAAGTTGGTAGTTCTTTGGACTTTGTGTTAAAAGTAAAATTTTTAAATTGTTATTTCAGTAAAGGAATGTTTTTTAAAATTGTACAAAATGGGCCATTACACGGTGGTAAATTCCGGCCAAAAATCTATAACATCTTTATTTCTTTAAATAAATAGCTGAAATTTTTGGTACTGAATAAGGGCAATATCGGTTGAAGATTTCAACTAGCCCCCATACAAGTGACCCCCCAGAAAACTCCTTAAATACTCATAAATACGTTAAATATGAAGCAATTTCCATGAAATTTAGCACAAGTCATTTTTATGGGAACCTGTACCTCTCGACGATAAACATCAGCATAAACATAAATATCAACATAAACAAGTTTTATAGGCGGTAAAATCCTTCTGTCAAATTTTATTTAGTTCAGTCCATAATTGACCCTTCCCTCCTACATTTGATTTTGTACTATTGATAATATGTCGTCCCGTTCTCTATTTTTATGAAGTTGAAATATATGGAAAAGTTCAGCATTTGTAATAGACGAAGTCATTAAAAATGTTCTAGTTACTAGAGTTGCAGAAAGCTGCAGATGAAATTTATAATACTTATTCCTGATAAATAACAGAAGTAGATACAATGTTCATCCAACCACTTATAGCCCCTTTTCCTTTTCTGTGGTCTTTCAAAATTTGGATTTCTATAGCTTTTTTAGTTTTTAAAGTAGGCCACAATCACTTAATTTATCGGAAAAAGTAATCCACACAAAATCGCTATAACCACATGGAATGATCACTTATTAAGACTACTTTAAAACACGTGCTAATTTACAAAGAAAAACTTTAACGAAAAATCGTAGCCCTCATTTATGTAAATTTAATTTAAAAACCTTAAAACGACAGGCAAAATATTATCAAATTTGCATATGTATAAACAGTCACAAGGTTAAGCAATAATCAAAATATGATTTACATTGTACGATTTGAAGTGTTAGCTATAATCTACCATCAAAAATTTATCAGAATTAAATAATTGAAAGAAATCATTTTTGGCCGGAATTTACCACCGTGCATTGGTAGACCGAATTGTACCAAAAAAAAAAGGGCAATTGCACCAATTTTGCCAACCCTGGTACATACATATGTATAAAAAAATTGTTGTTGTTATTTTTATGTTTATGTATAGGGACGTATGTATGTATGTATTAAACGACGTAACTCACCATAGAGTTATTTTCCTTCTTTTAAATTATTTATTCTTTGTTTAGGTTCGTTGCTGTTGTTATTGTTGTTGGTGGTTTTCGTTATACATAGTTATTATTATTGTACATATCTTGTTATACGTTCTGTTTATTTATATACCTGTTGAACTGTAAATGCTGGATATGGGTAGTGTTGCTAATGATGTTTTTTAGTTCGTATTTTTGTTGTTATACTCTTCAACGCCTTAAATTACATATAACAAGAGTTGGTAAGCAGCAGCAACAACCGCAACAACACCACCAACACAACATAGTCAACAAGATCGTACAACGACGCCATGACGTCGTCGTCGCTGAAGCCCTATCGTCACTACTAAGAGTCTTGAGCATAGACTTAATTTTAGGAACAAAAATCATCATTGTTAGCGTTTTTTATTTTTTTATATTATTTTGAACTTTTTATATTATTTTTGAGAGCGTTGCCACTTTTATCAGCGTTGCCAATTTGGTCCAATTGGACCAAAATTGGTAGTTTCAAATCCCTAAAAAGACCTTTGGATAATTGGAACTAATGCATATAAACATTTCTGAACTCATTATGGCGAAGTAATAAGAATTTTAATAAATACGTCAATGTTAAGTTACTGTTTCAATATGGTTCTAAGAAAATATTAAGTTTCTATGTATTTTAACATTTCTGATTCATGAATGTTAGTAAGTTAGTTAGTTTGAAATGAGGATGTTACATCAAATCCGAAGGTTCACAGTATGAATCGAACGCACGACCTCAGGTCTAACAGACTATAACAAAAACCACGAACCTACTGGAGGCCAAACTAATTCCTTTTTTCTCTAAGAAGCCAGTACCTCGTTTCTGTAATTTTCTCGAATCGAGAAAAAACTTAAAATATAATAGTCTTCCAGTTTTTAACAGTGTGACTCAGATTTTTTTTTAAACTGTACTCATTAAAATTTAATAAGAAATTTTTAAATTTCTTGTATTCACCCTGTTTTACACAAGATGATCATGAATTTTTCGACAGATTTTCTCGATGCGAGAATTACAGAAACGGGGCACAGATTGATGAATTAATATGTAATTTGGTAGGGTACTAACTTACAAACGGAATTACAAATCAAATATATCCCAAACTTTTTGATGGGTACAAAATATTAAGGGTGTATTGATTTTGTGATTCCGTTTGTAAGTATACATTTTTCTATGATCTCTGACTCTTCTACAGCCATTTAACACCTTTTACGGCAAATATGTTTATTATGAACATAAGCAATTGCCCAAAAACCCTAAAGAACAAATTTGGTAGTTTTTGGAACGTTTTGGTAGTTTTTTTGTCGGAACTTTGGTAAGAAAAATACATTGTGAGTGGCAACGCTGATATGTATGTATGTACGTATCCATATGTATAGTTTTGCTTCGTGTGTACCGCGTAACGATTTCTTTAGTTTCTGCTCCTCGTTAATCTTTTCGTTCAGAAGAGCTTTGCAAACAAAGAACCCATTTGTGCGCACGAAAAAATTTATGTGTATATGTACGTATGTGATTATTTTAATTAAATTTAAACTAAGAGGTGAATCTTTTTAAATATATTATATACATACACAATAACTGATATGTTCAAGTTTATTACTAACAAATACCTATCTCAGAATTTTTTTATAACAACTTTTAACCTTTTAATTGTCATCTTAAATTTTTAACTAATGCCGAATATCGTTCAGTGCGAAAAAATACAGTGCACTTTTAAATATAGAAAATTGGATACTTTTTCTTTCTTAGGATAGTGACGATATCGGAGAAGAAACATAAGCATAACATACGACTTTATAATATCTGTTAATATTTTTTTCAGTACATGGACATAATTCAAAATTCGTGGTTTTCAACAGAATCATATAGAAAACATACATACATACATACATACATACATACATACATACATACATACATACATACATACATACATACATACATACATACTACATACTACATACATACATACATACATACATACATACATACATACATACATACATACATACATACATACATACATACATACATACATACATACATACATACATACATACATACATACATACATACATACATACATACATACATACATACATACATACATACATACATACATACATACATACATACATACATACATACATACATCATACATACATACATACATACATACATACATACATACATACATACATACATACATACATACATACATACATACATACATACATACATACATACATACATACATACATACATACATACATACATACATACATACATACATACATACATACATACATACATACATACATACATACATACATACATACATACATACATACATACATACATACATACATAATACATACATACATACATACATACATACATACATACATACATACATACATACATACATACATACATACATACATACATACATACATACATACATACAAACAAAATGTACAATACCTATCTGAACTCCTTTGGAAAATTTTTGCTAGGACCAAATTTGACCGCCTCTAATTCCGCCAGTTCTTGACCGATAGAGCCGAAAATGTCTGTCTGACCTACTATCCAATAGTACTAACCTTGCTGCAAATTTGGTGATTTTTTGAGTTGGGTCTCTGACACGAAATTCCCCATATGTATAACAAGCTGTTAAAGTTCAATTTGAAAATTGTCAACATTGTTTAATTGTGTTTTGCTATTTGTTTAAATTTGTGAAAAGTTTAAAAAGTGAACTAAAAGTGTTATAAATTATACATATTTTAACCTTAAAAGTATTTTTTTTATACCCTTTACCTTCGTGAGAAGGGTATATATAAGTAATTTCCAAAATATAATTTTCCGATCCCATAAAGTATATATGTATGTATATTCTGAATCCTTATAGATAGCGGAGTCGATTAAGCCAAGTCCGTCTATTTGTCCGTCTGTGTGCCTGTTGAAATCAGTTTTCTGAAGATCTCAGATATCTTTGGGATCCAAATCTATATAATTAATAGACAAAGCGGTTTTTTGTGACCCCTTTTACTCTTACAGTTACACCCGATCTTGGCAAAAAATAAATCACTTTAAAGGTATTATTTTGCAGATGTGCACAATATATGTATTAATGAGATCGGTTCAGAATATTGGGAGTTATAAGCGTTTAAAGTTGTAACTAATACATAGAAACAAAAGTCACTCGTATGCTTGGACTAAAAATAAACAAACAAAGCAAGAAACAAAACAAAAAATTAAACAACACAGCTTATTGAAAAAAGAGACGAGAGTGCATTACATAAATATGTATCTGATGGTGTTTAATTTTTGTATTTTACATTTACATATACGTTTTTACATACATATTTTTATAATCTGAATTTTTAATTTCGACTAGGGAAGCGAAGCTCCCTTTATGTACTGTAGTCTTCAATAATTATGTCAGACATGCTTTCGAGAAGTTTCCTCTCCTCTCCTCCTCAGCAAAATCCGCTCATAAATAACGGAGTTAGAAGCTAAAATCCGGGACAACCTCTAAAATTTTCAACAAAAAAGAAAAAAAAAACAATTTTTTGCATGCTTTGATAAATAAGCAACAACAACACTGCTTATGTTTGGATGTATTGATTTCATTGCGTTGTGTATTTTGTTTTTTGTGTATATTGTTCGGTATGGTTGAATGCTGTTGGTTTCAATCAGGGTAGGTAAAAATATCGCTCGCGATCGCTATTTTATTTATATCGCTCGTTTTAAAATTCAAAATCGCGAGTTTTATTTTTCAACACGCGAGCACAATTTTAATTAGAGTTTTATGTGTTTTGTATTCGCTTCGTAAGCGATATTTACATGTTTTTGTTTTTTCAACTCGCTTAGGAGCGCTCTTTAAATTTTCAACTCTTATCGCGAGTTTAAAAATTAAACTCGCGAGTCGAATAGATTTATTCGCCGGAAAATGAATTATTTAAATCGCTCGAATTAAACTCGCTCGCGAGCGAATTGAATTCGATCGCTATCTGTACCCTGGTTTCAATGCGTTGTGTATTTTGTTTTTTTTTTTTGTGTTTTTTTCGTTTAGCACTGCTGTTGTTCCTTTTGTTTTGCTATTGCTAAAGTAATGATAGAGTCGGAAATATCAAATTAATAGAAATTTTATAAATTTAATGTTTTTTAAATACACTATGGTGAAGGGTATATAAAATTCGGCAAAGGCGAATGTAGACTTCTTACTTGTTTTATTTATGTTTTCTTCACATTGCTGTTGAAAGAAATTTTTATAAACAAACCATACGATTTTGACACAATTGCAAACTAATTCCAAAAACAAAATGCACGTGGTTTATGTAGATGTTGTTGTACAACATCTCGTGTGGCTACTTTATTAATATACTTTGCTTTAAAGTTTAAATTGTCCTCTCTAGAGTTGTTAACTAACCGTTAAGAAATAATCCAGAGTTCATTAGTAAACGAAGTTATTTGTTCTGCAGGGTATGTTGCTTGTGTTTGTTTGATTTTAAGCATGCATGATAACGACATTTCTGTTTTGCTGCTTACCTCACGAACGTAATATTGCCGACTTTTTTATTGTTGGCTAGATTGTTAGTTAGTAGTTAAGGTTGTGTTAGCGGATTCTACGAAAACTCATTAGTTAAAGATCCATATAATAAGGTACCACAAACTATGTGCATCAATGTCTTGAATAAAACAACCACATCAGCAACGTAAATCATTATAATACAGATGCATACAAACAATATCTGCGAATAACACAATCATGTTAATCACAATAAAAAGTAGCAGCAAATAAAAAAAACAAGTTTGAACAATCTGGCACTCATATCCCTCTTCATGCCTTTAATAATAAACAAGGCAAGGATTTCCATGTACTAAAAAATTAAAAATATTCGCTTATATGCACTATAAAATGGGAAAACATGCACTGAAAAATATGCACCAAAAAAATATTTCCTTGTGAAATATTTTTAAATAATAGTGCATTTATGCTGACTTTTTTAATATATTTACAGTTGTATTCATAAAAAATGCTTATTTTAGATTTAAATCACACAATAGTTAAAGTACACTTTAGACTTAAAAGCCATTAATAAAATTGTGGTATTCATAAACAAATAATAAACCTACATTAACTATTGTGCTGTTTATTGTTTAACTTGGCAGCACTGTACAATTTGGCTGTCATTTTCTGTGTTAGTGTTGCGTACAATTAGGATAAAATATTCGTTGATTCGGTTTTCTTAATTTTATATTTTTGGTTATAACACATTTTTGAAAATAAAAACGAACTTTTAAGAAAAATAAATGTATACATGGCTACAATAAATATATATTTAGTTCAGATGAATGAATATAACATATATTTTTTTAATTATAATTAAAAGTATTCGAATAACGAATATTTTGTGACAAAATAAACATCACTATGCACATTTTGTTATTTTTACTAGATAACAATATATAATTTACACTCTTAATTACTTCATGGTTTTATATTTAGCGAATAAACTATGAAAAAGACAAATAAAATGATTGTGGCCATGATTTGATTGACAGGCGGGCATTTCCATATTGCCAAAAATAGTATTGACCAACTGGAATATTGTCAAATATTCATCTATTAATCCAATAATGCCTAGATTTTAGTTTTTCCACCAAAATAGAAACTTATAAAATTTATTTTTACAAATTTGTAAACGTTAAAATTACAATTTTTAGATTTCATTTCAGAATAAAACATAACTAGTTTTCGTCTTCAACCTAAAATTAATGAAAAAAGCTTAATCAGAGACAAAATTTGTAAAAAAAAATCAACTTATTGTTGGCTTAAAGTAGGGGCGAGCGTACAATAAATTTTTTCTATTTGTCATTGGTTTATTGAAAGTATTTTAAGCTATCTGGCGTTTATGAATACCATTTTCGTGGATTTTGCCTAATAATGTTTAATAAACCTAAAACAACTTTTTATGAATACAACCGTTAAACAATTGTTTGATTGTTTGCAAGGGTCAAAAATTGTCCAAACCTAGTAAAATTTGGTAAACGGATGTATTTTCGTATAAATTATATTTAATCTGAATTTTATCGTGTGGTAACGTTTTTAAGTGAATTCTGAACGGTAAAGTAATTTTCTGGAAGATATTTTGTAATGGGGATAATTGTGGAAAATTTCACCAAGTTATCGGTTTATATGGACATACAGATGGACATACTCAAAAAGTGATTCCGAGCCGATACTTTAAGTAAAACTGTGTAACATTTAATTTCATAGTTTCACTGGCGAAACCTAGTATTTTGTTGTTAAATCGAAATTTTTTTATGTTTATTTCAAAAATTCTAAATATGCAAATATAAAATTGATTGTAAAAATAAGTAATGCAAAGATAGCAACACACAATTAGTGTTAGAAAAATTACAAAATACGCAAAATATACTACAAAAATTCTTTGATTCGAAATGCATGCATTTCCATAGAAATCAATGACCTGATAATAAATAATATTTGCAGCAATGGTTATTTAAATGTCCTCTAAGGAAAATTTGTGTCAATTGATTGGACACTTTACTTGTTCAAAATATTCAGTGGCTAAATTTTGTGATTAGTTTATAATCGCTCTATAAGAATTTCGAACGTTTTGGTTTCAATTGGATAACGGGCCAAACAGGAGGGATGTATTCAAGCGTTTAAGCCATAGTCGTAGAAATTACTCTCCCTAAGGTTTTTGTCAACTTTATTTTTATAAGCAATGTATGTTTTTGCTTTTCACGTATCAGTGACGAAGATTTTAATGGTTTAAGTTTTCAAAAAGGCGAAATTTTTAAAATTTGCTACAACTTTTTTGATTTAATTTTGATTAATTTATATACATTTTAAATACTTACTAAATACCGGGCTATGGTCAGACCGTGATGATATTTTACCACTTTTTTCCTAAAAAAACAATAAGAAAACATATGTTTAAAAAATTTTTGTGGACCATATAATCAATAGTGCTTATACAATATCTTCTTCGACTTTGGGAAAATAGTTTTGTAAAAACACATTTTAAATATTTTAATTTTTTGAATGTTTATGATTTTAACAATAACAATAATCCTGCTATTTTAAGTGATTGTTGCAATAAGTCTATAAGTCACAAAAAGAAAATATTGAAAAAAAAAAGTGTTAAAAGTTTACAAAATATTTATATTTTACAGTTACAGTTTGTGTGGCTTAACATATTACTGCAACAAACACTTTGTCAATAAAAAATGGTTTACTATGTCATACCTCACTTTCTGTTAAATCAATAAGGCTCGATTTTTCTTCAACTAGTAAATTTTCCGATGAGATTTTTTCATCTTCACGATCGCCCTCATCTTTGAAAATTTTGACTTCATCGGTGCTGCCTAAATCATCACCAGATGAACCGGTATGGCGTGTATGGCTTGTATGAGGCATACTGATGATTTTTATTATTTATTTTTTTATATATAAATTACACTAATTATTATACATTTATATAACTGATTGATTGCACCCGTTGGAAATTACAAAAGGAGTAAAAATTTTTTAATTTATTTATCGTTGTTTAATTTTTTTATTATTGTTATTATTATTTTATATTTTGTTGTTGGTTTTTGTTTTAAACTATTATTACTTTATGATACTATTTATTGGCATTAAAATTTGGTTCGAAGTATTTTTTTTATTATTATTATTTTTTGTTTTCTTTTTGTTGTTTTTAATTTGTTATTGAAATTAATTTAATTTTGGTTAGTTTTGTTTTAAATGTATTTTTTTATAAATAGTTTACAATTATATTTATATGTTTTTTATATTCTTTAACACACATTTTGTTGAAATATTTAAATCTATATTCTAGATGTATTTTAAAATCACAATTTTCGGATGTTTAATTTTAGTTTAATTTAAACACTTTTTTCATGTTTGTTTGTAATTTTAGAATCAAGAGCCCGAATTTGCAAAAGTTGTTTTATTAAAAAAATTCAATTTAACCGATTGTACTTCAGAAGTTGGTCTTAATTTAATGTATTACAAATAAATTTACCTGCAACAGAGAACAAATATTATAATTTTTATAAAAGTAGTCAAAATAGTTCTTATTCATAGCTAAAAAGTGAATAGGAAAATTTCTAACTTTATACAACAATGTTGGGCCTTTTGGAAATATTTTGACTTAATCTTAAAAATAACTTCTAAATAATATCATCCCAAAAATTACCTAAATATGTACATATAAACAACCCACATTGCTTAAACTCGAGTGAAATATGATTGTGCTTTATTTTGTGTACGTTTCAATTACACGAATTTTAGCCACGCCCTCAAATGTCAGGCCAGTAAGTCTGAATTACATTTTAAGAATTTATTACAAATTAAATGACGAAGTTCCTACTACATCTCCCCGAACTTAAGTGTTGATGTTAAGAAAATTTGTAATAATCGTCCTTTTTAAACTCTACACCACTTTAGTGGGGAGGCTATATTGTTTTTGTGCTGATGTTTGTAACGCACAATAATATTGTTCCCATACCCACCTTAAAGTATACTTAGAATCATTTTCTGAGCCGATTTAGCAGATCGTAAATTTGAAGATAATTCAATGAAATTTAGCACATAATCTTCTATTGTACCAGAGACGAAGCCTATTGAAAACGGTTAACTTCGGTCCATTATTGCAGCTAGCCGCCTTAAGCTCATAATTATGTTTATTATACTCGTATCTCGACAAAAAGCTTCAAACCCAAGTTCTATATTAGCCTTGATGTCCCTGATGAATTTTATAATAATAGGGCCTCATTTCACCCTAGCACCTATACAAAGCCCCCTTCAAAATATGACTTAAATATCCACAATTTTATTCAACAATAAATGGCTTAAGTGTATCTGAGGCAAATTCAACTTAAATGCTATATTACGTAAAGTAAATCAAATGTTATTATTATAACTGGGGTGGGGTATTACATGGTCAGCTTTGCCCGACTATAATTTCTTGTAGTAGTATGCATGTGCCTAGTAGTTTAAAAATATGTATATCCCAATTATGAGTTATTTTTCCCAAATGTTCAATTACTTGGTTATTTTGAATTAGTATATTTTTAACGATACCATAGTCAAAATATTCTACACCTTGTTTCCATACAATACGAATAGCTAAAGGCTTGTTTGGAAATGCATCACTGCGTTGCTTCTGATGTGCACTAAAATGATTGGTGCGATAAAAAAGTAGGTATTTAGATTTTAATTTGTTTTGTGAACTTTATTTCCATTTGCGTGTTTTTAAACGAATATAAACTCTATGTATAAAACAAGCATCAGTTTATTTGGGGGAAATTTTTGTTTATTTTACTAAATTTCTTTTTTTTTTTTTTTCTCATTTTTATATTTTGTATGAAAAATTTTCGGCTTTGTGGGGGGAGGGAATTTCCCTTTCCTCCGTGAGGGGTGAAATTTACAAGCTAATTCGGGACAAACTCCCTGGACTGCCGGGCATGTATCTATGTGTTTTTAATTCAGTCTCTATTAGTGACAAAAGCAGTCGAAAAAAGGGAATTTTAATGTCACCAACTAACGACGAATAAACTAAATTTTAAAATACTCGTTTCTGCGTTTCTTTTTCTTCTTGTTTGTCGTTATTGTTGCAGAAACCTGTTAATAGCGTTTGGGAAGAAAAACAAACAATACAGTACAATAACAAATACACTCAAGGAAAAAATGTGTAAGAGAAACTTGTATACAAAAGAAGCAAAATTCCATTTTAACTTAGTTTTAGTCAAAATAAATGCTTTATTAAACGTATAACATTTATGCCAAGAAAAGGGAAACAATTTCAAAAATATAAAACACAATCGATAAACCAGAATATTAAAATAAATGTAAAAACTACTTAAAACTTCCAAAGTATGAATTAGAAAAAGCAATTCATTACAAAGTGATGTGTTTTATAATTATTAAAATATGTATGTACATATTAAAAGCCTGCACAAGACAACAATAATGCGACAATTTGCTAAAAAATTTCGCATATAATTTTAAAATGGCTTCAAATTTTAACGAAGAACACGTTTTTTTTCTTTTAGTGTATAAGCCTAAAGAGCATTGGCATAAAACAATAGTCTTATATTCAAGAAGCCCAACGAATTTTTATCTATACAATAACAAAAAAAAAAATAAATAAACATTAGTTCCTAATATAAGTAGCCGGCGAAATACATATCTTTTTCGTATGAATGTATGTATGTATGTATGTATGTATGTATGTATGTATGTATGTATGTATGTATGTATGTATGTATGTATGTATGTATGTATGTATGTATGTATGTATGTATGTATGTATGTATGTATGTCTGTATGTATGTATGTAGGTATGTATGTATGTATGCATGTATGTATGTATGTCGCATTAATTCCATAATATTGAAAAACCCAGATTTTATACATTTCAAAATTTGGTAAATTATTAAAAAAATGTTATAAAAATGAGTTTCACGTATGTACGCTTCCAAATTAAAAGTAAGCAAATTTTACGTTATCTGACTTAAATACTGCAAAGATTTGGTTCGAATCAGCCGATCCGTTCGGAAGTTATAGGAAAAACTTTACATAGCATACACTGAGCTCTTATACACAACTTGTTTTTACGTTTTTAAATGTATCAACTTATAGAAAGTGAAAATATGGTTTAGATCTACCAATTTGTTCAAAAGCTATAAAAAATATACAGACCCTATTAAAATTAAATATTTTAAAAATTAAATAAAATATTTTAGCAAATATAATTAGTGTAGCTATATATTATTGCAACAAGCGCTTTGCTAAGCATTTGAGAATATTTTCAGAACAATTTTTTACTATTTGACAGATGAGGACAGTCCAATATCTTCTAAACTATATACCACATATGTTTCTTATATTGCTTTGGAATATTAAAACAAATTAAATTAAAAAAGGTAAAGTTAACCTTTTATATTTAACAAATTATTAAGAACATCAGTGAACTAAAGGTAAAAGTTTTAATAAAAATATGTAGTTTTTCTATGCAAAACTTGTACATTTTTAATAGTTGGTTGCTATTTTTATTTTTACCTTATATTCAATAAAATGAATTGCTATCTAAGAGATCAGGGTTGTAGAATATCTTTTAGAAACAAATATTTAATTTTTATTAAGTAAATCATATTTGTTGTAATATGTTATATCCTCTAAATAACTCAATAAAGATTGTATCTAAATGCTAATAACAGTGATTATATACAGTTATTACTATATTAACATATGTTAATAAAATAAAAAACATTTAATAAGGGCAATTTCAACAGATTCGGTACATCCAGCTCTGTAAGGTAGTGTGTTGGTTGTTGGTATATACGGCAATCTACATACATACATTGTATGTGTGTTTATTTTCAAACAAACCCATAAAACTAAACAAACAGAAAGAGAAATGTTATGTTTAGAATCTGAAAGAACTAAAAGTGACAAGAATTTATTGAAAAATAAAATGTATACACTTGGAAAATCAATGTTCTTAAAGAAAAAGAAAATTTCTTAGAAATAATTTATTTCATTCAAATACTTATTTGAATTTCTGTCAAAATCTGTTTGTTACTTATCTATCCATAAATTTGTATGTATGCATCACACAATTGTAAATAGAATATAAATTAATGTAATGATTTTAATATTTCTTGTTTTATTGTCTGTAATTTTTTTAAAATTGGAGACAAAAAAGTCTAGTGTTATTACAGAAGAAATGAATGAATTCAAATTTAACTTTTTCATTTCAAGTTGTAATAAAAAATTAACTAAAAATGCCCAAATACTCTATGAAAAAATACACAAATATTAGATATCTGCTGCCTGTTTATAATAAGTAAAATTATTTGTATTTTACAAATACTTTCAGACACTACATATTCCCGGACCCTAATAATTCTATCCCCTAAACACTTTTGTGGTGTTTTCTTACCTGTATTTTTCGTAAGCCGTAATGTACATAACTTTTTTATTGTTGTTGTATTTGTTTTAATCTTATCTAAAACACACAGAACTTTAACCACACAAATATGTACGAAAACACACATAAGTACCAACGTAAATATAGTATCTGCTACTTAGATACCTACTAAAAAATAGGTCTGTTCGTGTACTTTCCCGTAAAAAATATCCAGTAACTTTATGATAGAGGGTAATTTTTAATTTACTCTCAATCAAAAAAATATCCAAAAAAGTACGTAAACGCTAATTTGTAAAAAAATTCCAAAGTTTTTGTTTATAAACAAAGATTAGTAATGTCCTTTTGCTGAAATCTTAACCGCAAACAAAACACCAAAAAACAAACAATTGCAACTATGATTTTTCTTATAAAAAAGATGTAATATCATTATATTGTTTTAAATAAATATTATTGTTTTAAATAAAAATTTACACAAAATCGCTAAGAGAAAGACAAACTAATCGCTAGATTGACAATATTTGTTATGATTTTTCTCAACAAACTAACTCTTTTAAAAACTAATTTATAATAAACAAAATTATAATATATATAATTACAAATATTTTTTTAATTTTCGTTTGTTATTAATTTATATATTTCTTTCAAAAAATGTAAAATTTACTAAGTTTTCGTTTTCTTTGGTTTGTTTACATATTCATATATCAACCATATGTTGTGAATATATGTTGGATATTTTTTACTGCGGAAAAAATATCCAGTAAAATCAAATAATTCTCTATCAACGAACTGTCATTTTCTTCGCTCTCTTACTCTCTCGTTGCAAGTTTTCAAAAGTACGCGAACGGAATCCAGTAACAATTGTTGTAAATTGTTACAAATTATCGAGTACGCGAACAGACCTAATAACAATAATGTTTTCATTTGAAAATAAACTTAATTTTAAATTACAATCAAAAGGTTCTGTACATTACTACAAAACAATTAAAATTTTGAAACTGCTATAAAAAATAGGAAATATTGTGGAAATGATTTGCAACTTGGTATAATAATTTTAAAAGAAAATCCTTATTAATATTAAATACTTTTGTACATTAAAAGCCAATCCATAGGTTAACGATTGTCGATTAAATGAAAATTAAACTTCGAATTAAGTAAGTTTGTTAATTTTGTTTGCTAGTTTAAGCGCCTAATGCAAAAAATTACATAAATTTTTTTTTATTTCTTGATTAATATAAATTATGGAGACTTCAAATACAATTTTTTTTTAATTAAGTTGTCTTTAATTTTCATATTACAATTACAGTTGTCTTCTTTTTTATATTCATGTCTGTTCTGTAAATCGATTCGGTTTCAAAACCGAGAAGCTTTTAAAACCGAATTTGGTGTTCTGCAAATCGAGTTTTTATTTGAACTTAAAATTCAGAAAAATAATCATATTTTAAATGAAAAAGAGTTTAAAATGTCCATAGCATTTATATTAAATTACAATTATATTAAAAAATTCAAAAAATAAAATTTTAATTTATTTGAATAAAATTAAAATCGATTTACTTCCGAATAGGTTTGTTTTTGAAACGAAAAAAATTATGAGAATTCGTTTTTAAACGAGAAATTTACTTGGATTCGGTTTACAGAACAGACAGGATTAACTAATCTATTTATTGACATTTATTTGCCAACTCAAAACCCAGCTGTTAACAGAATAATAATTACATATCCCTACACATTTACGTATTTACATTTATTTATTATTTCTTCTTTGAGATATTGAAAACATAAGTTACGACAAAAACTTCAATGGATGAAATCTCAGCAAATACAAGAGATTTTTAAACAATTCAAATAGTATTCTTATGGAACAGCAAATTGTGACATAAAGTTTGTTGTAAAATAAAGTTGAAATATAGAGAGAAATTCAGTTTTTGTCAATTTATGGTTGTTCCAAGATTTTAATAGTTTTGGCAAGTGAAACATACATATTGCAAATGATAAAACTTTATTTTAAAGTCGAGAATGATATAAACGATTTTACTAACAAATATATCTTCGCCAAATATGTCCAAAAACTGGGTTCTTTTTTTTCAAATTGTAGTACTCGATATCTCTATGTGATTCAGAAAATTCTTAGGTTAAATTCAGAGCAACTCTTTAGAAATGTATACCCGATATTTAAGTTAAAAAGTTTCTCTTCAGCGTGCGATTTTAATTCACAAGACAACAATAATGAAATTTGTATTCCTGTAAAAAGATTAATGTTTACCCATTTTTATGCATTTCCAATGTATGTATGTAGTTTTTTACAAACTTCACACAAAAGTTTAAAAATATTTTTTATTATATTTTATATAAATACTTAGCAAGGCGTATATTTTATAGTACTCAGTTTAAAAATTTTTGAGTTTTGGGAGTTTGAAATGAATCGAGCGAAATGTTTAACCAAAAGAATTCAAGACGTTTACTTAATATTTAAGATTGCACTGAAATTTTCACTACGATTCATTGGAATTTATTATTTATTTCTGAATAGTTTAAACGATTTTTATTGTTTCTTTGTAGTTGAAACATGGCTTTTATTCCAAATTAAATTAAAAAAACAGTCCGGTTTTTAATAGTTTTCAAATGTTTATAATAAAATCAGTATTTAAATATGTACTTAAAAATCAATTACAATTTTAAAATATGGTTTCTTTTCAAGGTAATTTAAATATCTAATGAAGCAATGCGATGCGATCAATAATGAAATACATTTCTAAGCAAATGTTGTGATCTGAATAATACATATGTATATGCTTGAGCTGTGCTGTATCCGAATCTGGAATTTCTCAACCACATCAGGTATATTTTAAAGTCCACCAATTATACTTTCTGAAAGTTCAACCTGTGGACTTTAAAACAAAGGTTTAAACTCTGCTGCTTCTTCTTCGGTATTGACCTTAAGTTTGCCTTAATTGGACGGTTATATCTCATACATAAATACATACATATATATAATACATACATACATACATACATACATACATACATACTACATACATACATACATACATACATACATACATACATACATACATACATACATACATACATACATACATACATACATACATACATACATACATACATACATACATACATACATACATACATACATACATACATACATACATACATACATACATACTACATACATACATACATACATACATACATACATACATACATACATACATACATACTACATACATACATACATACATACATACATACATACATACATACATACATACATACATACATACATACATACTTACTTACTTACATACATACATAAGACATTTTATAAATATATGTTTCATAAATATGTAGGTGTCGATATTACAACGTGGAAAACCTGATCTGATGGAGAAATTCGAGTGCAAACTCTTACGAATTTCAATTATTGAGTAAGTAAACTTAATTCACAGACTATTATCTTTAAAAATATAAATTAAAAATTTTAGATAAAAAACAATAATCACCAAATTGACATTACTGTTTTCTGTATACTAGAACAACTTATTCCCTATAGCAAACTCAGCAATAACAAATTCAAAAATTCTCGTTGTAAGGCATTTTTTGTTTACACACAAAAACATCGAAACCCCAAAAATAAAAAATCTTGTATTATTTTACAGTCGACCGTAAAAAACATGATTATTTACTGTCGTAGACGCTTGTACGCAATTAGAACATGTTTAAATATTTTAGGTAAAATAAATAAGAAATAAAACTACGTTCGACTATATGTATGTATGTATTTAAATACATATATGCCACATACACACATTTACATTCACAGTAATGAACATCATTAAAACAAAGGAAAGGAAAAAACTAGCAACAGAACTGTTTTTCAATTTAAAAGAATTTTAACAGGATTTTTAACTTATTCTTGTTGTAGTTGTTCCTGTTGTTATTTTCTCGCAAATGAATCTTGTTACCTGCTGCTGACGAGATCATATCAAAAAATAAAATTCGGAAAATAATACAAATCTTAATCTTCAGTCATATAGGGTAATAAACGTAAAAAATATTTCTGTACACTACTGGTACCATCTTCAGTCATATAGGGTAATAAACGTAAAAAATATTTCTGTACACTACTGGTACCATGTTCCCAACTAACATTCATGACAAATATTTTATATTAAATTACTTTTTATAAAAGTTGTTAAAAAACTAATTTTTTAAATTACAGAAAAAAGTATCAAATGTCTGATCTTGACTAAAGTATAAATGTGGATATGCAAATAAAATAAATAGTAATAGAGAATTAGTTTCTTTTGGAAATATGGTATGGTTGTTGGGTAATTAGTACGTGAGTTCGTGTATATATATGTCTATAAATAGTATATTTACCTTTTCAATATGGGAAATTCCATACGATCGTATGTAAGTGAGATTTGTACGCCTACAGAGTGGTATAGATTTTGTAAAAATAGGACTAATTAAAAAATAATTTGTCATTTTGATACTATCTTTCAATTCGATACCTTGTTTTTTAAGATATGAAGGTAAAATTAGGGGATATCATATGTAACAAAAACGGAAGTCATTTTGAAAATCTGCAAATTGTGTAGGCGTTTTTTTATTTTCATACACGAAGAGTCATATATTTTCTTTATAATCCGTAATTTTTGAATAACAATAGTTTAGATAATTTTGTAATACATATTTAATTGGGTATCGTAAGTGACAAATTCCTATCGTGCAATATTTTTTGGTTATTAAATCCTTATTTTGTAAATATGTATGTATGTACATTAGGGATATAACTATTGACGTTTTTTGCATAAAGCAAAGCATAGTCGTTTAGAGCATTAAAAATATGAAAACCCACGGAATTATTTTTTCGCGGTTGTTAAAACTAAACGCAATAAGTTTTTTAATACATATTTTTAATTATTTTGGAAAAATTCATCTTATTCTTTTGTTAAGTTGTTTTAATAATTAATAATAGCTGCGGACATATTTCAAAATATAATTTTTAATAAGGGAAGTATCCCTCACAATTGCAAAAAAGTTGCAATTATTTATATAATTACTGATTCAGCATCGCCCAGACCAAACTGTTAAAGTTAGATCATGCATTTTTGGTACAAGGTTTCTTTGCCATTGATTAGATCCACCAGAAAAGGATTTTTAGGAAACTCGAACGTTTAGGGGATGAAATGGTAAAAAATATTCAAAGTGTGTATATTTCAGAAACTGGTGTTGGTGCGTGAAGTTTTTGATTCCAAATGACCCAAAAAAAATTGTATTTAAAAAAATTATTATTAACTTGTATATAAATGTTAGGTTTGCCGATTACTGAAGCATAATTATGAGCAATAACTGCAATAGTTTTATGGGTGTTTATTTTGTCAGTCGTGGCTTCCTTTTTCATGGAATTGCCCATATGCTTTTCCCGTATTTGTATGATTTGACCTTTAAAGGTACACACAAGTAAGAATTTGCTCTAAGCCGTTAATAAGCGTTTCATTCGTAACGCACAATATTAATATGTATGTACCTGGAAATATTTATTACTGTTCTGTAAAGTTATGGTTTTCCGTTATCTGCTTAAGTACTGGTATTTGTTCACTTAATATCCCATCGATACCTGTTTGAATATTACTACTGTCAAATACTAGGAAAATGAAAAATATTTTCTTAAGAACAATATATAATTAGGATGACGCCATATTTTACCTCTGCTTATTATAATGTTCAGTATTTTTTCACAAGAAATTTAAATCAAATTCACATGAAAGTGAAACGATTGTATACATATGTACATGCATATTCAAGCCATAACATGATTTTTGTGTTTTTGTTTTTAGGCTCAACCAAAACACAATACAATGAAAACAATCTTGGTAGTACAGTGGTTTAACAGATGTATCTTTAACTAACTATTATTTTAATAACACAGGAAAATTCCTCCTTATATAAAAATATTTTATAGCAAGGAATAAATTTACAACAGTATTAGAATCACTTTAAAAATCACTTTCTCATAATTTGAGGACTTTCTGCTCCTTATTTCTATGAAAGATGTTGAGGATAATAAAAGCGGGAAAATTTAAGCGATTGTAAGACATGCCTCTTGCTTTCAATATCTAACGATATTCAAAAGTAGATAAATCAATAATTAAATTTAAAACAAAACATACATATTTCAATTTTAGAAGAGTCAGACTGATGCAAACATGATTAAAGTTTAAAAGTTGATTATAATTCCTTTTAGAAGAACGTCTTATAGATTTATAGAACTGGTAAATTGTATTTAATAATATCGAAAATCACGGAAATGGAATATACATACATACATATACATATCGGGGACATTTAATTTAAAAAGTAGCCATACATACATACATACATACATACATACATACATACATACATACATACATACATACATACATACATACATACATACATACATACATACATACATACATACATACATACATACATACATACATACATACATAGATACATACATACATACGAACGTACGTACATACAATTCAATTGAAGCATTGAGATGAGTATTAGAAGTGGGTTGTTGGAGAAAATCTGTGATAATTTTTTATGTTTTCGACTATAAATGCTAAATGTAAAAATAGATAATATAGATTATACTAACTAAACATATTGACTAATACGATTATGTAGAGCTTAGAAAAAATTATCATAAATATTTAAGTGCAAAATAATCCTAAAATAGGAATGAGTTAGAAATTTAAGTTACAATTTAATTTAAATACTTGTTGATTACACTAAAATGTATGTTTATTTCTTTTAGAAATTTTATAAAAGTAAAACTTTTATATAGTCTGTCTGTTTAATTTAGCCATAAGGATTTTTTAAACTATGTGGCTCTGGATCTGATGATATCTCCGTTGTCGTCTGCCTTAAATGTTGAATGTTGGTATTTGGCCCATGGTATGTTGATTGTTGATACAGTACTGTATGTTGAATAAAAAATGTTGACTGTTGACTCAAATACTTCTTCAAGCAAAAATGGTATGTTGATTGATGATTTTCAAACCCGTCCATTTTGAATGTAATTGTATATGCAAATTCTGACTGTTTTAATTTAATTCATTTATAAAATTTGAAAAAGTCAAGCAAAAAAGTCAAATCATTTTAAGTTTAGCAAAAAAGTGAATTTAATATCAAAGCATGATTTTTGAAAATCTTACATGAATCTTACTATAAATTTATTTTACTTCTTTTCTAAATGTTTTAATAATAGCTTTCTTTGTAATCAAAATCTATAGATTTTAAAACAAATACACTACGTGAAATAATGATAAGAGCATCTCAACTAAAATTGATTAAGTGAATTTATCCTGGAACACCAAAATTTAAATTGTAAGTAATTATGGAAGGTACATTTTGAAATTGCGTTAAATCTGGATTGTTAGCTTTATGCTTGGAAATAACTATTGAATACATATATACATATATACAGATGTATGTATCTATGATAACATTTAGGTAACCTGAAACTGTTATAAATTATTGACAATTTAAAAAAAAATCAAGAAAAATTGGTAACAATGTGTAATAAATGGCATTTTGGTTTTAGCTGAACCGACCAATTATTTTCCAGACAAATGTTACATTAAATGGGGTTCAAAAATATTCAAATATTCTCCTCAAATTTGACTATGTTCACATTGGGTTTTTGCTTACAATTAATATTTGGCTTCGTGTTTGTATACATTATTCTCAATTAAAGAGGAATCCAAATTTGTCTTAATAGATTTTAGAATTAATTTCTCTCATTGAATTCAAAAACGAAATTTCTAACCATTTCAATATTTCAGATGAGTATATCCATTAACTTTTAGGAGTATAGCAACGATAAGTTAGTGAAATATTTTGGTTTCCTAACTAATATTTGGCCATTAGATTTGAACAATTCGTTTATCATGTTTATCATGTTTATCACAAAGCAACAATTGAGAGAAAATTTATACAATTTTAAAGTTGTGGCGATCTACTGACGTCTAAATGTAACAAACATTTTATTTTATTTTTTCTTGTGCAGATCCGTCGGTAGCCGTAGAACATCATTTTATTCATTTGTGTACTCATTATTATTTGGCGTAGTGTATTTTTCTATTTTATTTATTCAATAACATCTTAAATATAATAAACTGATTTGATTTAAATGTATACGTTTCTGACTGGCTAAAGTATAAAAAATACGACAATAATAACAAATAAAAATGGTGAGGTTTAACATACTTTATGGAAATGTTGAAGTAGTTTTTAAAATGTTACGTTAAAAACTGGAATTTAAAATAAATTTTATTGTAGTTATATATTTATTTATATGTATACGTATATATTTAAGATTAAAACACAAAACGTTTTTAATATTATTATTGTATTTATTTTGGTTATAGAAATTTTTCAAAACGCTGGATTTTGTTTTTATTATTTTTTTATACATGTGTTTTTTTTTTTTCTTTTTTAATTTTATTTTGATAACATACAAATGTGTTGAATACCGTCGGCACACGCAAACACTTAAAAAATATTTTTATCTCACAGATTGTGTTAAAACATTGCGGCATTTAATTTGTAGATTTTTTGTTTAAAATTTGTATTGCTTTATTTTTTAAATTATTTATATTTTGTTAAAGATTCTTCTTAGTTTTTTCACCATCATCATTATTTAATTTTTCTTTTTTGTTATTTTTTTAATTTTATTATTATTTTAAAATACATATTTATATTTTTTGGCGTTGGAGATATATTTCACTAAACACTAGTATAAATTTATTTTATATAAATTCAATCAAATATATATTTAATTTTTTTCACACATTACTTTGTTATCTTGCATTTGTTATACATAAAATATATTTATAAATTTGTGTCAACTTTTATATATATTGTAAATACCTATCTGTATATTATTTTTTAAATATTTAAATAATTTTTGTGTGTATTTTTTAAACGATTTTTGTCTTCACGAATTTCAGTAAGAGCGTGGCTTAACTGTAACAACGTGTTTTTACAGAACTTTGCGACGCATCCAGTTAAGCAAGTAATGAGTGCTCGCTTAAGCTGGCTAAATGACTGTGTATGGTCGCGCCATAATATAATATGCAACACAACGTAACAAACGCTGAACAAAAAAGTAGGTACCAATAACGACACATTCCTCTCCCACTTGCTCTGAAAGAAACGCACATATAAACAAGGCAGCAGCAATAGTTGTTGTTGTCATATACATACAAGTAGAGGGTGTTGTGTATGGTGCACAACGCACCATTTCGCTCACCTCTACACATGTACATAGATACTTCCATACACATAGTTTTATACAGCACCAGTACAGTACAGAACGATTATTGTTATTTTTGTTGTATGGCTGCGTTTAAGTGTGTGTGTTTCTCTTTGCGAGCTCTCTCGTTCGCTCTCGTCTAACGTGTAATGTGAGAGAGTATATCAGAGTTGTCGTAGTTTACAAAATGTGAACGATTCGCAAAATACCAGTATTTTTTATTATACACCATCAGGTACATAAGTAGTTAGTAAGTGGAATAATATGCAAATCTGAGCCTACTAATAAAGACTAAAATCACATACATTTGAATTTTGTATATGGCTATCACTTTTCTACAAATCGTACAAAAGTACGATTTTGTTTGGTACCAAATTAAACTCTGAATGATGATCTATTGTCATCTGCTTTGTGGGTTATTTGTGTACCCTTCATTTTCGTCAAAGGGTATGTATAAGTTTGCCATTCCGTTTGCAATTTCTAAAATTTAATTTTGCGGTCCTATAAGCTAAGTATAGTATGTACAGTGACGGCACAAAAAATTAAAACAAGATAATTTTTGAGTGGAAAATCAATTTTCTGCCAACCTATATGGTAGAATTTGATGATCAATATCTCAAATGAAAACTACCCAGCAAAATCTTTACATACTTGGTAAGCCAGAAAGTAATATTGGAATATTGTTGTTGGCTGTTGCACAGTGGTATAGGAAAAAATAGAAGGAAATAATACTGTAACTTCTAAACGGTTAGTCCGTTTTGTATGAAATGTGAAGAGAGGAGGTGTTGTCGAATTTAAGTTCTGAATTTGGACCTCATGGGCCTACCGCGGGAATGGCCAGAGGTCCCCAAACTAAGACACCTCGGGTATGTACAATTTTTAAAACGATCCTATTTCTTCCGTACGATTTCAAAATAATTATTATATATGAAATCTGCGCGATGAGCACTATAAAAAACCTCGTAGCTATAAATTATATATTACTGCTTAGTAGATATTCGCATTTTAAAATTAAATATTCAACTTATTTACCCATCCTTGTTCAGTTTTTTGCTAACTGTGGGTCCAAATATTTCCCAATTTTCCCCAATTTTCTTTCGTTCAATTAACAACAAGTGTTTATTAAACAAAAAATAATTATATAAAAATCGGGACTGAGTCAAAAGTTATATGCATTTAAATTTAAAAACCTTTTCGCTAATTTTTTGAAAAAAAAAAAAAAATACGTTTATTATTTTTAAGTTATCTTTAACAATTTCTAAGAAGGTAAAGAATTTATACTTTTTGAAAAGCTAACCTTCCACGAAATATTTTAAGTAAAACAAAGTTCAAAATTGTTTATATCGAGGGGACCAGGTGCATGTAAAAAATTCCTATGTTAATATCCTCCACCACCATCAGTGGTGATAGAGGGTATATACAAGTTTGTCATTCCGTGTGTAACACCAAGAAATATTCATCTGAGACCCAACAAAATATATATATTCCGGGTCCTTATCAAATTCTGAGTCGATTTAGCTATGTCCGCCTGTCTGTCTGTGTAAAACACGCTCACGTAAAAACGATGTTAAATATAATAAAGAAATTCGGCCAAAAGATTCACTATTGTCCTAGGCAGTTTGGTATTGAAAATGAGCAAAATCGATTTACATCGAAATGAGTTACGAGTCGAAATTTAAAAAACTCAGAAAAAATTAAGCTTTTTTAACACATTTTAATACAATTTTCACAAAAACTATGCGATATAATTTCATAAAAAAATCAGCACACAATTGTTTCTATACGAAAGCTTAATTAAAAATGGGCGGAATCGGTCCACATTTTCATATACCACCCATACAAATGTACATATTCCCGGAAAATGCATTTGTTACACGGTGTGACAAAATTACAAAAAATCAACAGACTCATCGAGAGACCTAGTGAAGTTGGTAGGTCTAGTAGAGTAGATTACAGCACCATTTTTAGAATCTTCAATATACCCTAAAAATCGGAACATATTGGAAAAAACGCTTTTAGTTGACTAGACAGACCAAAAAAAAATTTTCAACTGTTTTAGAAAGAGTTTCCTTTGTACTTTTCAAAACATACACGTTTTATATTTTTTAAGGAAATAAATACAAATTTTTATATTTTTTTAAAATTTTTTAGCATTCACGATAATTTTTGACCCACACTTTATTAGAAAACATATTTTTTAAATATTTTTTTATTTTAGCCCACATTTTTATGAATAAAATAAGATATGAAACGTTGAAATCAGATAAAAACTGACAGAAATAGAATTTTTTTTTGGAGAAACAAAAATTTGCCAAATCTCTCATTGCTGAAGTAAAATATCAACGTAAGATATGCAACACAAATATAAGCTTTACTTTTTTTTTGTACCCGGCGTTGACCGCGATTTTAAGTGATTTATAATATTAATCAATGTATGCAAATTAACATTGACTTTGCCTTTTACCCCTGAAATGGATATGTCAAAATTAAAATATACATTCAAAATATATAATTCAGAACAAATTTCACAAAATTTACCAAAAACACACATTTTCTCCCTTTTCAAAATTCTTTAGGCTTGAATGGTAAAAAATTACATTTAAAATTTTTAATTTCATAAAGCAATAAAAATATTAATACTTAAAATTTCTAATCATTTTCTCCTTTCAAGCATGATTTAAACTCTTCAAAACATTTGAAAAGATACTTTACTAAAAATTGAGAAGCTTAAACCAAAATATATATATTTTCTTAAGGGGCCTTCACACTATCACACTTTACGTAAGTAAAGTCTAAAAAATAAGTAAGATGAAATTCCATCCGTATTTCAAACAAGTTAAAGTGCTATATTCGGCTAAGCCGAATCTTAAATACCCTACACCAGCTACTTTTATATTAATACTTTTTTAATTGAACAAATATTTGTAGAAATAAGTTTTCCCATGTCTTAAATAGAAAAACCCCAAGATTTAAACAGCTTAAATCTGTTACAATTACAAGATTTATTGAACATTACAAACTCCATTTTCATTTACATTTTTAAAGCGCCTTAAGATATGATTTATCGATATTTAATAATTTGAGTGAAAGATTTAAGGAAATTCACCTAGCATGGGAGATATGACCAATTCTGTATATAAAGGCTATATTTCAGTCAAATTTTGCATCTATATTGTAATTTAGTAATAAGTAATATGTGTTTAACTGATTTTCGGAAGGGAACCTTGTATGGGACCGATCGCACCCATATTATGAACGGATCGTGAAAAAATCTTAAAATATAATTTTTGTATACAAAACTAATATTTGTGCAAAATTTTATATCAATAGCTTTATTTGGTAATGAGTAATGTGCTTTAAGCAATTTTCGCAGGAGGACCTTGTATGGAGCTATGACAATTGTGGTCCGATCGTAAAAAATTCCACAGTAACATCTATCTATATATATAAAAATGAATGTGTGTTTGTTTGTATGTTTGAACGTTATAGACTACTAAACGGCTGAACCGATTTTCTTGAAATTTTCACAGCATATTCCTGCATGTCTGGAATAGGTAATAGGCTACTTTTTATTTCGAAATTTCAAGTGGGCGATGAGCCACGCCCACATTAAGAAAATATAAAATCCGTATATTTTAGATAATATAACAGTTAGAGTCCTCAAATTTTGTCGGAGCCACTTTAGTGTCAATATGATCATTTAGGACAAAAAGTAGGCGGACTAGCATTAGGGGGCGTGGTACCTCCCATATAAATTAAATACAAAAATTCGTTTATCTGGGAAACTAATAGAACTAAATTCTTAAAATTTAGCACGAAGAACTTTAAAATCCATATAAACATTTTGGGTAATAAATTGGCGGACTACCCATGAGGGGAGCGGCACCTCCCATATTAATTAAATACAAAAATTCGTTTATCTAGGAAACTAATAGAACTAAATTCTTAAAATTTTACACAAAGAACTTTAACATCCATATAAACATTTTGGGTAAAAAATTGGCGGACTACCCATGAGGGGAGCGGCACCTCCCATATTAATTAAAAACAAAAATTCGTTTATCTGGGAAACTAATAGAACTAAATTCTTAAAATTTTGCACGAAGAACTTTAATATTCATCTTAACATTTTTAAGGAAAAAAGAGCGGACTTTCATCTGGGGGGCTTGGAGCCCCCATATGAATAAAATAGAAAAATTCGTATATCTGAGAAACAATTAGAGCTAGAATCATTAAATTTTACTTGAAGAACTTTGACATTCACCTGAACATTTAGAATATAACGGGCGGACTTCCAATGGGTTACTTGGTACCTCCCATATGAATTAAATACAAAATTTCGTTTAACTGGGAAACTAATAGAACTAGATTCTTCAAATTTTGAACAAATTATTTTAATAATCATCTGAATATTTTGGAGGAAAAAGGGCGGACTTTCATCCGGGGGTTTGAAGCCCCCACATGAATTAAATTCGTATATCTGAGAAACTATTAGAGCTAGAATCTTAAAATTTTACATGAAGAACTTTGACATTCATGTGAACATTTAGAGAATAACGGGCGGACTTTCAATGGGGGGCTTGGCACCACATATATGAATTAAATACAAAATTTCGTGCATCTTGGAAACTCTTATATTATTCAAATTTTTTGTAGATAGATAGAAATTGGCGATAGATAGAAACTGGCGAACTTGCAATAATTTGCTTGACATCTTTTATATGTAACATATAATAAATCTGGTATTTATTTATACATATTCCTTTTAGGGTAGCAAAGCACACTGGGTATAGCTAGTTAATGTATATAAAGACAAAATGTTGGCTAAATTCTGTATCTATATCATTATTTGGTAATGACTATTGTGCATACAATTGATTTTCTGGAGGTGACCTTGTATGGGAGCTTTGACCAAATATGGACCGATCGTGAACAAATTTTATGGTGTGATTTATGTATATAAGAGCAATATTTGTGCTAAATGTATCGATATCAATATTTAGTAATGAGTTACAGTAGTTTTCCGATTTAACGAACCCATATGTTGTCAGGCCTGTTCGTAAAATTGAAAAGTTCGTTATATGCAGTACTAACTAAAACATTGGTTTTTAGTAGGAAAATAATTAAAAATAGGTGCATAAAATATTTTTTAAATGTATTTTATAAAAATTAATTCTTTTTTTATAAAAATAGCACAAAACACAAAATTCCGAATCTTATATACCCACCTTCAAACCATATTTGTGTCGAATTTCATCGCTGTATTTTTAATTCAGTCATGAGCGTTAAAGTTATTTCTCGAAGTTCATCGCTATACTCGTATTTTTAAGCGAGTAATGAGCGTTGAAGTAATTTTCTTAAGGGGGCCTGATATGGAGGGTAAGGTCAATTATGGACCGATTCCCATAAAATTTGTTAGAGATTTCGGTTAGTATAGAACATGTTTGAATCGAATTTCATCGGCGTACTTGTATTGTTAAGCGAGTAATGAGCGTTAAAGTCATTATCTGAAGGACGGACGGACATAGCTACATCGAACTAAAATTTAATAAGAACCCAGAATGTGTTACAGCTTTGGGTATAAAAGTACCGCTACAACTTAGGTTATTTGTTATTTTTGATAAATGTCATTTTATCTTCATTTAAATAATAATATTTTTATTAGTTCGTTAAACAGGGTACAAAAAACAAGTTTTGTTCGTTATTTAAGGTAGTCAATAGGAAAAATTAGCTTGTTCGTTAAATGCGATGTTCGTAGAATTGAATGGTCGTTAAATCGGAAAACTACTGTATGTGCGTTTAAGTAATTTTCGGAAGGGAACCTTGTTTGGGAGCTATGACCAATTATGGACCGATCAGAAAAAAATTTTACAGTAGAATTTCTGTATATAAGATATATGGATATATTAATTTAGTAATGAGTTGTATGGGAGATATGACCAATTAAGGACCGATCGAAAAACAATTTCATAGAAACATTTCTGTATATACAAACTTGATCCAAATTTTATATGGATATCTTAATTAAGTAATGAGTTATGTGCGTTTACGTGATTTTCTGGAGAGGACTTTGTATGGGAGCTATGACCAATTATGGACCGATCGGAAAATAATTTTAACTAACATTTCTGTATATAACAGCAATACTTGTACCAAATTTTACATGGATATCTTAATTAAGTAATGAGATATGCGCGTTTAAGTGATTTTCGGGAGGGGACCTTGAATGGGAGCTATGACCAATTATGGACCGATCGGAAAAAACTTTCATAGAAACATTTCTGTATATACGAACTTGTTCTAAATTTTATATGGATATCTTAATTAAGTAATGAGTTATGTGCGTTTAAGTGATTTTCGGGAGAGGACCTTGTATGGGAGCTATGACCAATTATGGACCGATCGGAAAAAAATTTCACATTAACAATTCTGTATATAACAGCAATACTTGTACCAAATCTTATATGGATATCTTAATTAAGCAATGAGTTATTTGCGTTTAAGTGATTTTCGGGAGGGGACCTTGTATGGGAGCTATGACCAATTATAGACCGATCGGAAAAAAATGTCACAGTAATATTTCTGTATATTAGAAAAACACTTGTTCCAAATTTTATATGGATATCTTAATTTAGTAATGAGTTATGCGTGTTTAATTGATTTTCGGGAGAGACCTTGTATGGGATCTATGTCCAATTATAGACCGATCCTGAAAATTTTTTCTCTGATGGAATTTTATTCTCATAAGATTTTAATTTGTAAAACTTGTGAAGATATCAACATTCTGACGGAAGTTATTAACAATAAACTCATTTTCCGGTAATATGTACTTCTGTATGGGAGGTATATGAAATTGTGGACCAATTCCGCCAATTTTCAGCAGAGGTCAAGCCCTTGTGCAGAAACAAATGTATGGCGATTTTAATGCAATTATATTACATAGTTTTCGTGAAAATTACATCGGAATGTGTAAAAAATGCTTATTTTTTCGGAGTTGTTTTAAATTTTGATTCATAACTTTTCCCGATGTGAACCGATTTTGCTCATTTTCAATACCAAACAATAGTAAATATTTTGGGTGAATTTCGTTAATTTTTGATGCTTCGTATTAATGTGATAATGTTTTATACAGACAGACAGACAGACAGACGGACAGAGGGACATAGCTAGATCGACTCAGAATTTCATAAGGTCCACGAATGTATTTAGAATAAATAATATTCATTGACTTAGAAAAAATTAGTACATACTAATTTTTCCCCTGTCGAAAAATGCCTATTAAAGCTTCCCAAAATAATCTTGAAGTGTGTGGTTCAAATTTCATTAAATTCGGTTCAGTCGTTGTCATAATAAGACGTAACTGCATCACGAAAAGTAGCAAAAATAAAAATATTTCCTTTGCAGTTTAATTTGTCAAAAATATTGATATTTATAAATCTCAAATATTGAATATAACTTTCCACAAATTCAAAAACTTCATATCATTTTAAAATTACAAAACAAAATTCGATCCTTTTATCTGTAAATTTTTAGTTTATTAAAATACTAGCTTGCTGCCCGCTACTTCGTTAGCGATACATTTTTGTCTGGAAATAAATTTAAATTAGCCCCTATCACTGTTATTCCGTGTGCAACACCAAGAAATATTCATCTGAGACCCAACAATGTATATGTTTATATTCCGCGTTCTTATCAAATTCTCAGTCGATTTAGCTATGTGCCTTAAGCACGCTCCCGTTAAAACTGTTTTCTTAAGCAGTTTGGTATTGCAAATCAGCAAAATCGGTTCACAAATTTAAAAGTTATGAGTAGAAATTTCAGACTAACTCGAAAAGGACGATTTTTTCCTAAATCTTAAATAGTTTTGTTAGAAAGATAATTCGATGAATTTTGTCACACGTTATTTTTTCGCTCAGGAAACAATTATGTTCAAAATCATAACAATCGATTCAAAATTTGCCATAGCCCCCATACAGAGGTACATATTCCAGGAAATGGATATATCTTTAAAAATTTCGGTATCATCACAAAATTTTGCACATATGTGTATAATATGAACGGTTTATAATTGGTTTTAGCTCCGATATAAGCTCCACTTCCAAATATCACTTTAATGTACATATGTAACTAATTAAGAAATAAAGATATCGCAATAAAATTCGACATAAATGTTTTTGTGTATATATCACTCCCCAAAATATTTTTTTGATCAGTCCGTAATTGGTCATAGCTCCCATATAAGGCCCACTTTCGATAACTACGTAAACGCACATTCATTTATAAATAAAGATATCGTGATAAAATTCGACACAAATGTGTTTAAAGTACACCACCCTGCGAAATGTTTTCCGGATCGGTCCATAATTGGTCATAGCTCCCATATAAGGTTTACATCCTTATATCATTTAGCACATACATATGTATATAATTAAGAAATAAAGATATCGAAATTAAATTTGACAAAAATATGTTCTGTGTATATAAATATAAATCACTGCGCCAAATTTTTTCCGCATCGGTGCATAATTGGTCATACCTCCCATATAAAAGCCGTCTCCGAAAATTACTTAAGCGAACACATTTAATTGACCAAAAGAGATATCGCTATAAAATTCGACATGAGTATACATATTTTGTGTATATACAAATCATTCCGCAATTTTTTTTCTAGATCAGTTCATAATTGGTCATAGCTCCCATAACCGATCATCGTTCGAAAATTACCTAAGTGAATATAATTCATTAATAATAACGATATCAAGGTAAAATTCGACAGGAATTTTTGGCTTATACAGAAAAATATTTAAAAACTTTTTTGGCATTTGGTTTAGTCCATTTCCCTATAATGCACCAAAAGTCGTTTTGCGGACCAGATATACTCTAACAAAAATTGAAATTAAGTATTTTTCCCGCGAAAAGCTCATACTCTAACAAAAATTCAAATTATTTTTCCCGCGATAAGCTCAAAGCTGTGGAATTTTTGAGACCCATTTCGAAGAGATTTCAGAAATTTTTTTTTAAATATTGTACTGAGATCAAGATTTTTAATCGCTGGTAGGGAACTGAGGGCCTTTTCAAAATTTTTTTTTATTTTTCTCGTATTTAGTACATTGATAACAGTGTTGCCAGGTTAGCTTTTTAAGGCTAAATTTGCCTTTTTATTTATCATTAGCCTCGAAATTTATATTTTATCTTCTGGCTTTTTCTAGCCTTTATTTAAAACTTTAATAGTTTTTATAACAAAAGGATCATTTATTAGGATGACCTTTTTATAATAATTATGCCATATTCGGAGGTTTTAGTTGTATGGGAGCTAGGATAAAACCTAGCTCCTATTTCCATAGGCTTCGTTATACTGAAATTTGGCGTACGTGCCAAACTCCATCAAATTAAATTGAACATTGCGAACTGTATCTTGCGCGCAAGCTCAACATGGACATCCAGCCTGTAAGCCGGACAGATGGACTTATTCAGATCGGAAAATGATTCTAGGCTTATTGGTATACTTTTTGGTGAGTATATGACATATATTGCTTGCCGTCCCCACTAACGTGCATTTCAGCATTTTATTTAATTAAGCGAGAATTGCCTTTTTTGGATCTAGTGCCATTTAATTTTTTTTCCTTCTTTTAACGCAGATTTTAAGATATAAATTTAGCCTTTTTCTAGCCTTTTTTTAATTTTAGCCTACTCTAGCCATTTTTAACGTCTGGTTTAGCCTTCTATATCTGAAGCTCTTGGCAACACTAATAATAGGTATTCCCACAGAGAAGTGGTCCACGGCACATCCTATTATACATACATATGTATGTCTGTTGTGTTCATAATTCTAATGAGAAAATAATTTTTTTATAGAGTACCAATTTTTGACACCGTTTTTATCCCTTCATTACCCGAATTTCTAAAAAGTACCAAAGGGATTTCTAATAGCCTTTAATTAAAATAGGATACATTGAAATTTTTATTTGTATGGAAATCTATTTAGAAGATAAATTGGCTAAGAAAATGTTCTACGGGGACAGTTTTTACCCTTTTAGCTCTATAAAGTTACGATTTTTGAAAAAGTACCAGACACCTATCAATTATTTTTTTGAATAAAAAAGTATATATTGTAATGAATGATTTATGAAATTTTTATAAACTTGCATGAATTCAATTTATACTAATTGCTTTTTATGGGTGTAAAAGTTGTGTTTATATTTTCATTATTCTTTCACACATATTTAATGTTGCTAAACATTTGGTCTCTATACATTGTTGAATTTAGCAGAGTTTCAAACCAGAATATAAACTTATAGTGTTGGGTATATTAGTGAAATTTTTTTTTTCTGTTAACATTTGATAAACGCAATTATAAGGGTAATTTTGGCTAAACAAATTTTGTTATATATTTATTCTAACTATAATGTAATTATCATAATAAATTATCATAAATTCAATTAAAAATTATGTCTGAGTGAACAAGTGATGGTTTAAGGGGGAGAAAAATGGCTGGGGTTGATTTTTGTGGAATGAAGATTACCCATATGACAAATACTCATTTACGTTTTAAATACCGAATACTTTTTACTTCGGAAGATGATATTCTTCGGTTAAAATAACATGGTAACCTAAAGAATGTTTAACTTCCTTTTTCTGGAGATTTCGAGCCGATACGAACGTGTTTGAGAGTATAAAAAGTCAATTTACAAATTAAATCTGAAATCATCTAAGTTTATTTAAATTCGACAATTCAGAAGGTAATTCTAAAATAAAGTTTTCATCATAATTTTAAATAAGCTTTAAATATTTTACAAATTTTTAGCATTAAAGAACAAGGAAACTTTAAACCCAATTCTGGGGGACTCGTGGTTGTAATTTTTGAGCCAAATATTACGGAAAAAATTTAATTGTTGGCTTAATTATTGATTTAATTCCAGAGAAAGTTCTTATTTCCAAACAATTACCTGCTTATCTTCTAAATCCAAAGGAAAACCTACTAATATTAAATTTTATCCTCTAAAAGAATTGACCACTTTTCCACGTTTTCAAGACTTGGTCTGTTAAAGTACTTATATCAAATCTCGTATCACGTCATGCACGTGGATCTTAATCTGAAATTCTATCGAGCAAAGCTAAACACAAAAGAACATTTGCGGTAAGATTTTGAAATATATGAATTTTGAATGTCTTCCAAACTTGTATTTTTGTTATTCCTGACAGATTTCATAAATCGTCGAATGTTCTTGTATACCCTACAAAATATTAAATCCCTAACCTGTATCATCACTACTCAACATAATCCACATCGTCCAACTTTATGTCATCATAATCTTCTTTGACATACATATTTTCTGGGAGCAGATAGAAGAAGAACAATTAAAATTTTATTGGTGTCAAAAGTAAATTGATCAGTGATCAGAATTGTTCTTAAAATTAAATTACATAGAAAATAGTGAAAAACGAATAATAAAAGTAAAATATATAGTTAAAAGAAAATATAAAAATAGTATAAAGTTAAAGTGAAGGTAATTTTAAGAAAAGAATTTCGTTTGACCAAACATTTATTTAAAAATTTAAAAAGAAAGAAAATCGTAAAAGAAAGAAAAGCCAAAAAAAAAAAATTAAGTAGGTGCCAATTATTGTTATATATAGTGAAAAAAAAAATTGTATATGAGAAAAGTTGAATGTTAAAATCTGCCTATATTTCAAAAGTTAAAACATAAAGATAAAACCTGGTTAAAAAATGTAAAAAAATCCTATACCTAAATATTGAAATTATAAAAAAAAATATCATAAAATATCACAGAAATACTAAAAAAAAAAAATCACAGGTTGTTTAAAAATTTGAAATATGCAAGAACATAATCATCCCTACTTATTTAGCAAAGTCAACTACAACAGTTCGCTGAGGCCTCAACGTTCCTGAGTTATAGTTGGTGAGTGTAAAACAAAATTATTTAATTATTTGATTTTCTTGCATATACAGTTAAGAATATAGGAGTAAAAAAGTATACATATTTCTAAAAAAAAAAAAACAATAAATGTATAAAAGCGAAAGAAGAAGCATTTGAAGTTTCTTGCATTTCTCTTTATTTTGTTTTGCTAATTTGTTAATATTCAATTTGTTTTAAAATGTAATTTTACTCCTCTATTCTTTATTATTCTTAATTACTTGTGTATCTTTTCGTATAAAAAAAAAAAAACTTAATAATCAAAACAAACGTAACGTTTATCTATTTCGGTTCGGTTACGATATTAAATTTTTTTTAGGAGAAATAATTAATTATTCAGAAGTGAAATTGGCATTTAGTTAGATTTTGGGTTTTCTTGTAGAAAAAGCTATTTTTTTTATATTATCTTTAAATTTAAACATAAATTTTGTTAAATATTAAGAGAAATGTAACATAATTTTTGAAATTTTAGAATCCTAATTAAAGTAAGTGAGATAAATAAATTTATGAATTCTGAGAAAATGAATCGCTAAATTTAAAGTTCTGTTTTCTTGCATGACATGAATGCGTTAGGGTAGTCTAAATGTGGGTTCTTAGGAGTATAATTAAGTGCCACTAAGAAATTGGTAGGTGTGGGTTTCGAGGCACATATCTCTGGTCATCTTGGAGATATAATTTATGATCAGTGAGTTGGCTATAGTTATTCTCATATATAATCATAGTTTGGGGCTTTTGATTTTGTTTACTATGATTAACCGGACCTTTGTAGAGTTGATCTTGTTCTCGATTAGTGTTTAAAGTTATTTTAAGGGAGTCTATATAAAATTAATTGTAATAACAATAAAACAAAACGATAGGAGACAAGAACCCCCCAACCCGGCTGATCGCTAGCGATAACAAGGCTCCCGTCGTCGACCTTCGTGTTGTTTTCTAAATTTCTGAGGCAAATGTTAAATTTTATCTTATGAAATTTCTAGGCATTAGATTTCTAATCTAATCTAATTTTCTAATTACATAAAATGGCGCCCAACGTGGGGCCGAAAATGTTTCTATTTTAGATTTATTTTCGGTTCTGAATCACATAAATATCACATTAGATTTCATTTAAAGCTATGTAGGCAATAGTTTTTGTGTCAGGATTATTTCATATGAATAAATGAGTATGCTGGTATGGATTTTTAGATGTTTGAGGAAAATAAGTTCGAATAATCTAACCGACTAGCCAATTCACATTACTTTCATACGTTTTAAAAATGATTTCAAAATCTATTGTTACGTGTGCGAAATTTAGTGTAAATTATAGATTTTAATATATTTATGACTGAGTTATCAGCCACTAATTTTTATCTGGAAATATGGTAATTTGTTGAATTGCGAAAAATTTTCCTTTAAATTTGGCAAATAAATATTTTAAAATGCCACTAGCTCATTCACCAAGCAATACAGAGGTTCAGCCTCAGGATCAAGTCAATCAAAATGAACCGATATTGTCCTCTCCAAATTCACAAGCTATAGGTGATGTTAACGCATCAGAATCTAATTGTTTTATATGTAACGAAGTAATGAATGAGAAAATTGCTTGTTTGATTATAGTTCGTTGTAGTCATGCTTTTCATAGGGCATGTATAGAAAATTATTTAGGCAATAATAATGAATGTCCTATTTGTCGTGTCCCTTGCGAATTATCAGACTTGCAAAGAATTACATTTCCCATTAAAAAACCACCAAAACCTAAGGGCAAACCTCGTGGCGCGTTAGCCAAACATTATAACACAAGAAGTACAACTACTAGTAGAAACCTGTTTCAAGAAACCCAATTATCTTTAGTAGATTTTAGTTCAAATGAAGCATCAGGATTAAGAACACCAGTAAATAATCGTTCACCTGTGAATCAAAATTTTACAAACGTAAATAATTCTAATGTTGTTCATTCTAATGCTAAGCAAAATGAAGAGTTGAGTAAAATAATTGAGAGTAGTGTAATGAAAATATTACAAAATCTTAATTTAGGACCAAATAATCCAATAGATAATTTGAACAATGTAGCTCATCAACCTCATCGTGAAACCAATTTTTCCCATCCTTCAAGGAATAATAATGCAAATAATTTTCGACATTCTCAACAAAAATATTCGCAAGTAACACCTTCCAATTTGAATAGAAGTTCTTTTCTTTCCAACTCATCGAATTATCAAGCAGACAAAATTACGTCTATTATTCAAAACTGGGGGTTGAAATTCGATGGTTCCTCGACAATCCCAGTAGATGAATTTCTATATAGATTACGTACGTTAACTTATGATAACCTTAACGGTGATTTCAATCTTATTACTAAAAATCTCCACATTTTGCTTGCTGGAAAGGCCCGCGATTGGTTCTGGAAATACCACAAGCAAGTGGAAACAGTGAACTGGAATGATTTCTGTGGGGCAATAAAATCACAATATAAAGACCCCAAATCCCCTTATGATATCCGCGAGGAAATACGTAACCGTAAGCAGAAACCGGGAGAATCATTTGACACCTTTTTTGAAGCTATTTCCAATATTATGGATAGGTTACCAGTACCTCTGCCAGACACTGATCTGATTGAAATTATAACCCGCAATTTACGTCCAGAAATTCGTCATGCGTTATTATATCTTGATTTCTATTCTATTCCACAATTACGTAGATTAGTACAAAAAAGGGAAAGTTTTCTCAACGATGAATATGTAAAGAGAAATTTTATGTCACGCAATACAAACTCCTTTATACCAAGAAGACAAATTTCAGAAATAGAGGCAAATTTGGAAATTTGTAACGAAAATGTTGCCGACAATATAGAAACTTCTGTTGATGCTATTACACAAGATAAAGTTAGAAAATGTTGGAATTGTGATCAATTCGGGCATTATTGGGAAGATTGCTTGGAAGACAGGTCTATATTTTGCTATGGGTGCGGTGAAAAAAACACCTACAAGCCCCAATGCCAAAAATGTAAAATGCGAAAAGCAAAAAACTTTCAGCAAAATGTTCCTTCCAAGGAACCGATATAAACTCTGATAAAGACTCCTCTGACATTTCACCTAATTTATACTCTTCAATACCAGATTTGAAAACACATGAACTTTTGAAACTTAATGATTTCAATGATAAATCAAATGCATCAGATTTTACCGGCTATGACATTTTAAAAAGAGACTTTGACAAACCCAAATGTGACAATATCCCTGATTTTTCCAAAATAATATATCCAAAGCTACTATACCATATTCGATGGGAAAACTATGTTTTGAAACGAAATGAAATTTTCCAAGAATCTTCAATAGATCAGCTTAGTTTTAAACGTAGTAAACGTTCAACTTTACGATTAAGAAAATATTACAAACTTCGAAAACTATGCTCTAAATTACTCATTTCGGCTATTATAAATAATCCAAATGATCAAAGGTATTACGCAAAAATTTCATTTTTAGACTACACAGAATATGGCTTGCTTGACACAGGCGCTAGTATTAGTTGTCTAGGATCAGACCTTGCTAATAAAGATTTTTCAAAATTTAAATTTTGAATATTGAGCCTTCGGAAATAAAACCCGAAAAATCTGCATGTTTTCCTGATTCTAATGAAAAACCTAAAGAAGATTGTAGTGAGTCATATTATCCATTGAATTCTGACGAACGTCAACAACTTAATGCCGTGATTTCCCTGTTCCCTGATTTTGAAAAGCAAGGGCTAGGAAAAACAAGTTTGCTTAGTCATGAAATTGACGTAGGTGACGCAAAGCCAATAAAGCAACGTTTTTACCCCGTTTCGCCAGCGGTGGAGAAACTCATGTTTCAAGAAGTAGACCGTATGTTATCTTTAGGCGTAATTGAGCCTTCAAATTCAGCTTGGAGCTCACCAATGCGCATGGTTATAAAACCACACAAGGTTCGACTTTGCTTAGATGCGCGAAAAGTTAACGCGGTCACAAAAAAGGATGCTTATCCTCTACCTTCTATTGAAGATATATTTTCACGGCTGCCAAAGGCTAATTTAATTTCGAAATTGGACCTCAAAGATGCCTACTGGCAAATTGGTTTGACGGAGAAATCCAAGGCGTTAACTGCATTCACAGTTCCTGGTAGACCACTCTATCAGTTTGTGGTCATGCCATTTGGACTGTGCAATGCAGCTCAAACAATGTGTCGCCTTATGGATGAGATTATTCCACCCGATCTCAAAAATTCAGTTTTCGGATACCTAGATGACTTAATTATAGTCTCTGAAGATTTCCCACAACATTTAGGAACTCTTGTTCGTATTGCCCAACAATTCCGTAAAGCTAACTTAACTTTGAATATCTCCAAAAGTCACTTTTGTGTGACTAAAGTTAAATATTTGGGATATGTAATCGGAGATGGCGGAATAACCACGGACCCTGAAAAAGTAGGCGTCATTCGGAATTGGCCTGTACCCAAAAACCTTAAGCAGGTCAGGGGATTTTTAGGGTTAGCTGGCTGGTATCGGAGATTTATAGAAAATTTCTCCACAATAGTCTTCCCGATAACAGAAACGCTTTCAAGTAAAAGAAAATTCTCCTGGACACCAGAAGCACAGCAATCTTTTGAGAAAATTAAGTCTCTGTTAAGTTCTTTACCAATTCTAGTGAATCCAGACTTTACTAAAAAGTTTTACCTACATTGCGACGCAAGCGACTATGGTATAGGGGCTGTTCTGATTCAATTAGACTCCGAAGGTCAGGAAAGACCTGTGGCATACATGAGCAAGAAACTGAACTCAGCCCAGAGAAATTATAGCGTAACCGAAAGGGAATGCCTTGCGGCTGTGGAAGCTATATACAGATTTAGGTGTTTCTTAGAGCTGCAAGAATTTGAAGTGATCACAGATCACTCAAGTCTTGTATGGCTAATGCGGCAGCCAAATCTAAGCGGCAGGTTAGCTCGTTGGGTACTAAAGTTACAGGCCTTTAAATTTACCGTCAGTCACCGAAAGGGAAAGGAAAACATAGTACCAGATGCCCTTTCGAGAGTTTGTAACGACGAGGTTTCAGCCATTGAAATTTCTAGTCCAGAAGTGGATTTAAACTCGCCACATTTTGAAGAATCTGAATATGAAAGCTTAAAGACTAAAATCCGTGAAAATCAGACAAAATATCCGGATATCAAAATAGTTGATAAATACGTTTACATACGTAAGGATCATTACAATGGCGTTGAGGAAAATGAAAATAATAGTTGGAAACTATGGATTCCTAATGGTTTAAGGAACAATTTGATTGCTCGTTTTCATAATTCTCCAATAGCTTCGCATGGTGGTGTGTTTAAGACAATCGATTTATTGAAACGTTTATTCTTTTGGCCAGGTTTGTCTAGTGATGTTCGAAACTATATTCGCAACTGTGATACTTGCAAATTGACAAAGGCACCAAACTTTATAATGAAGCCTGAAATGGGTCAACAGCCTATATCCATTAGACCCTTTCAGAGACTATATATAGATCTCTTGGGACCGTATTCCAGGAGTAAAGCCGGTCACATAGGATTGCTTATAGTATTAGACCATTTCAGTAAATTTCATTGGCTACTACCAATGAGAAAGTTTACGTCAAATGCTATAAAAGAATTTTTACATAAGCATATCTTTCACGTTTACGGAGTACCGGAAACTATAGTTAGCGATAACGGAGCGCAATTTAGAGCTAATGATATAAACGCTTTCTTTACTACCCTTGGTATTAAACATGTTTATACAGCTCTGTATTCACCGCAGGCAAATGCATCAGAGCGAGTTAATCGATCTTTGATTGCAGGGATTCGTGCATACCTTAAGGATGATCATACTCGATGGGATAAGAATTTGAGTGCAATAAGTTGTTCACTACGAAACTCATGTCATCAGACAATAAAAACATCGCCTTATCACGCTCTTTTCGGTTTCAACATGATAACGCATGGAGAAACTTATGCATTGTTGAGAAATTTAAAGTTATTGGATGAACCTACATATAAAGTTAATCGTGATGATGAATTGCAGTTGTTGAGAAAGGACATTCGAAAACATATGAAACAAGCATATGAGCAAAATAAAAATCATTATAATCTGCGAACTAGACCACAAAACTTCGAAATAGGTCAAGAAGTATTAAGAAGAAACTTCGTTCAGAGCAACTTTGAGAAACGCTTTAACTCTAAATTAGCACCGTTGTTTGTAAAAGCCAAAATTAAAGCAAAATTAGGTAACCACTACTATTCGTTAGAAGATTTACAAGGTAAACCTATTGGAACTTTTCATGCTAAAGACATTCGTCTTTGAGACATAAAACCATGTTAAATGTATGCAAAAACTTTCACATGACCATAAAAATCGTTTTATTCTGACTAATATTTTCACTCAATGAGTAAATATTATTCAGTTTTGTAATGAATGATTTATGAAATTTTTATAAACTTGCATGAATTCAATTTATACTAATTGCTTTTAATGGGTGTAAAAGTTGTGTTTATATTTTCATTATTCTTTCACACATATTTAATGTTGCTAAACATTTGGTCTCTATACATTGTTGAATTTAGCAGAGTTTCAAACCAGAATATAAACTTATAGTGTTGGGTATATTAGTGAAATTTTTTTTTTCTGTTAACATTTGATAAACGCAATTATAAGGGTAATTTTGGCTAAACAAATTTTGTTATATATTTATTCTAACTATAATGTAATTATCATAATAAATTATCATAAATTCAATTAAAAATTATGTCTGAGTGAACAAGTGATGGTTTAAGGGGGAGAAAAATGGCTGGGGTTGATTTTTGTGGAATGAAGATTACCCATATGACAAATACTCATTTACGTTTTAAATACCGAATACTTTTTACTTCGGAAGATGATATTCTTCGGTTAAAATAACATGGTAACCTAAAGAATGTTTAACTTCCTTTTTCTGGAGATTTCGAGCCGATACGAACGTGTTTGAGAGTATAAAAAGTCAATTTACAAATTAAATCTGAAATCATCTAAGTTTATTTAAATTCGACAATTCAGAAGGTAATTCTAAAATAAAGTTTTCATCATAATTTTAAATAAGCTTTAAATATTTTACAAATTTTTAGCATTAAAGAACAAGGAAACTTTAAACCCAATTCTGGGGGACTCGTGGTTGTAATTTTTGAGCCAAATATTACGGAAAAAATTTAATTGTTGGCTTAATTATTGATTTAATTCCAGAGAAAGTTCTTATTTCCAAACAATTACCTGCTTATCTTCTAAATCCAAAGGAAAACCTACTAATATTAAATTTTATCCTCTAAAAGAATTGACCACTTTTCCACGTTTTCAAGACTTGGTCTGTTAAAGTACTTATATCAAATCTCGTATCACGTCATGCACGTGGATCTTAATCTGAAATTCTATCGAGCAAAGCTAAACACAAAAGAACATTTGCGGTAAGATTTTGAAATATATGAATTTTGAATGTCTTCCAAACTTGTATTTTTGTTATTCCTGACAGATTTCATAAATCGTCGAATGTTCTTGTATACCCTACAAAATATTAAATCCCTAACCTGTATCATCACTACTCAACATAATCCACATCGTCCAACTTTATGTCATCATAATCTTCTTTGACATACATATTTTCTGGGAGCAGATAGAAGAAGAACAATTAAAATTTTATTGGTGTCAAAAGTAAATTGATCAGTGATCAGAATTGTTCTTAAAATTAAATTACATAGAAAATAGTGAAAAACGAATAATAAAAGTAAAATATATAGTTAAAAGAAAATATAAAAATAGTATAAAGTTAAAGTGAAGGTAAATTTAAGAAAAGAATTTCGTTTGACCAAACATTTATTTAAAAATTTAAAAAGAAAGAAAATCGTAAAAGAAAGAAAAGCCAAAAAAAAATTAAGTAGGTGCCAATTATTGTTATATAAAGTGAAAAAAAAAAAAAAAAATGTATATGAGAAAAGTTGAATGTTAAAATCTGCCTATATTTCAAAAGTTAAAACATAAAGATAAAACCTGGTTAAAAAATGTAAAAAAATCCTATACCTAAATATTGAAATTATAAAAAAAAAATATCATAAAATATCACAGAAATACTAAAAAAAAAAAATCACAGGTTGTTTAAAAATTTGAAATATGCAAGAACATAATCATCCCTACTTATTTAGCAAAGTCAACTACAACAGTTCGCTGAGGCCTCAACGTTCCTGAGTTATAGTTGGTGAGTGTAAAACAAAATTATTTAATTATTTGATTTTCTTGCATATACAGTTAAGAATATAGGAGTAAAAAAGTATACATATTTCTAAAAAAAAAAAAAAACAATAAATGTATAAAAGCGAAAGAAGAAGCATTTGAAGTTTCTTGCATTTCTCTTTATTTTGTTTTGCTAATTTGTTAATATTCAATTTGTTTTAAAATGTAATTTTACTCCTCTATTCTTTATTATTCTTAATTACTTGTGTATCTTTTCGTATAAAAAAAAAAACTTAATAATCAAAACAAACGTAACGTTTATCTATTTCGGTTCGGTTACGATATTAAATTTTTTTTAGGAGAAATAATTAATTATTCAGAAGTGAAATTGGCATTTAGTTAGATTTTGGGTTTTCTTGTAGAAAAAGCTATTTTTTTTATATTATCTTTAAATTTAAACATAAATTTTGTTAAATATTAAGAGAAATGTAACATAATTTTTGAAATTTTAGAATCCTAATTAAAGTAAGTGAGATAAATAAATTTATGAATTCTGAGAAAATGAATCGCTAAATTTAAAGTTCTGTTTTCTTGCATGACATGAATGCGTTAGGGTAGTCTAAATGTGGGTTCTTAGGAGTATAATTAAGTGCCACTAAGAAATTGGTAGTTGTGGGTTTCGAGGCACATATCTCTGGTCATCTTGGAGATATAATTTATGATCAGTGAGTTGGCTATAGTTATTCTCATATATAATCATAGTTTGGGGCTTTTGATTTTGTTTACTATGATTAACCGGACCTTTGTAGAGTAGATCTTGTTCTCGATTAGTGTTTAAAGTTATTTTAAGGAAGTCTATATAAAATTAATTGTAATAACAATAAAACAAAACGATAGGAGACAAGAACCCCCCAACCCGGCTGATCGCTAGCGATAACAAGGCTCCCGTCGTCGACCTTCGTGTTGTTTTCTAAATTTCTGAGGCAAATGTTAAATTTTATCTTATGAAATTTCTAGGCATTAGATTTCTAATCGTTTTACACATTACAATATTTCGAATTTTCTTTATATCTTTGATTTTTAGGAGATATTAAGGATACCAATTTTACCCCTTTTTACCCATTTCATCCCCTAAACGTTCGAGTTTCCAAAAATCCCTTCTTAGTGGATCTATACAATACCAAAGGAATCTATAATCAAAATTTCATGACTCCAGCTTTAACGGTTTGGGCTGGGCGATGATGAATCAGTCAGTCAATCAGTCACGCAAGCCTTTTATATATATAGATAATTTATTTGGAATTCACCATTTGTTGAGTAAGGTAATTTAAAAACGGATTGTTTAAAATAAATATTTTTCTTTACGATTGGAAGTACGTATGTAGTCTAAGTGGTTAGATGCTCAAACAGAAATTAGATAACTTGGGTTCGAATATCATTGATGTAAGGGCATTTTTATTGAAACATTTTTAAAAAAAATATCAGTATTTACAGCATAAAAGTACCAAAAAGAAGTGGTGGATGTATACAGTTTATAAATTTTTACTGTTTACCACTGAAGATTAAAACCAGTACCAGTTCATTTTTAAATATCTGGGAAACTTATTTATTTTTGACGCTCAAAAGTTTATTAAAAAATATATTTTAAAAAAAGTACCAATTTTAGTCACTTTTTTACCCTTCATTGCTCGAATTTAAAAAAGTATCGAAAGGATTTCTAAAACCCTTTAATTTAAATAGGATTCATTGAAATTTTTATTTGCGTGGTTATTTGTTTAAAAGATGTGGGCGGTAAAAGAATGTTCTAATGGGTAAGCTTTTACCCTGTTAGCTCTCTATAGTGTCGAATTTCGAAAAAGTACCAGACACTTATCAATTATTTTTTTATATAAAAAAGGATATATTTCGAATTTTATTTGTATCTGTGCTTCTTTAGGAGATATTAAGAATACCAATTTTACCCTTTTTTACCCATTTCATCTCATAAACGTTCGAGTTTCCAAAAATCCCTTCTTAGTGGATCTATACAATACTAAAGGAATCTATAACCAAAATTTCATGACTCTAGCTTTAACGGTTTGGACTGGGCGATGATGAATCAGTCAGTCAATCAGTCAACCAGTCACGCAAGCGTTTTATATACAGCTGTGGTCAGCTAATTGGAAACGCTCTCGTTATATTACTGCTTGACGTGATTTGTATAAAATTATGAGAATATTACGTTAGATTTTTTGTTCGAAACACATGTATTTTATAAATTGATGTTGTTATAATAAAATGGAATGCATTTTGTTGTGGAACATTTCTTATTTACTTTTCAATTTTAAATTTGGTGAAAATCGCCCAAAGCTAAATCAAAGAAATTGCGACAACTAATTGGAAACGGCCATATTTTATTAAAATTTTTTTTAAGTTAAATCTAATTTTGATAAAAAATGTAATTGCATTTGGGTATATATTGTTTCTAATTTATAAGAAATTTTACATCATTATTTTTAGGCTAAGAATGAAAATAGGCCAAAGAAATTCTCTTTCCTTGGGTAGATCTATTTTTGAACATCATAAAGCTTGTAAATCTTAAAAGGATATAGGAGAAGAGCCCTATTGTTCAAAAAAATATATTTTTAATCGTTTATAGCATTTTAAGAAATATGACACTGATACTAACGCTCCACGTGAAAAATTTTCCGAAAAAATATCAGCCCATCCCAAACCGGATAATAAGACAAATCTCTAAAGCTGGCCCAAAGGAATCATCCACGGGCATCCAGCGGTAAATTTGAGAAAAATTAGATATAACGTTATCTAAGCCAACTATTTCGCGATTTTTGACGGAATCGGGGCATCTTGAGAAAGGGCGGAAGAAACCTTTTCCAACTAAAATTCAAAGAATTTACAATATCTCTTGTATATGAAATATCGTGTTGAATTGACCTGATCTTATCAAAATTAGACGGTTAATCAGTGGAATTATTTACTTCGGAGCTTTGAAACAGAGATTAATCGTATTATACCTCAATATACAAGGTACAATAAATGGTAAAAGGTGTGGCAGATTTTCGAATGAGATATGGCAAATTCTTTAAACTTTAGCTGCTAAAGGTTTCCTTCGCGATTCTCTTCCAATATGCACCGATTCCACCAAACATCGTGAAATAGTTGGCTAAGATAACGTTATATCTAATTTTTCTCAAATTTACCGCTGGATGCCCGTGGATGATTCCTTTGGGCCAGCTTTAGAGATTCGTATTATCATCCGGTTTGGGGGTGGGCTGATGTTTTTCTGGAAAATTTTTGACGTAGAGCGTTAGTATCAGTGTCATATTTCTTAAAATGCTATAAACGATCAAAAGTATATGTTTTTGAACAAAAGGGCTGTTCTCCTATATCTTTTTACGATTTACAAGCTTTATGAAGTTCAAAAATGGATCTACCTAGGGAAGGAATATTTCTTTGTTCTATTTTCATTATTAGTCCTAAAAATAATGATGTAAAATTTCTTATAAATTAAATTAATAATAATATTTACCAAAGTACAATTAAATTTTTTATCAAAATTAGATTTAACTTAAAAAAATTTTAATAAAAAATGGTCGTTTCCAATTAGTTGTCGCAATTTCTTTGATGTATCTTTGGGCGATTTTCACCAAATTCAAAATTGAAAAGGAATTAAGAAATGTTCCACAACAAAATGCATTTCATTTTATTATAACAACATCAATTTATAAAATACATGAGTTTCGAACTGAAAATCTAACATAATATTTTCATAATATTATACAAATCATGTCAAGCTGTAATATAAAGAGAGCGTTTCCAATTAGCTGACCACAGCTGTATATAACCCCCTTATTTTTATTTTATAAAAGGTTTATAAAACAAAATTTCCATACAAAATCTAATTTATAAACCGTTTATAAAATAAAAATTTTGTTTGTGAATAATTACCCCCTTATATATAAGTAGAAATTACTTTTGTTTCTTCATTTAAAAAAAAATAATAATTTTACCGCGTTCCGTATTTCGTCCCTTTCTGATGTTTTGGAATAAAGATATAACCAATTGAAACACTGTTTAAAATTTCTTAAAGTCGGCCCAGCCATTTAGGTGTGGACCTTATGAAAAACACGAAACTCCCCTTTTTACCCAATTTAATTTAATTTTTCTAAAATATACCTTTTGACTGATTACAGCAAAATACTTCTCAAGTATTTGCATAAATCCGGAAAAGTACCTAAACTACACATAATTATCCGTTAAGTTTGAATTACCCGCATGCCTATTTCCCCCTTCTGGTCCAACATTCACAACAAATCTTTCCTAATATATATTTCTGGAACTTTAAAAGCTAAATCGAAAGTATTTAGCTTTAGAACAGACAAAAATCATTTTTTAAGGACATAACAGTAACTTTGCCCGTTTTTCATCATTTCCCGCATTTTTTACCAGTTTTGGTCAAACTTTCGCTACGGAACTTTGCTAATAAAAATTTCTTACACTTTAGATAGCTAAATCGAAAATAACTTCGCGTCAGAATATACAAAAATCTGTTTTCAAGCACAAAAGTACAAATTTTCCCAGTTTTTGCCATTTTCCAATTATTGGTACCCGTTTTGTTCCAACTTTCGCAACGCAACTTTTCTAATACATATTTCTGACACTTTAGAATGCTAAATCGAAAATATTTTCGCATTAAAATAGTCAAAAATAATTTTTTTTTGCACAAAAGTATCAATTTTGCCCTATTTTCGTCGTTTCAGCCGTTTAGGCGTGATTGACGCACAAACAAACTTACAAAGAAATTTATAATATATATTAGGATTATGCGCATTTAAGTGATTTTCGGATGTGGACCTTATATGGGAGCTATGACCAATTATGGACCGATCCGAAAAAAAAATCGTAAAGTAATTAATATTTATACACAAAACATATTCATGTCGAATTTTATCCCGATAGCTTTATTTATCAATGAATTAAGCTTGTTTAAGTGATTTTAGGATGAGGACCTTATATGGGAGCTAGTACCAATTGTGGACTGATCCGAAACAAATTTCACTGAATGATTTATATCTATATACAAAACATATTCACCTCGAGTTCTACCCTGATAGCTTTATTAATCAGTGAATTATGCTCGTTTAAGTGATATATAGACCGATCCGGAAAAAATTCCGAAGAATGATTTTGTATATACAAAACATATTCATGTCGAATTTTATCGCGATAGCTTTATTTATCAATAAAATATGTTTATTTAAGTGATTTTCGAAAGTGGACCTTATATGGGAGCTATGACCAATTGTGGACCGATACAGATCTAAGTCGGTAGTTTTGCTTTCTATTCATATAATGTCAATATGTTGATACCGATATATTTGAGAAAGTTATTAACTTCCGGGAATATGTACCTTTGTATGGGGGCTATGGGAAATTTTGCATCGATTGTTACAATTTTAAACATAATTAATCTATAGATGGAAAAAATAATCTGTAACAAAATTTTTCGAATTATCTTTGGTAGTTTCTTAATAAACTTAACTTAATTTTTTTAGGTAGTCTGAAATTTTTATACCCTACACCACTTTAGTGGGGAGGGTATATTGGATTTGTGCTGATGTTTGTAACATACAAAAATATTCGTCCTAGACCCACCTTAAAGTATACCATTCGGCTTAGAATCGTTTTCTGAGTCGATTAAGCTATGTCCGTCCGTCCGTCTGGCTGGCTGTCCATGTAAACCTTGGGCGCAAGGTACAGGCCGCAATTTTCAAGATAATTGGAGGACGAAGCCTATTGAAAATGGTTAAAATCGGTCCATTATTTCACCTAGCCCCCATAGAACAGAACCCCCCGAAAAGGGCTTCTGAGCCCATAATTATGTTAAATATACAGATATATCGATAAAATACGGCACAACTAAGTTTTATAGAAGTCTTGATGACCCTGCCAAATTTCATAAAGATCGGGCCCCATTTGACCCTAGCTCCCATACCAAGTCCCCTTCAGAAAATTACTTGAATGTCCCAAATTAACTTATAAACACAAATATCGCGTTGAAATTCAGCACAATCAAATATTATGTAAATATAAATATATTCACAAAATTTTATAGGGCTTGGTCCATATTTGCCCCTAGCCCCCATATAAAGCCTCTTTCAGAAAATTAGTTTTTCATCCATAAATTTCTTAAAAGTATCGAAACAAGGGAATATTGAAGATAAATGCTTTATTATGAAAAATAAATCACATATAATATTCATAACTGGTGTAGGGTATCATATGGTCGGCCACGCCCGACTGTACTTTCTTACTTGTTACTCATAACTTTTTACGTTGTGAACCAAATTTTGCAGATTTTCAATACCAAACTGCTTCGGAAAACAATGAATGTTCTCAGTGAATTTGGTTGATTTCATTTGCTTAGCTTTGTGAGCGTGTTTTAACCAGACAAACAGATAGACAGACAGACGGACATAGCTAAATCGACTCAGAATTTCATAAGGACCCAGAATATATATACAGTGAACTCTCGATAATGTGAACTAATTAATGTCGGGGTAGTTCATATTTTCGAATTTGTTCACATTTTCGATTGTGATTTCTTTTTATATATATTACTCAGTTATTCTTTCTAAAAATCATTTCTGCAAGGAATGAAAATGCAAAGATTACTAAAAAAAAACTTTTTGTAATTTATTTGGAACATAAAAAGTTTTTAAAATAGTATCTTAATTACGGAAACAAAACATGTGCCGGGTTTTACAGTTCTCCATAAGGGAAATAAAGTACTTTATTACTTAGTGTGTATTTTAATACTTAAGTAAAATTTATTTCTTTGGTATAAATTATAAATTCGGCCCTATAACTTTAACCATTTATAACATATTTATATTGGGTTTTAATAAAAAGTACTTTGCAGGTGGAGGGTATTTAAGATTCGGCAGAGCCAAATATAGCATTCTAACTTGTTTATGCCTTCAAATGTAACGGCTCTGATCCAGCCAATGGATCAAAATGCAATTAGAATCACCAAACTTCATTATAGAAGAAGACTGTTCTTCTGGCAACAATTATTGCAAACGAGGGGGATTTGCTTGAATCGATGAAAAAAATCACACTTAAAGGAGTTTCTATTCTAGAGGCTTCCTGGAACCGAGTTGGTAAAGAAACTTTATCTAACTTTTGGAAAAATATTTTGAATGTGGTAAATGATGAAGCAATCAGAGGTTAGATCTTTAGAAAATACTGCTGCAGATCTTCTACAGACATTGTGCCCTTAGGAAGTATTTACTGCTGTAAACATTAGAGTTTGGATCAAAATTTGATGAAAATGATTTAATTGAAGAGTCCGACGATGATGACGACTGTTTTATTGAAGCGCCTGAAAACAACATTAAAGCCAAAGAAGCTATCGAAATTTTTAACAAAGCTGTCCAATGGGCTGAATTTCAAATGGTCGATCAAACATTAAAGTATTGAAAAAAATCAGGGAATTGACAGTAAATAAGCTGGTCGAACAAAAGAAAAAACAGAAAATAATAACCGATTATTTCCATATTTAATTATATATGTATGCATCTATCTTTTTTCATTGTAAATTTTATTTATTTTTTTGTCGTAATATTTTGTTTGTATTTTATGTACATACTACGTATGTACTCTTTATAAAATGGATTTTTAAAACCTTTTATGTTCCAAATAAATTACAAAAAGTTTTTTTAGTAATCTTTGCATTTTCATTCCTTGCAGAAATGATTTTTAGAAAGAATAACTGAGTAATATATATAAAAAAAATCACAATCGAAAATGTGAACAAATTCGAAAATATGAATACCCCGACATTAATTAGTTCACATTATCGAGAGTTCACTGTATACATATTCTGGGTCCTTATAAAATTCTGAGTCGATTTAGCTATGTCCGTCTGTCTGTCTGGTTAAAACACGCTCACAAACCTAAGCAAATGAAATCAACCAAATTCACTGAGAATATTCATTGTTTTCCTAAGCAGTTTGGTATTGAAAATCAGCAAAATTTGGTTCACAACGTAAAAAGTTATGAGTAAAAATTTCAGACTACCTCAAAAAATTAAGTTAAGTTAATTAAGAAACTACCAAAGATAATTCGACAAATTTTGTCACAGATTATTTTTTTCATCTATAGATTAATTATGTTTAAAATTGTAACAATCGATCCAAAATTTCCCATAGCCCACATACAAAGGTATATATTCCCGGAAGTTAATAACTTCCTCAAATATATCGGTATCAACACAAAATTTTGTACATATTGACATTATATGAACAGGAAACAAAACTACCGACTTAGATCTGTATCGGTCCACAATTGGTCATAGCTCCCATATAAGGTCCACTTTCGAAAATCACTTAAATAAACATATTTTATTGATAAATAAAGCTATCGGGATAAAATTCGACATGAATATGTTTTGTATATACATAAATCATTCTACGGAATTTTTTTCCGGATCGGTCCATATATCACTTAAACGAGCATAATTCTTTGATTAATAAAGCTATCAGGGTAGAACTCGAGGTGAATATGTTTTGTATATAGATATAAATCATTCAGTGAAATTTTTTCCGGATCAGTCCACAATTGGTACTAGCTCCCATATAAGGTCCACATCCTAAAATCACTTAAACAAGCTTAATTCATTGATAAATAAAGCTATCGGGATAAAATTCGACATGAATATGTTTTGTGTATAAATATTAATTACTTTATGAATTTTTTTTTCGGATCGGTCCATAATTGGACATGTCTCCCATATAAGGTCCACATCCGAAAATCACTTAAATGCGCATAATCCTAATAGATATTATAAATTTCTTTGTAAGTTTGTTTATTTGTTTTTGCGGCAATCACGCCTAAACAGATGAACCGATTTTCTTCAAATTTGGAACATAGAAAGATATATGTCTGGAAGCGTCAATAGGCTATATTACTTTCCGAAAATTGGACTAGAAGGGGGTAAAAATGGGTAAAAACGACGAAAATAGGGTACTTTTGCGCATAAAAATTTATTTTTGTCTATTTTAATGCGAAAATATTTTCGATTTAGCATTCTTAAGTGTCAGAAATATGTATTAGAAAAGTTGCGTTGCGAAAGTTGGAACAAAACGGGTACCAATAATTGGAAAAATGGAAAAAACTGGGAAAATCGGTACTTTTGTGCTTAAAACCTGATTTTTGTATATTCTGACGCGAAGTTATCTTCGAATTTTTATTAGCAAAGTTCCGTTGCGAAAGTTTGACCAAAACTGGTAAAAAATGCGGGAAATGATGAAAAACGGGCAAAATTACTGTTATGTCCTTAAAAAATGATTTTTGTCTGTTCTAAAGCTAAATACTTTCGATTTAGCTTTTAAAGTTCCAGAAATATATATTAGGAAAGATTTGTTGTGAAAGTTGGACCAGAAGGGGGAAATAGGCATGTGGGTAATTCAAACTTAACGGATAATTATGTGTAGTTTAGGTACTTTTCCGGATTTATGCAAATACTTGAGAAGTATTTTGCTGTAATCAGTCAAAAGGTATATTTTAGAAAAATTAAATTAAATTGGGAAAAAGGTGAGTTTCGTGTTTTTCATAAGGTCCTCACCTAAATGGCTGGGCCGTGTTTCAATTGGTTATATCTTTATTCCAAAAAATCAGAAAGGGACGAAATACGGAACGCGGTAAAATTATTATTTTTTTAAATGAAGAAACAAAAGTAATTTCTACTTATATAAGGGGATAATTATTTACAAACAAAATTTTTATTTTATAAACGGTTTATAAAATAGATTTTGTATGGAAATTTTGTTTTATAAACCTTTTATAAAATAAAAATTTTGTTTGTGAATAAGGGGGTTAAAATTTTAAATATTAATATTTTAATAAACTAAAAATTTACAGATAAAAGGATCGAATTTTGTTTTGTAATTTTAAGATGATATGAAGTTTTTGAATTTGTGGAAAGTTATAAAGTATAAGTATTAAAATACATACTAAGTACTAAAGTACTTTATTTCCCTTATGGAAAACTGTAAAACCCGGCACATGTTTTGTTTCCGTATTTAAGATACTATTTATCATTTTATCATTGTAACTTCTTTATGCATCTATGCATGTAACTAATTTTGATTAGGCCCAGAAACATTTGTATTAAGTGACTTTCAGATACCGACTGATTATTCTTCGACCTATTATGTGCCGATCCTGTCGATAATTTATATGGGAACTATGACCAATAATGGACCAATTCGAAAAAAAAAACAAATAAGAAATTATAGTCGGGCGAGGCCGACCATATAATACCCTACACCTTTGACAAATATATAATGTGATTTATTTGCCATAATAAAGCATTTAAATTAAATTGTACCTTGACTCAGATATACATACTTAAGCCGTTTATTGTTGAATAAAATTGTGGACATTTAAGTGAAATTTTGATGGGGGCTTTTCATAGGGGCTAGGGTCATATGAGGACCTATTATTATGGAGTTCGTGAGGGTCATCAAATTTTGTATAGAACTTGGTTTTTGCAGCTTTTTTCGAGATATGAGTATATTAAACATAATTATGAACTTAAAAGCCCTATTCGGCGGGTTCAGTTGTATGGGGGCGAGGTGAAATAATGGACCGATGTAAATCATTTTCAACATTCTTCGTTTACGGTACCATAAAAGATCATGTGCCAAATTTCATTGAATTATCTCCAAAATTGCGACCTGTAGTTTGATTACAAGGTTTAAAAGCCCTATTCGGGGGTTCAGTTGTATGGGGGCTAGGTGAAATAATGGACCGATGTTAACCATTTTCAATAGGCTTCGTCTACGGTACTATAAACGATCATGTACCAAATTTCATTGAATTATCTCCAAAATTGCGACTTGTAGTTTGATTACAAAGTTTACAAGCCCTATTGGGGGTTTCAGTTGTATGGGGGCTAGGTGAAATAATGGAACGATCTTAACCATTTTCAATAGGCTTCGTCCCTGGGACAATAGAAGATCATGTACCAAATTTCAGTGAATTATCTTCAAAATTGTGACCTGTAGTCTGATTACAAGGTTTACATGGACGGACGGACATAGCTAAATAGACTCAGAAAATGATACTGAGCCGATTGGTATACTTTCAGGTGGGTATTGGACCAATATTATTGTGCGTTACAAACATCAGCACAAACCCAATATACCCTCCCCACTAAAGTGGTGTAGGGTATAATAATAAAAATGATTTATCTATACACAGAACATACTCATGTCGAGTTTAATAATATATTATGTGGCATTAAGTGGTTTTCAGAAATGAACCTTATATGGGAGCTAGTTATGGACCGATGCTGAAAAAATTGCTTATATGGAATATAACCAATTATGGACCGATGTTGAAAATGTTCACGAATGATTTATATATATACAATATATATATATACTAGCTAAAACCCGGCGAGCTTAGCTACTCCTGTCGATATAAAATAAAAAATTTTCAAAATATATTCATATACATTTTTTGTTTATAAAAATTTTATTAATATTTGTTTGTCACTATCCAAAACCATAAAGTAATAAGACAAAGAAAGTTTGATATTTAAAGTATTTTATTAATTAATGATATTTATGTACATATATTATTTCTTAATAATTATTTCTTATTCCTATTCATTAGAATAAATTTACAAAATATTACAAAATTACTAAAATTTAATTGACTTAATATTTACAACTAAAATTTTTCTTAATAATTATTTCCTATTCTAAAGCCTTGGGATATACAATATTTTTCGTTTTCCCCTCAGGCGCGTAGATATACAAATCTGAAGGTTTCTCAACTCGCGAGCATGCAACATAAAGCTGACCATGTGAGAAGCATGGATTTTCGAGATTTATTCCACACACTTGCAGGGATTGACCCTGAAATTCGTTTATTGTCATCGCGAATGCCAAACGTGTAGGAAATTGCAACCGTTTAAAGTCGAATGGCATTTCCGATGTTGTCATTGAGATCCGAGGTAGTAAGACATCCGTTCCTTTATATTGGCCAGTTGTAATCGTTGCTTCGATTAAGTTGTTCATTAATTTTTTAACTGTTAATCGAGTACCATTACAAAGACGTGGTGGATCAATATTTCGCAATAAAATAATTGGAACGCCAATTTTCAACTTCAATTCGTGGGGATACATTGACGACATCATCATTATTTGTAACAGTATCGATGGATTTATATGTTTTTAAATTACCATCGACTCTATTCAAAATAATGTTTTTGGGTGCCAGTAAAGCACGCTCACATAACCACTGCCTATTTTTGAATTTACGTTGAAGATTTGGAAAAACACAATATATTAACTCTTTCTTTGATTGTGTGATCCTACAAAAGTTAGAGGGAAACTTTACACAATTTGTGGTTGTCTCAATTGTCATTTTTCCATTTCCTAAATCCAGCAATTGTTTTGTTGTTAATTTTAACGTGTGAACATGTTGCCACAGATATGATGATTTTAGGCAAGCATTGAGTTCATCAGCCGGTGTTGAACCAGGTATCACAGGAAGTGTCTGGCGAAAATCCCCCGCTAAAAGAATTAATGCACCTCCAAATAAATTAGAATTACTTCTCATGTCCTTTAAAGTGCGATCAAGCGCTTCTAAGGATTTTTTGTGGGCCATGGTGCATTTATTCCACACTATTATTTTATATGTTTGCAGGATTTTACCCATTGAAGAATTTTTCTTAACATTACATGTATAATCTTCAGAAAATTGTGTTTTCAACGGTAATTTGAGTGCATAATCTAAAAGTGTTGCTGCAATACCTGATGACGCAATGGCTAAGGCAATATTCTTTTGTGATCGAACTTTAGCTAAAATTAATAAGATGAGAAAGGTTTCTCCGGTTCCTCCTGGCGCATCAATGAAATAAAATCCTCCTTGTAAGAAATAATTATTAAGAAATAATATATGTACATAAATATCATTAATTAATAATATACTTTAAATATCAAACTTTCTTTGTTTTATTACTTTATGGTTTTGGATAGTGACAAACAAATATTAATAAAATTTTTATAAACAAAAAATGCATATCAATATATTTTGAAAATTTTTTATTTTATATCGACAGGAGTAGCAAAGCACGCCGGGTTTTAGCTAGTTTCAACATAAAAAGTAGCCTATAGTTCCTTCCAGAAATACAGGAAGAAACTGTGAAAATTTCAGGAAAATTGATCCAGCCGTTTAGCAGTCTGTTAAGCACAAACAAACATACATACATACATACATACATACATACATACATACATACATACATACATACATACATACATACATACATACATACATAAATACATACATACATACATACATACATACATACATACATACATACATACATACATACATACATACATACATACATACATACATACATACATACATACATACATACATACATACATACATACATACATACATACATACATACATACATACATACATACATACATACATACATACATACATACATACATACATACATACATACATACATACATACTACATACATACATACATACATACATACATACATACATACATACATACATACATACATACATACATACATACATACATACATACATACATACATACATACATACATACATACATACATACATACATACATACATACATACATACATACATACATACATACATACATACATACATACATACATACATACATACATACATACATACATACATACATACATACATACATACATACATACATACATACTACATACATACATACATCTACATACATACATACATACATACATACATACATCTACATACATACATACATACATACATACATACATACATACATACATACATACATACATACATACATACATACATACATACATACATACATACACATACATACATACATACATACATACATACTAATTACACATACATACATACATACTACATACTACATACATACATACTACATACATACATACATACATACATACATACATACATACTACATACATACATACATACATACACATACATCATACATACATACATACATACATACATACATACATACATACATACATACATACATACATACATACTCATACATACATACATACATACTACATACATACATACATACTACTACTACATACATACATACATACATACATACTACATACATACATACATACATACATACATACATACATACATACATACATACATACATACATACTACATACATACATCATACATACATACATACATACATACACACTTTCATTTTTATATATATAGATTCTAGCTCTAATAGTTTCTCAGATATAATAATTTTCCTATTTAATTTATATGGGGGCTCCAAGCTCCCCATGACGAATTTCCGCTCTTTTTTCTAAAATACGTTCAGATGAATATTTAAGTTCTTAGTGAAAAATTTGAAGAATTTAGTTCTATTAGTTTCCCAGATAAAAAATTTTTGTATTTTATTAATATGGGAGGTACTGCTCCCCTCATGGGTAGTCCGCCAATTTATTTCCCAAAATGTTTACATGGATATTAAAGTTACTCGTGCAAATTTTTAATATTCTAACTGTAATAGTTTCCAAGATAAACGAATTCTTGTATTTAATTTATATGGGAGGTGCCACGCCCTCTAATGCAAATCCGCCCACTTTTGGTCTTAAATAATTATATTGATACTAAAGTTGCTCCGACAAAATTTGAAGACTCTAACTATTATATTATCTCAGATATACTAATTTAATATTTTCTTAATATGGGCGTGGCACGTCGCCCACATGAAATTTCAACATAAAAAGTAGCCTATAGTTCCTTCCAGACATATAGGAAGAAACTGTGAAAATTTCAGGAAAATCGGTTCAGCCGTTTAGTAGTCTATAAAGCACAAACAAACAAACAAACATACATACATACAAACACACTTTCATTTATATATATATATATATATATATATATATATATATATATATATATATATATATATATATATATATATATATATACATAAGGTGTGTTTCAGAATTATAAGAACACTTTTTATTATAATATTTTTCTTAAAAATGTTTAATAAATTTTATAAATTATTTTGGAAACATGATCACCTTTGAACGTGCTTTTCATGGATGTGCAATTTGTCTCCATTTCTTTCGTAATTTCTAATATTTTTCAAATAACAAGTTTGTCTTTGTTTCAAAATTATAAAAACACTTCATTATTTATTAAAAATTAAATACAATTTTAAAAAATTATTTGGTAATTCGGCCTCCCTTATATTTTAGAAGATTAAATATTCCAGAATTCACACTTTTTACTAAAGTTTTTATTATATTTTGATAAATATTTGATGATTCCTGTGAAATTCCATTTTTTCGTAAATTAAGGCTTTCGTACGTTGATTTCCCAAGTAAACTCGATTGGGTTGTATCCCCTAAAGACTTTCCATGGACTTTACATCTAGTTAGCACTGCTGACCACTCTAAAGCAGGTGTATTTTTGGTGTTAAACCAGTTTTTGAAAAATCTTATGTTGGGTATAAAGCATTTTCTTGCTGAAAATTTAGTTTTTTGTTGGACTTTGTGTCATGAAAAGCACAAAATTAATTTCTAGAGTTCTGGCGAAGGACGTGCTGTTAATTTTACATGAATGAAATTGGAGGCAGACGTCGGAGCAAAAAGCTGCACTAACCATCAGCAACCCATCACCAAAATTTCTCTTGGGAAAGTGTAGGGAATCCTTGCTCATATCTCCCCAATATCCTTATTTTCTATCTGGATTCCACTTTTTTCCTTCGAAAATATAAACTGATGTAAAATTTATAGTTATTTTCCCATTTACAAAAAAATAGATAAAGTAATACTTGGATGTAATTTACTTGCATGTTTTCTTTCGCTAACTGCAGCTTTGCAGTAACATTATGGGGTAGTAACCGCGGAACTTGCATCATTTTTAATTATTTTGAATTATTTATTTCTGAAATTGTCCTCCACACTGTTATTTTAGGCACTGAAACGCCAATCTGAGCTTTTATATATTTTAAACTCAAATTTGAATTGTTCTTTTTACGAATAATATGGGGTATTTCTCGCTGGGAAAGAGTTTTTTGTCACGCTGATCACTTGGTTTGTGCTCAATTATCACGATAAATAAAAAAAATAACAACTTTCTCAATCCTATCCAATTTCTGAGCAATTTGCCTAAATTTCAAAAGTTGGTCTTTTATGGCCGAAATTTTACCTTTTGCAGGGTCAGAATGAAAAAAATCTACATGGTACATCAAAGACACAATTTTTTTCTTTATTTTAGGACCAATTATATCCAAGATTTTTGGCCTACTAAGTTGCATAATAGGTTTTTATTGATTTGGTTTTATAATTATGCAACATTAAAATAACGGAAAACTTCCAGAAATGCAACAACAATAATCTCAAAATTATTTTTTTTGTATATGTATAAATAGTAAATGCAAAAACGTATTATTTGTACAATTTTTTTGTAGATCCATTCAATACTTGAAGAGAAATTCGAAAAATATATTTGTTCTTATAATTTTGAAACACACCTTATATATATATATATATATATATATATATATATATATATATATATATATATATATACATATATATATGTATATATATATATATATATATATATATATATATATATATATATATATATATATATATATATATATATATATATATATATATATATATGTTTATACTTTTTATACCCTACACCACTTTAGTGGGGAGGGTATATTGGGTTTGTGCTGATGTTTGTAACATACAAAAATATTCGTCCTATACCCACCTTAAAGTATACCAATCGGCTTAGAATCGTTTTCTGAGTCGATTAAGCTATGTCCGTCTGTCCGTCCGGCTGGCTGTCCATGTAAACCTTGTGCGCAAGGTACATGTCGCAATATTCCAGATAATTGGATGAAATTTGGCACACACTCCTTTTTCGGCCCAAGGACGACCTATTGAAAATGGTTAAAATCGGTCCATTATTTCACCTAGCCCCCATACAACAGAACCCCCCGAAAAGGGCTTCTGAGCTCATAATTATGTTTAATATACCTGTATATTGATAAAAAAGCGGCACAACTAAGTTTTATACAAACCTTGATGACCTTGCCAAATTTCATAGAGATCGGGCCTTATTTGACCCTAGCTCCCATACAAAGTCCCCTTCAGAAAATTACTTGAATGTCCAAAATTAACTTATAAACACAAATATAGCGATGAAATTAAGCACAATAAAATATTATGTAAATATAAATATATTCACAAAATTTTATCAGGCTTGGTCCATATTTGCCCCTAGCCCCCATATAAAGCTTCATTCAGAAAATTAGTTTTTCATCCATAAATTGCTTAAATGTATCGGAACAAGGTAATAGAAGATAAATGCTTTATTATGAAAAATAAATCACATTTAATATTCATAACTGGTGTAGGGTATCATATATGATATATATATATATATATATATATATATATATATATATATAAGTTTGTCAATCCGTGTGTAACACCAAAAAATATTCATCTGAAACCCAACAAAGTATATATATTCTGGGTCCTTATGAAATTCTGAGTCGATTTAGCTATGTCCGTCTGTCTGTCTGGTTAAAACACGCTCACGTTAAATCTAAGCAAATGAAATCAACCAAATTCACTGAGAATATTCATTGTTTTCCTAATCAGCTTCGTGTTGAAAATCAGCAAAATCGGTTCACAACGTAAAAAGTTCTGAATAAATATTTCAGACTACCTAAAAAAAATTAAGTTTTTTTTCCCTAATTCTTGAGTAGTTTTCTCAGAAACTACCAAAGATAATTCGACAAATTTTGTTACAGATTATTTTTTCCATCTATAGATTAATTATGTTTAAAATCGTAACAATCGATCCAAAATTTCCCATAGCCCCCATACAAAGGTACATATTCCCGGAAATTAATTTATCGTTAATAACTTCCTCAAATATATCGGTATCAACACAAAATTTTGTATCGGTCCACAATTGGTCATAGCACCCATATATTGTCCACTTTCGAAAATCTCTTAAATGAACATATTTTATTGATAAATAAAGCTATCTGGATAAAATTCGATATGAAAATGTTTTGTGTATACATTTGAAAAATATTTGGAATTTTACTTACACAAAATACATGTTAGTTTTGGAACATGTTATTATATTCGTAGTATTAATTTAAAATTGTATGTGCATTCAGAACAAGGTAATTTACCTTTACCGGTATCACTCAGATTTGTAGAAAGTTAGAAATGTAAAATCCTCTATAGTAGTATTGAAAAATAAAGTTTGTATTCGACTGTGCCGAAATTAAATACCCACCATCAAAATATTGTAATGTATTGATATTAATATCAGCATCAATGTGATTTTCAGAGGAGGTCCAATTCTTGTGTCAATTTTGGTCCAAATTTGCAACACAAATAGAATGAGTCTTCTAACTCGTGTTTTTAGCTTACAGACACAGAATGTGTATACATTTCGATGTGTTAACAAGTAAGAAGTTATAGTTGGGCGAAACCTACCATATAATACCCTACACCAGTTATAAAATAAAATGTGATTTATTGTTCATAATAAAGCATCTAAGTTGAATTGTACCTTGCCTCAGATATACTTTAGCTATTTTTTGTTGAATAAAATTGTGTACATTTAAGTCATATTTCGAAGAAGCTAGGGTCAAATGAGGCCGTATCATCAAAAAATACATCAGGGTCATGAAGGCTAGTATAGAACTTGGCTTTGCAGCTTTTTGTCGAGATACGAGTATATTAAACATAATTATGAACTTAAAAGCCCTATTCGGCGGGTTCAGTTGTATGGGGGCTAGGTCAAGTATTGGACCGATGTTACACATTTTCAATAGGATCCGTCTCTAGTACAATAGAAGATCATGAAAAATGATTCTGAGCCGATTGGTATACTTTAAGGTGGGTATAGGACCAATATTATTGTGCATAACAAACATCAGCACAAACCCAATATACCCTCCCCACTAAAGTGGTGTAGGGTATAAAAACGAAGTGAATAAATAAATTTATATGTGCTATGTGTATGGAATCATACCACTTTAAAAAATAAAAGGTTTAAATATGTATAAAATTAGCTCTGCGGAATTTAGTTTTGCATGAGTCGAAAATAAAATAAGATCGTAATTTTCAAGTTAATGAAAATTATGGCTCAAAAAAAGAAATTAAAAACAGTTTTTGAAACAAATCCCGGGATTTATTTTGAAAAATCCCGGGTTTCTGGATATTCTAATCCCGAAAAAATCCCGGGATTTATTTTCCAAATCCCGGGATTCGGGATTTGCCAATCCCGAAAAATCCCGGGATTTTCGGGATCGGGATTTCGGGATTGGCATCCCTAGTATAAAACAATAACAAAGTAAGCTGTTTCACTTTTTTACATAAAAACATATTCCTGATCTAATGCGTGGAAGTTTCATTACATATTGTGTTTAGACGATCTCATCCGTATCCTTCTACAGAAAATTTTGACAGATACATATAATATTCATTGACATTGAAAAAGTATGTACTAATTTTTCCACTTTTTGAATCATGTTTCGGAAAATGCCTATTAAAGCTTCCCAAAACCGTAAAGTGTGTGGTTCAAATTTCATTAAATTCGATTCAATCGTTTGTCATAATAAGACGTAACAAATATTTCTTTTGCAGTTTAGTTTGTCAAAAATATTGATATTTATAAATTTAATTTAATTTTTAATTTAAATTTATTAATAATAATTATTATTATTCACAAACAATATTTCTATTTTATAAAAGGTTTATAAAACAAAATTTCCATACAAAATCTAATTTATAAACTGTTTATAAAATAAAAATTTTGTTTGTGAATAAGGGGGTAAGTATATATGTAAGTAGAAATTACTTTTGTTTCTTCATTTAAAAAAAAATGATAATTTTACCGGAATAAAGATATAACCAATCGAAACTTCTAATTAAAGATATATCTCTGTTTAAAATTTCTTAATGTCGGTCCAGCCATTATTCTCAAATGTATTTCTTGTTATTTTATAAAGCTACAATTGAGATATCATGGCAATATTTAAAAAATGTATGAAAAAAGTGCCAAAAATGCAAAACATTTCCCTTTTTCCCTATTAAATATAGATTTCCCAAATTTATTTTGTTTAATAAATGTTGCATCATTTGTAGAATAAATATTTAGAAAAAACCCGAAACTCCACTTTTTACCCAATTTAATTTTTCTAAGACATACCTTTTGAGTGAATACAGCAAAATACTTCTCAAGTATTTGCATATTTCCGAAAAAGTACTTAAACTACACATAATTACCGTTAAGTTTCAATTACCCACATGCCTATTTCCCCTTCAGGTCCAACTTTCGCAACGAATTCCAAATTTGAAGAAAATCGGTTCATCCCTTTAGGCGTGATTGACGCACAAACAAATAAACAAACTTACAAAGAAATATATCTATATATCATGAATTCCATGAGAAATTAATTAAGAATTGACCAATGGTCTTCAGATTTCTTTAATTTTTTGTTAACACATAATCTATTAGACGCATAAGACATATCAACGTTAAATTCTTAAAAATTTCAAGAAACGCGATTTTTATGACGATTTTAATTTGTTCGAAAACTACAAAAAGTCAAAAAGGTATAAGACTTTGAACGTCTATATCTTTGAGAGTTTATATCGGATTTTTTAAGATAGTGCATTTTTTAAAGAAATGCACTTTTTGAATGCATTTTTGAAATCGTTCTCCCTGTTTAAAATTTTTTAAAAGTGTATAAGTTTATTTGAAGCTTTTTATGCAAAATATAAAAATATTTTGTTGTGACGTGCATTACATCTATTTTTATCGGTTTTTTTAAATGTTTTATATTAAAAATTTTTTAAATTTTATTGATATTTTATGCATTTAACATAATGTAAAACTGTTTAAAATACATTACTGATCACAATTGGGATGCAAATTTTTAAATTCGATTACAACTAATGTACATTTTCATAAAAATGCATTTCTAAATAATATTTGTTAAGATAAATGCATTTTTATTGCAAATGCATATTGGGTGGATTTTCTACATTTTACTTCATGTTTAACATGTGTGGTAAGTGCATTATTGATAAATTTATATAAAATAAAAAATTATATATTTTTTAAGGGCATTTGAACTAACTTAAATAAAAAAAATAAATTTTCAAAATATCGCGAAAAATGATTGCATATTCGTTTAATAAAAAAAAATAAATTTTATATAATATAAAAAATAACAAGTTTTGATTTTTGATATTTTAAAATACTTTCAACAGGGAGAACAATTTGGAAAACGCTCTCAAGGTGCACTTGCATCAAAAATGCATTTATCTAAAAAAATATTATTTAGAAATGCATTTTTATGAATGTGTACATTAGTAGTAATCAAATTTAAACATTTGCATCCCAATTGTGATCAGAAATGTATTTTAAGTAGTTTTAAAATCTGATAAATTCTTAAAATATCAATAAAATTTCCAATAAGACACATTTAAAAAAATCGAAAAAAATAGATGTAATGGACGTCACAAAAAAATATTTTTATAAATTGCATAAAAAGCTTCAAATAATCGACTTATGCACTTTTAAAACATTTTAAACAGGGAGAACGATTTTAAAAATGCATTCAAAAAGTGCATTTCTTTAAAAAATGCACTATCTTAAACTTTTTAATATAAAAATTATATTAGAATGAAAGAGCTCATCCATAGTAATAGATTGGGTTCTAAATCAAAAAAAATCCGATATAAACTCTCAAAGATATAAAGGTTCAAAGTTGATTTTTGATTTTTTGTAGTTTTCGAACAAATCAAAATCGCCATAAAAATCGCGTTTCTTGAAAATTTTCAAAATAAACAACGGAGTTGTTCTATTTTCTACTTAAAGAACATATATTGATAATATGAAGGAAATTGGAAGACATGAGGTCAAAAATTGTCGGTTTTTTTGTGTTCTTTCCTGGAATTCATGATATATAAAAATCAATGTATGTTTGTTTATTTGTACCTTATAGGAGGCTAAACTACTGAACCGATCACTGTGTGTTCCTCTATATCTGGAAGGAAATAGGCTTCTTTTTATTTTGAAATTTCAAGTGGGCGAAATGCCACGCCCATACACAAAATTATAATAAAAATGGAATATCTGAGAATGTAGCATAGTAACAGTCCTCAAATTATGCAGTACCGAATTTCACATTAATATGAATATTTGAGACAAAAATAAGCGGCCTAAAAAAATTGCCGCGCCCCTTAAATATAAGGTAAATAATTAAACTCAAATATCTGGTAATCTACAATATCTATATTCTTCAAACTTTGTGCATATATTTATTTCTATTCTATGCCGAAAATAGGCTTTTCATTTATAGTAGGCGTGGCACTTCCCACACAGAGATTATACTGAGATTTGTATATCTGGCAAACTATAATAGCTAGAATCATAAAACTTTGTAGGAGTACTTATGTTTGGTATAATAATATTTATGGGCGTGTCATCTCTCACATAAAATTGATTATCTAGGAGACTATATAAACTAGGCTACTTTTTGTTTTGAAATTTCAAGTAGGCGAGATGCCACTCCCATACACAAAATTATAATAAAAATGGAATATCTAAGAAAGTAGCGTAGTAACAGTCTTCAAATTTTGCAGTACCGAATTTTACATTCATATGAATATTTGAGACAAAAATGGGCAGCCTAAGAAAATTGCCACGCCCCTTAAATATAAGGTAAATAATTAAACTCAAATATCTGGTAACCTACAATATCTATAATCTTGAATCTTTGTTCATATATTTATTTCTATTCTATGCCAAAGATAGGCTTTTTAATTATAGTAGGCGCGGCACTTCCCACACAGAGATTATACTGAAATTTGTATATTTGGCAAACTATAAAAGCTAGAATCATGAAACTTTGTAGGAATACTTACAATAACCACAAATATAAATACTTCAAACTTTAATATTATGATTAGCCAATAGATAGGGGTAACCCCCTTAAATAACTTTAAAAGTTACAGTTATCAAATACTTTACTAATAATGTTACTGTCGAAATGTATGTGTATGGCCAAAAAATGCTAGCAATATATATATATATATATATATATATATATATATATATATATATATATATATATATATATATATAGTTTTAAGTGTATCAAAGAATATTATGTATACATATATTTATATAAATACAAGGAGGACTATATTTAATTGATGCGCCAGGAGGAACCGGAAAAACTTTTCTCATCTCATTGATTTTAGCTAAAATTCGTTCACAAAAGAATATTACCTTAGCCATTGCGTCATCAGGTATTGCAGCAATCTTTTAGATAGAGACAGAACTGCGCATTCTGCACTCATATTACCATTGAAAACACAATTTTCTGAAGATTATACATGAAATGTTAAGAAAAATTTTTCAATGGGTAAAATCTTACAAACATGTAAAATAATAGTGTGGGATGAATGCACCATGGCCCACAAAAAATCATTAGAAGCGCTTGATTGCACTTTAAAGGACATAAGAAGTAATTCTAATTTATTTGGAGGTGTATTAATTCTTTTAGCGGGGGATTTTCGCCAGACACTTCCTGTGATACCTGGTTCACCACCTGATGAACTCAATGCTTGCCTGAAATCATCATATCACTGGCAAAATGATCATTCAACTTCAGGTTTTGCAAAACAATTGCTGGATTTAGGAAATGGAAAAATGTCAATTGATTATATCTACGCGCCTGAGGGGAAAACGAAAAATATTGTATATCCCAACGCTTTAGAATAAAAGACAATTACTAAGAAAAATTTTAATTGTAAATATTAAGTAAATTATATTTTAGTAATTATGTAATATTTTGTACATTTATCCTAATGAATAGGAATAAGAAATAATTATTAAGAAATAATGTAAATATCAATAATCAATAAAATATTTTAAATACCAAACTTTCTTTGTCTTACTACTTTATGGTTTTGGATAGTGACAAACAAATATTAATAAAATGTTCCTAAATAAAAAATGTATATTAATACATTTTGAATATTTTTTATTTTATATCGACAGGAGTAGCAAAGCACAACGGCTTTTAGCTAGTACTATATAGAATATTTCTTTCTACAATAGTTTAAAAATAACATTAATACAGTTTTTATACCCTCCACCAACATCAGTGGTGATTAGCGTGGCCGCAAAAAGTCGATCGCTCAAAGTTTAAAAAAATCAAAATCTTTGGCCAAAAAGCTAACATATGAAGCTATAACTCTAGAAATGTAAATAATAGAAACTCGCTTAGTACCTCAAAACAAAGCTAATATTGCACTTCATATTTTATATTATATACATAATTCTTTTTACTTTAAGTCAAACAGAGTTACAACAGATTTTGTCTCCAAAAACGTGACCTGGTCGCGGTAGGAGCATACTTCGTATATTTTGATATTATGTGATAAATGTTGATAGTAGGTAAATATTTTATATATTATTGTTAAAGAGTCATAATGTACATAGATTTAGTTTTCATAAAGATGTAAAACAGAAAAATTGGTTGAAAAATGTGAATGTTATTAAAAATTCCCCAGGCTATTAACGTGTCTCAGATCACTTGATTTGGAAATGTGGAAAAAATTAACTTATTTTGGAAAATATTCTAATAAATCTATTTTATTACATAAAATATCTATATTTACTCGATAATAAGTTTTTGTCCTTAAAAGATATCGTGAACCTGTTCTTAGCTATTATCAAAAAAATATACAGTGTCTCACATAAGTATTCGAATATGGAAAGAAACCTAATTTAATAATATTTTTTGTGCGTAAAAAGAATAAATTTATTTGTTATATTATCTAGAGAGCCCTAAGGATTAATATCACACTCTTTAAAATTTGGAAAAATTACATTTACTTAAATAAATGTAACTTTTTTTTAAAAAAAGTCCATAAAATTATCTCACAAACGTATTCGAATTTTCCCTGTATTTCATATTTGACCATATTATGCGAAACTGAAAACTTAGAATCGAATGTTTTTTTGCTTAAAATTCTTTTAAGGGATTTTTATTAGAGATGCCAAACGGAAATTCCCGATTTGAAAGTACCGAAAACCGGGATTTTAAAAAATGAAATCCCGGGGAATTTCGGGGTTTAAAATCCCGAATTTTTAAGTGTTTTTCCGCGATTTTATACATTATAAAGTGTTAAATAATAGAATTTTAAAAGTTTTTGGACTTAAGATGACTCTACTTACCCAGCAAAAAATCTGAAATTTTTGGTAATAGCCAGTAGTTATTTCATACATTACTTGGTAATGAGTGTTCATTATCATCCACATTATTTTATTTAGCTGAATAGGTTATTACTGGTAAAGAACAAAACAATTGGATTTGTTATGGCTCAATTGTCTAGGTCGCTTATTTAACAAACAGGGGGTTCCTGGTTCGAGCCCTGCTGGATACTGTTTATTTTTTTTCAAAATGACATTCATTTATATATTTTTGTAAAATGCCGTTCTCAAAATTACAAAAAGCAACATGTTAATGGAGCATCTAGTAAGCGGCTGGAGTGAGAAACACAGAAAACAACTGAATGCCTGGGTTCAAATCCCGACCGAGAATTTTTTTATTTTTTGTTTTCTACATACAAAGTCGGCCCAAAATAACTAGCTATCACATAACATATTTGTAGGTTTATTTGTAACTAGTTATTTCGCAAAGTTTTTGTAATCAAATTAGTAACCATTTATTAATTTGTTTAAGGTAGGTACATATTATTTGAACCTCGTCAAACAAAAATAATTAGTTATTCACCCCAAAAGTAATTAGTTTCCACGAGATTCCAATATTACTTTCTAGATTACTAGGTAATGAAAATTTTTGCTGGGTACTTACAAGCTGAAATATCAAAAATAAAAAGGACAATAAATAGGCATAGATACTATCGGATATATAAAAATAACAAGTAAGAAATTATAGGCTGATGAGGCCGACCATCACCAGTTATGAGAGTAAAATGTGATTTAGTTTTCATAATAAATCATTTAAGTTGATTTATACCTCGCCACCGATATATTTTAGCCATTTATTGTTAAAACACTATCTTTCTAAAATATGCTTGTGGGATGCCTTCATATGAGTCGATCCTCATAAAATTTGGAGGACGAATTTACAGTTACATAAAATGTGTTTATGCTGAATTTCATTGCGGCACTTCTCTTTTTAAGCGAATTGTGGACACTAAATTCTTTTTTAAGGCTGTGCTTTGTATGGGGCTAGGATCAAAAGAAGCCCGATCATTTCAAAATTCATCAGGGTATTTAAGGACAGTATAAAACAAAAGCACTACTCCGGAGAAACCCAATATACCATCCCCACTAAGCTGGTGTAGGGTATAAAAAGGGCAATAAATAGGCATTGATACTATCGGAAACCTAATGGGTGTATTAGAATCTATAATGAAAGTCAACCTGTCAATAAGATGGCGAGATGATAATTCCCTTATTTGGGTTAGAGAACACGGGATATAACTAAAAATAATATTGCCTTGGCAAAAGCTGGAATTACTATGGCTATAATTGATAGAAACCATCCCGAATCCCGGGTTGCTAAAAATCAGTCCCGATTGGCATCCCTAGTTTCTATCAACCGAAAGGATGAATTTTTGGTCCATTTGGTCCATAATTTTGGGGCATTTGTACCATCTTTTCATATAATATCATTAAAATGGCGATTTTTTACCATATTTGCAATTTTTTCCTTCTTTTCCAGAGATAAAACCGAAATTTAATTTTCGGATTTAATAGACCTCTTGAGGTATCTAAAAATAATTTTTTTTAAAGGATCTGTACTTAAGCGCTCGAAGATGTATTTTTGCGATCGTTCTTCTGTTTCTAATTGAATTATCTGGATCTTTAGTCCCTTTTCGTAGCACTAGGGTCGATATTTTCCGACAAAGTTGGCTAGTATATATTCTTGTAGATATTAGCACTAATATATTTTCAATTTCCAAGACATTGTATCGGTATACAACTTCAAAATATGCCTTAACAAAACGTCATCCCATACAGTGGATTTCAGGTTTTACTACTCATAACTTCCACGCTTTTGTTTCCCAATAATAACACTGTAAGTGCAAAATTTTGGGTTTATTTTGATCATCGTAAATAATATTTCATCAGATATCAATATTTTTGAGTTAGGCCATAATGATATGGTGACATGCAGCCTGAAAGCCATTGGTTATAAAAATAATGGTTATACTATATTGAAAGTTGTTTCTTCAAGGCATGTTTTGGAGTTGTACACTTCCACAATATATTAAAAATGTTAAAAGCTGATATCTAAAAGAATATATACAAGACAACTTTCCCCGAAAATGGTTGAGCCTAGTATTATATAAATGGACTTAAGTTCCAATAAACTGAACTAGCGACAGAAGAATGATCCCAATAATATATCTTGGAACGTTTAAATACAGATTCTTGTAACAAAAAATATTACTTTTTAGATACCCCAAGTGGTCTATTAAATACCAATATCAAATTTTGGTTTTATCTTTGGAAAAAAGGAGAAAAAATTACAAATATTGCCAAAAATCGCCATTTTAATGATATAACATGAAAATATGGTACAAATCCCCCAACATTGTGGACCAAATGGGGCAAAAATATATCTTTTCGGTTGATAGTAACCCCTTAAAACAATTTTAAGCATAAAAACCATTCGATTATAAAATCTGTGTTTCGTATAATATGATCAAATATGAAATACAGGAAAAATTCGTATACTTTTGTGAGGTAATTTTGTGGACTTTTTTTAAAAAAAGCTAAATTAATTTAAGAAAATGTAAATTTTTCAAGTTTTAAAAAGCGTGATTTTAAACCTAAGGACTGTCTAGACAATATAACAAATAAATTTATTTATTGTGCATACAAAAAGTATTATTAAATTTGGTTTCTTTTCATAGTATACCTAAATTCGAATACTTATGAGAGACACTGTATTTTTTTACACGGCAGTTTCAAAACTCCATTTTCAGTTTTTTTTTTAAATTTTTGAAATATCACCAGGATTATGTTATACTATAGTTTACCAAAACAGAACTTAGGGAACGTGCTAAGATAAACTGAAATCAGACGGCCTTTAACAAAAGCAGAAGAACTTTTACTTATGTTTAGAAATGGTTTCACTTTCATAATTACACACTACTAAGGGATCTCTAGGTCTTTTGGGTCCTTTGCCCTCACTAACCAATGTCCTTCGTGACATTCATAACAAAAACATTAGAAGGACCCCGCATTGTATACTACCTTTCAAGTCTTCTTAACTTATAAAAAAACACTTATGCATTTCGAAATTCCTTAAAAAAATATCGTTAATAAATGTGTATTAAGATAAGTTGATAAATTAATGATAAAGAAAACTTTTTAACAAATATATATGTATAACAACATTCGATTCAAAATATAGGTAAATAAAGAAAATTTACATTAATAATACATCACAACGTTGTTGAGGCCTCCACAAAATGTTTGTTGGGATATTATAGTAAACTGAGCTTAAATAATATTTGAGTGATATTAATGCCCTAATTCTGTTAGATATTGGACGAATTTTCTTCCTCACACATTTGAGTATTTGTTTTTGAATTTTTGAAGTCAATAATGGTTGTTGTCTGTGATAAAAACTCTTAATAACGTAAAATATTTGATTCATTAAAAATATTGTGGAAGTTTCAAAACTTCAAACCAGACGAATACAATTTTGTAGTCTGCTTAATTTTTTAAAATATTAAAAATGTTTTCTTTTGTTGGATTCGTTTCCACAACCAACACTCTTCGTGTCCAGAGGAAACAGTTGCGCGATAGAACAAATCCGTTAGAATTGCATGATGCTGAGTAAGTATTAAATAAAATTAAAATTATATATACTACATATTGTTATCATTAGGTTTCAAAGAAATATTAGATTAAATAAAGAGGTTTTCAAAAATGTGTTGTTCCTGGTAACACCTCATATGGCAAAAACCTACAAACAAACAGCAGTCCACCCAACACTTAAAGTGGCTATATTTTTAAAATTTTTAGCCACAGGAAGTTACCAAAGACCGGTTGGAAATGACTTTCTTGGGTGTGTTTCTCAGGCAAGCATGTGTCGCATTTTAGACGAATGTCTAACAGTTTTTGAATGCCACTACTGCCCAAAGCAAATCAAACTTAATATATCCCAAGAAGAGGAACAGAGCGCAAAATGCAGAATTAATGAAAAATTTAATTTTCCCGGGGTTTTAGGCTTCGTTGATGGCACACACGTGCGGATAAAGTGCCCCGAAGTAAATCCGGAATTTTACTACAATCGAAAGGGATACCACAGCATAAACGCCATGATAGTAAGTATGACGGTTTTGAATAAAGTTTTTCTTTAAATGTTTTTCAATTACAGATTTGTGATGATAAACTAGTAATTCGTTTTGTAGATGCTCGACATCCCGGCAGTAATCACGACTCTTTCATTTGGAAAGGTAGCCAAGCTGACGATTATTTCAATTTATTGTATAGTGGAGGTGAAAGAAATGTTTGGGTGTTAGGTGTGTATATTAATGTAATATTGCTATTATGAACTGTTTTATACTTAATTCTTTGTTTATTAAACTAGGAGATTCCGGTTATCCATTATTACCATACTTAATGACACCGCTGAGGAATTGTAACACGGAACAGGAAGAAAAATACAATAAAAGCCACATAAAAGCTAGGAATTGTGTAGAACGCTGTATCGGCGTCCTCA